>NC_143025.1:76622500-76922500 GCF_057628025.1 Oncorhynchus mykiss | reverse complement strand
CCTTAACCCTCCATTTCCCAACACCCAGGCCAGACCCAACAATCAAACCAGTCTAACATTGGTTATTTTCTTGTCTGGGAAAACACTAAATTATTAGGCATTCAAAAAGCACATGAATCCCTCCAGAGAGAGATTGATTTGGTCAACATTGGTCAACACCTTCAATGCCCAATGTAATGGTTTAGTGAAAGAGATTACATAAAGTTAACACAAGATAGAGCAATAGCATGAGCCATAGAGAGTTAACCGTTGAATTTTCAGACAACCCAGAGGGTTAACTGAAGATCAGAACTAGATTCCTCAAGCTGTCATGGCGATTGGACCATTGAAAAGAAACCTCTGTTTACCAACAGGAAAACATCAAGGTTGTATAAACTGTGAATATTTTCTCAATGGGTCTTTTGTTGTGCCAATGAATGGCGAGCACATTCAGTTTTGTTTGATTGGGAGTATTTGAGGTCATCAGTAATAGACAAGAAAACAGGTCTGATAGGATCTGACAAGGATCCAATTTTGAGCCTAATATAATTTCCAGATAAAAGAAATATGAAGAGTATATGCCTCTGGCAGAGGTTCGTCGTCTGAGTAAATTAATGTGGGCCAAAAAAATATCACGTTACCTTTAACTCCAAATACACAGGAGTTAGATAAGATAAAGTAAGATCGAGTTCAGACTTCAGCAGGATATTGATAACTCAGTAAAACATTGTAAATTGGTTTTATTTCAATGCACATTGAATTAAATAAAAAAGCTATTGGAAAAACAAATCCCGTTTTCTGTGGTATACCCCACACAACTGCAGGTCAAATGGAAGGAAAGAGACATCCCACTAAAATCAGCAAAAGAAGACACCTGATTCCTGGACAAGGACAACAGTGGAAATGGCAATGAATGAACTGTATAGACTACAGGACAGCCTCTCAACAGACAATGTACGACAGATGGGGCACTGGAATACTTAGGCTACTGAAACACTCTTTTTGAAAATACAATCATAGCACCACTCAGGAGATCTGTCTAAATGAATAACACTTTAATGACTATTGGCTATGCAGCTTAAATGAGAACCAATTCATTGGTAGGCTATAGCCATGATGTATTTGTTCAAGCAAACTGACAAGTGAACAGGACAACGTGATTGCTATGATCTGGACAATTATTTGCGAATGCTCCCCAGCCGATAGGCTCCAAAGGCCTGGGTGTCTTCGCCCAAGACATTAGTGACCACTGACCCGCTGTTTGTGTTAGAGATGTGAGAAAACAACAATCCTAGCCCCATGTCATCACAAAGAGGAACTATAAAAACATCAGTGAACATTTTTTTTTTACATTATCTTTATTTTAGTGACCTTGCTCGTATTTCAGCTGTCTCTGAACCTGATTTAGCTTTGAAGCTTTTTGCAGATGTCTTCCACACTATTGTGGATAATCATGCTCCCTTCCAAAAATTAAGGGTTAAAGCTAGATTGAATGCCTGGTACACTCCGGAATTATCAGAAGTCATTCATAAAAGAGATGATGCTTGGGTCAAGAACAAGAACAGAGGCTTAGGCCTGGACTGGCAAGCTTTTAAGCAACTGAGGAATCATTGTGTAAAACTAATCAGAAAGGCCAAATCTGATTATTATGTAACCGCTCTTTGGATTGCAATGGGAACATGGCTAAATTCTGGACTACTGTCAAATCCCTGAAGGGTTCTACTTACTCCTTTGGGCCACAACAAAATCATTTAGACACTGGTCTCATTACAAAAAAAGAAATGTCATCATTGATGCATTTAATCACCATTTTACTTCAGCGTGCGATCTCTTTGAAAAAACTTCTAAGCCTATTCACAATGATATTGCGCTGGAAGCTGATAGGGGAAACTGGCTGAATGATCAGAGAAATTATAGTCAAAGCTTTTCTTTTAGGCTATTTACAGAAAATAAGTCCTGGATGCTTTGCTAGCAATAGACAACAAGAAATCCACAGGGGCCGACCAATTGGATCCTGGTCTGTTTAAGTGTGCAGCACCCATCATTGTTTGCTCAATAACCCATATTTTTTATTTAACATTGTTATCAGGAAATATTCCAAAAGTATGGAAATCAGCTTGTGGCTTCCTTATCTAGCTAAGATTCTTGAATCCTTGGTAAATGTACAATTTAGCTTGTTTTATGTAAACCAATCATGGTTTAGGCCTGGGCATGGCATTATTACAGAAACCACTATAGTTGTTAATGATCTTGTCAATGCTTTAGACACTAAAATGAAATGTGTTGCTTTGTTTCTGGATCTGTCAAAAGCTTTTGATACGGTTGATCAGGATACTTTATTGAATAAGTTGTCCTCGATAGGCCTGAGCTCTGACGTATGTTCATTGTTTCATGATTATCTTATTGACAGAACTCTGGCCATCAAGATTGATGGAGTTAAGCCTGAATTTCTCCAAGTACATAAAGGTGTACCACAGGGGTGGATTTTGGGACCTGCTCTCTTCACTATTTAAAAAACACCATTGGTCAATCAAGTTCATCTATACGCGGATGATACATATGCTATTGCGCCATCTGTTGATCTGGCTGTGTCAAATCTACAGTTAGATTTTATAGCTACTGTATGTAGGAATCCCTTGCTGATTTGCTTAACATGGCCAATATGAAATACATGTTTAAACTCTCGTAAGAATGTTGCTGATTAATTACATGTTCATTCATTAGACAGTTCTCCAATTGCACGTGTTACCGCATATAAATACTTAGGCATTTGGATTGATATGAATTTGACCTTTAAAAAACATGTAGATGAGCTGGTTAAGAAGCTAAGATGTAAAGTAGGCTTTTTCTACTGAAACAGATCATGCCTTTCCCTAAGCAATAGGAGGCAGATTATTCAGTCAATCTTTTTATCTGTTCTTGATTATGGTGATATTATTGTGAGTAGTGCTACTACACTTAAACCTCTGGATGCCATTTAACGTAGTGATCTTCGTTTTGTTACAGGAGACAGTTTTGATACTCACCACTGCATCCTGTATCAAAAGGTCTCGACATTACTGTATTTTTGCTTACAAGGCCCTACTACTTCATAAACCTCCGTCTTATCTAACTTTGCTGTTGAAGTATCGACACCTGAGTTGCCTAACCCTTTCACAGGATTGGTTAACTCTTGACGTTCCTAGGGTCTCCACCAAGCTAAGTAAATCTGCTTGTAGGTTTAATTCATCGCATTGTTGGTACAAAATTCTAAATACATTTCATCTTGATGTTCTGGTGCCTTTTGGGCAATTTAAAGTATTGATTGAGGACTTATTTGTGGAGGAATGTAACAGTTTTTCTGGGTGATTTGTGATGTTTTATTTGTGCTTCCCATAACTTTTTAATTTAATGTGTATATACTGTATATGTTGTATTAAGGGCACATTTGAAATATCTAAGTCTCAATATGTCTTCCCTGTTAAAATATATATATACATACAGTTGAAGTCGGAAGTTTACATACACCTTAGCCAACTACATTTAAACTCTGTTTTCCACAATTCTTGACATTTAATCCTAGTAAAAATTCCCTGTCTTAGGTCAGTTAGGATCACCACTGTATTTGAAGAATGTGAAATGTCAGAATAATAGTAGAGAGAATTATTTATTTCAGCTTTTATTTCTTTCATCACATTCCCAGTGGGTCAGAAGTTTACATACACTCAATTAGTATTTGGTAGCATTGCCTTCAAATTGTTTAACTTGGGTCAAATGTTCCGGGAAGCCTTCCACAAGCTTCTACAATAAGTTGGGTGAATTTTGGCCCATTCCTCCAACAGAGCTGGTGTAACTGAGTCAGGTTTGTAGGCCTCCTTGCTCGCACCCACACGGTTTTCAGTTCTGCCCACAAATTGTCTATAGGTTTGAGGTCAGGGCTTTGTGATGGCCACCCCAATACCTTGACTTTGTTGCCCTTAAGCCATGGAAGGGGGTGAGAACCGTGAGCCTCCTAGGTTTTGTACTGAAGTCAACATACCCAGAGGAGGACAGAAGCTAGCTGTCCTCTGGCTACACCATGGTGCTACCTTACAGAGTGCTGCTGAGGCTACTGTAGACCTTCATTGCAAAATAGTGTGTTTTAATCAACTATATATTTAGTATATTTTTATCTAAAAAGGTCACATTTTTTATGTTTCACAATTTTTATTTTTACAAAATTCATTGAGGAGGATGATCCTCCCCTTTCTCCTCTGAGGAGCCTCCACTAATGTACAGTACTAGTCAAAAGTTTGTATACTCCTACTCATTCAAGGTTTTTTTTACTAAATATTTGTACCATTTTCTACATTGTAGAATAATAGTGAAGACATCAAAACTATGAAATAACACACATTGAATCATGTAGTAACCAAAAAAGTGTTAAACAAGTAGCCACCCTTTGCCTTGATGACAGCTTTGCACATGTTTGGCATTCCCTCAACCAGCTTCATGAGGTAGACACCTGGAATGCATTTCCTGTCCTTCTTAATGTGTTTGAGCCAATCAGTTGTGTTGTGACACGGTAGCGGTGGTATACAGAAGATAGTCCTATTTGGTAAAAGACCGAGTCCATATTATGGCAAGAACAGCTCAAATAAGCAAAGAGAAACGACAGTTCATCATCACTTTAAGATATGAAGGTCAGTCAATGCGGAACATTTCAAGAACTTTGACCGTTTCTTCAAGTGCAGTCACAAAAATCATCAAGCGCTATGATGAAACTGACTCTCATGAGGATCTCCACAGTAAAGTCAGACCCATAGTTACATCTGCTGCAGAGGATAAGTTCATTAGATTTGCCAGCCTCAGAAACTGCAGCCCAAATAAATGCTTCACAGAGTTCAAGTAACAGACACATCTCAACATCAACTGTTCAAAGAAGACGTGAATCAGGCCTTCATGGTCAAATTTCTGCAAAGAAACCACTACTGAAGGACACCAATAATAATTTTAAAAAAAGAGACTGGGTTGTGCCAAGAAAACACAAGCAATGGACATTAGACCGGTGGAAATCTGTCCTTTGGTCTAATGAGTCCAAATTTGAGATTTTTGGTTCCAACCGCCTTGTCTTTGTGAGGCGCAGAGTAGGTAAACGGATGATCTCTCTACATGTGTAGTTCCAACCATGAAGCATGTAGAAGGTGGTGTGATGGTGTGGGGGTGCTTTGCTGGTGACACTGTCAGTGATTTATTTAGAATTCAAGGCACACTTAACCAGCAGGGCTACCACAACAATCTGCAACAATCGGCCAGTCAATCTGGTTTGCGCTTGGTGGGATTATCATTTGTTTTTCACACCTCCAGTCTGGGTAAGGGCTATTTTACCAAGAAGGAGAGTGATGGATTGCTGCATCAGATGACCTGGCCTCCACAATCACCCGACCTCAACCCAATTGAGATGGTTTGGGATGAGATGGACCGCAGAGGGAAGGAAAAGCAGCCAACAAGTGCTCAGCATATGTGAGAACTCCTTCAAGAATGTTGTTAAAGCATTCCAGGTGAAGCTGGTTGAGAGAATGCCAAGAGTGTGCAAAGCTTTCATCAAGGGTGGCTACTTTGAAGGATCTCAAATAAAATGGTTACTACATGATTCCCTACGTGTTATATCATTGTTTTGATTTCTTCACTGTTATTCAACAATGTAGAAAATAGTAAAATTAAAGAAAAACCCTTGTCTGGTCTGAAAACCCGTGTGTCCTAACTTTTGACTGGTACTGTATGCGTTATTATTTCATTGTGGAAAGGAATTTATTTTATTTATCCATCTCCACGATTTTGTCTGTTGGGAAATGTTAATATTGGTCTAATTGCTGCAAAAATGTGTATAGCCATCAATTGGAAACACCTCATATTTACACTCAATAACAAACTGGAGGACTGAACTATCTAGTTACGTTCCACTAGGTTTCTATATACTATGAAGTCAAACAAAAAACAGACTTATATGACAAAGTTTGGAGGCCATATGTGGACCATTTCGGGGAGTGTGGTGCTTAAGTGGAAGTGACGGCTACTTGTGCCGCGCATGTGTGCCGGTCGGGGCTCGGGGGTTTCCAAATTTCTGACTGGTTGTGGTTGTGCACATGTCGCGTTTGTGTTTTTGTGTGTGATTGTGGGCAAGAGCAGGCATGTTTTTGTGTGTTTTGTTTTTGCAGTGTATTGTTTCTGTTTGTGCATGTCAGTTTATTTTGGATAGATTTTTTACTTTAGTATTTTGTTCAATATAAAAAAAGTTATTTGTGAATGTTGAACCATTATCAAAATAAACATATTTTCTAGCGAATAAGCCATAATATTGTCTAGATAAGGGGTGGGCAATTCCAGTCCTCGAGGGCCTGATTGGTGTCAGTTTTGCCCCAGCTAACACACCTGACTCCAATAATCACCTAATCATGATCTTCAGTTTAGAATGCAATTAGATTAATCAGCTGTGTTTGCCAGGGATGGAGAAAAAGTGTGACACCAATCAGGCCCTCGAGGACTGGAGTTGCCCATCCCTGGTAGATGGTGCACTGATTTCTCTTCATGGACAGTACTGTACCCTACCCTGGTGACCAAAGTAGTGCACTATAGAGAATAGAGTGCCATTAGAGACACAGCCTATGTTCCGTTAAGAATAGATGACAGGAGGGGAGAGGAACCTCTTGAAGCCATTAATGGCAGCATCACTCAGCTTAAGTGCCTGTGTGTGTGTTTGTGTGCATGGATGTGTGTCCCACCCTAAATCAGTCCTGTTCCTGAGGGACTGTGAGGAGTGTCTCTCTCCGTCTACCTGAGGGACTTGTGGATGACATTAGATCAGTCAGGCCTACTAATCCAACTAATGACTCCCTCATACATGCTCTCACACACACACACACACACACACACACACACACACACACACACACACACACACACACACACACACACACACACACACACACACACATATATAGACACCAAGCATATATAGACACCTGTGTTGGAGCTCAAAGCCTCAGGCTCTTAAAGCCATCTCCCCTCCTATTCCCCTCCACCCCCTCACCTCTCTATGTGTCACGGTGAATGCATAAATGTGAGGAGATATTCCATTATGAAAGGAATTCAATAGATGGCTGCATTGCTTAAGCCTGGCCTGGACTCATTAAGGTCAGGGTCATAATATCAACACACACACACACAACACACCCACTCTCTCTACCTGGGGTGACTTTCCAGTACATCTCTCTCAGACTTAAAGAGCTGGAGCTGGAGGCATCGCCTCAGGCTCTTCAAACCACCTCCCCTCCTCCAGCTCTCCCCTCTCTCTACATGTCATAGTACATACTTACATACAAGGTCCATGGTCACAAAAGCAGCACTTCTATTAATACATATGTGAGGAGACATTCCATTATGAAAGGAATTAACTTAACTGGCTGCATTGCTCTAGCCTGGCCTGTATCTGTACCCCGTGCTTCTACATCTGCATTGCTTGCTGTTTGGGGTTTTAGGCTGGGTTTCTGTATATCTGCTGATGTAAAAAAGGGCTACATAAATACAATTGATTGATTACGATTAGGGTAATAATAACAGTAATTGTCTATGGCTGAATATGGTAAGCTAAATGTTTCATACAGCAGGTCATCCTATAGCAGCAGTGGCCATTCGTCATTCAGGGCACATTGAGCCCCACATTTCTAGCTAAAAAAGTATTAAAATAAAATAAAGAAATTGGGCATTAAAACGTGTCACATATATATCATTGAGTTAATAAAGCCGCATGGTCTCTTTTTTGTTTTCTTGAGTATGGCAGCTCCAAAATGCAGGTGTTTCAGCCTAGCTCAGTGCTTTCTGTGGTGGTGGGGCAAGCCAGCAGAAAATACGGAGCGTTGCGCCATGATTGTCTCAGTGTTTTGTCACTCATGGGGACACTACGTTACCACCAAGTCTAAGGGTAGACCTCAAAAAATGTTGCCCTTTGGGTGCTGCCATAGAGTTAGAAGTGCCCATCCAAGAAGGCTCTAGGTCATTGGCCACAGATAAAATTACATTATATGTACAGTAGCTTTGATTGGACTGATCATGTCAACATCATACTTTCAAAATCTTAGCTAGCAGTCATCATCATGAATCAAGTCGACAATCTACTGGCAAATCCTTTTTAATCTTTGTCATATGAAGAAAAATAATGAAGAGAAATTACAGATAAAACGAATTGGTGCTCATCAGCCATTGGACATAAACATTACACAACAAGTTGGAAATCGCAAATTCAACAATGAGTGGTTTGGAAGGAATTAGTGACAGTGGCTGTGTGGTCCCAAATCTGGGATTAAGGGACTCTTTTCCAAGTTTAAAATGATAAACATTCAACATTGGCCATGCTGTTGATGAGGCATGATTTGTACCGTGCCCAAAATAACAGTTAACTCGGAACTGCGAAAACTTGACTTCAGCGAGTTCAATAACTCAGAATTGTAAATCCGGCCTCTTTCTTGGTGCTACGACCTGAAGAATATTTACATCATCATGATTCAACCTTGTTTTTATCAGAGTTCCCAATTGTTTAAAAAGCACCATAAATCCAGAGAATGCCAGACTTTTATGACAAAATTTGCCCATGAAGGACTGCTGCGCCAACTTCCTGTTCAAGTGAGCACAGCACAACAAGGTGAGTCCAAAAATGTATTGTATGATGCTGCATAAATAATGTAATATGCCAGGGAGATATGTATACAGTAGCTAAGAAAGTAATACTAAGTATATGTTGTGTAGTAAGATGTTAGTAGCCCATGTGCAGCAGCCTAATCATTTGGTCTATTTACCCCTCTTAATTTCGCCAACTGTTCTGACTTGGTGGTGCATATGCAGCCTATAACCTGTTTTAGAGAAATGTAATCATTGAATATTGTAAGAGCTTTCATTGTCTGCTTATATGCCCCCTTTATTTATCCTACGGTTCTGACTTGGTGTACAGGGAGAACACTGTAAGAATGGCCCATGTTCTGAGTTCTGTCCCTGTACAGTTAAAAAGTGCCAAACAAATAGTTTTGTTGATTACGTCTGTCTAGTTTTTGATTAATGTCTAATCGAAAGGATGAGAGACATTATTCCAGCATTTCCAAAACTCTGTCCTTCCTGGGGACCACAAAGGGTGCACGTTTTGGTTTTTGCACTGCACAGCTGATTCAAGTAATCACAGCTTGATAATGAGTTGATTATTTTAGTTGCTAGGGCAAAAAATTAAATGTGCACCCCTTGGGGTCCTGAGGACCGAGTTGGGAAATGCTGCATTATAGCAATATTAGTTTGACGGTATGACAATGGAAGTGGAATAGAAAAGGCTTCTTTGTGATTCAAAACAAAGTGTTTCTGAATTACATCAATTGGTGTGCTAGAGAAAGCATAGCTTAAAGTCAGTGGTGGGAAAAGTATCCAGTTGTCATACTAAAAGTACAGATACCTTAATAGAAAATGACAAGTAAAAGTCACCCAGTAAAATACTACTTGAATAAAAGTCTAAAAGTATTTGGTTTGAAATATACTAAGTATCAAAAGTAAATGTAAATGATAAAACATGCTGAAGTATCAAAATCATTTCAAAGTCCTTATATTAAGCTAACCAGATGGCATCATTTTCCTGTTTTAATTTTATTTGTGTATAGCAACGATATCATGAGAGAGTAAAAGGCAGCAATCACCCTGTCGCATGGATGGTCACACACACATTCACGCACACACGTGGATGGTCACACGCATGCACGCGCAAGTTTCTCGGCGTACACATCACGGACAAACTGAAATGGTCCACCCACGCAGACATTGTGGTGAAGAAGGCGCAACAGCGCCTCTTCGACCTCAGGAAGCTGAAGAAATTTGGCTTGTCACCAAAAACACTCACAAACTTTACAGATGCACAATCGAGAGCATCCTGGCGGGCTGTATCACCGCCTGGTACGGCAACTGCTCCGCCCACAACCGTAAGGCTCTCCAGAGGGTAGTGAGGTCACCGGGGGCAAACTACCTGCCCACCAGGACACCTACAGCACCCGATGTCACAGGAAGGCCAAAAAGATCATGAAGGACAACAACCACCCGAGTCACTGCCTGTTCACCCCGCAATCATCCAGAAGGCGAGGTCAGTACAGGTACATCAAAGCAGGGACCGAGAGACTGAAAAACAGCTTCTATCTCAAGGCCATCAGACTGTTAAACAGCCATCACTAACATTGAGTGGCTGCTGCCAACATACTGACTCAACTCTAGCCACTTTAATAATGGAAAAATTGATGTAATAAATGTATCACTAGTCACTTTAAACAACACCACTTTATATAATGTTTACATACCCTACATGAATCATCTCATATGTACAGTGGGGCAAAAAAGTATTTAGTCAGCCACCAATTGTGCAAGTTCTCCCACTTAAAAAGATGAGAGAGGCCTGTAATTTTCATCATAGGTACACTTCAACTATGACAGACAAAATGAGAGAAAAAAATCTAGAAAATCACATTGTAGGATTTTTAATGAATTTATTTGCAAATTATGGTGGAAAATTGGTCAATAACAAAAGTTTATCTCAATACTTTGTTATATACCCTTTGTTGGCAATGACAGAGGTCAAACGTTTTCTGTAAGTCTTCACAAGGTTTTCACACACTGTTGCTGGTATTTTGGCCCATTCCTCCATGCAGATCTCCTCTAGAGCACATGGATGGTCACACACGCACGCACGCACACACATGGTCACACACGCATGCACACACACACATGGATAGTCACACACACGTGGATGGTCACACAAGCATGCACGCACACATGCATGGTCACACACGCATGCACGGACACACATGGATGGTCTCACACGCATGCACGCACAAATGGATGGTCAAACACGCATACCCGCACACACATGGTTGAGCAGTCTTACTACTATGTACTGAGCAGACAGTGTGTCTGAGCCAAGGCAGTATCACTTTTTTTTTCTTTTTTTTCTTTTTCTTTTTAATTTTACCCCTTTTTCTCCCCAATTTCGTGGTATCCAATTGTTGTAGTAGCTACTATTTTGTCTCATCGCTCGGGAGAGACAAAGGTTGAAAGTCATGCGTCCGATACACAACCCAACCAAGCCGCACTGCTTCTTAACACAGCGTGCATCCAACCCGGAAGCCAGCCGCACCAATGTGTCAGAGGAAACACAGTGTACCTGGCCACCTTGGTTAGCGCGCACTGCGCCCGGCCCGCCACAGGAGTCGCTGGTGCGCGATGAGACAAGGACACCCCTACCGACCAAGCCCTCCCTAACCCGGACGACGCTAGGCCAATTGTGCGTCGCCCCACGGACCTCCCGGTCGCGGCCGGTTACGACAGAGCCTGGGCGCAAACCCAGGGACTCTGATGGCACAGCTGGCGCTGCAGTACAGCGCCCTTAACCACTGCGCCACCCGGGAGGCCCAAGGCAGTATCACTTAATCTTAATAATCCTCTCCACCTCTCTTACTCTCCTTTCTTTCTCTCTCTCTTTCCTTCTAGAGGAGAGCATAGTGGCATGTCGCTCGACAACCAGAGATGCAGAGAGGAAGGCATGGGGAGGACTCACACACACACGTACACTCACACGCAGGCAGGCAGGTGCACACACACACACACACACACACACACACACACACACACACACACACACACACACACACACACAGCCAGGCACACTAAACATGGTCTGATTCACATCCTCCGCTAACCACTTGTCTGCCACCGACTTCTGTCTATGACACTAGACGAACAGTGAAATGTGTTTGTGTTCATTGGTGTGTGTGTGTGTGTGTGTGTGTGTGTGTGTGAGAGAGAGAGAGCGAGAGAGAGAGAGGATGAGGGAGGATGAGAGAGAGAAAGAGAGTGTAAAACAGAATAGAAAAGTGTGAAATGTTTGAGAAAGTATGAATTTGTCTTGAGAGCCTTTATGCCCCCTAATGACAAGACGGTTTAGAAGTGGAGACTAATAAAGACATTACCATCGAATCAGACGGTAACTTGAGAGACATATATTTCAAAATCCATGTACACTTCATAATACGTAACAATAAAGTTATTCAATAGACTAGTTGAGTAGGCTAATAATCAAGCCATCACCTGCCATGTGTTTGGTAAACAGCTGAGGGATGGAGCTGAAGAAATGTAAATGCTGACAACCATGAGATCAAAATGATAGGCTATGTTTTGAAGCTACATTGTTTGTTTAAGATTACATTGTTTACAAACAATGGAGTAAAAATAGCATAGGCTTATTTTGGGTTCGATGGGGTGAGATTGTTGAACTAATCTCATGAAGCATTTCTAAATTATATTCTTCAATAATCATGCACCAATACCAGATTGCCCGTTTATTAATTTGGCTAGATTAGGTACTGTAAATACTTCATCAGTTTCTTATCATCAAAACTATTTAGATATATCGTAAATGGCTAACCATTTGGCGCGCGACAAATTAAACTAAACATTTACAGTGACATAGGAAAAAGCGTTTACCTATAATGAGTAGAAAAGCACCGGCAGCGAAATCCACTGCAGGTGATAACTTCGACGAGTAAATATCCATCTGGGACATTAATTTGTAGATTTGCGCCGAAGCACAAATCCAAAGGCAAAAAGCTGTAAAATATTCTGCTTTCATGTAAACGCAAACCTAAACACGCAGCGGAGACAGACACAATTGATGTTGTGGATTTCTTGTGTCAAAACCATCTGATTTGAAGAATCCAGACCAGCAGCCTGTACTAACTAGGCTAGCTGCGATGTGAGAGAGGAGCGCGTTTAGATGGAGTTGACACTGCTTCCAACCAAGTCAGAGAGTGAGTGTGAGAGAAGGGTGGGCTCGGTATCTGAAATCCCGTGCAACCCATGTGTATATCAAACACTATCGTCTGGGGGAGTGTTATGTTGAATACAATTCAGTCACATAACATTAGAACAGGCACTGTCTTTGTCCATGAAAACAACTTTTGAGCGTGCATAATAAACGTGTGTGTAAAGTGGCGGTCGCGGACAGCGCAGACAACCTGGTCTCAGAGCATTTCGTATTATTCTGTACATAAATCCGAGACGCTCCATAAACAGTTTTATGATGTTATGTTTGGTATGGTTACATATGACAGATGGTTACCCAAGGCAGAAACAAAAGGAGGGTGGTTGGTCGAGGTGGAAATGTAATAGCTCAAATCTTATCAAGACAACTTTAGCATTTTATCTAATTAGAAACTTTTCAATTACTTACTACTTTTTAGTTACTTTGCACCTACTTAGCATGTTAGCTAACCCTTTCCCTAACCCTTTTAGCTTACCCTTCACCTAACCCTAACCTTAAACCTTAAACCTAACTGCTAAACTTAACCGTTACCCTAACCTAGCTAATGTTAGCCAGCTAGCTAATGTTAGCCACCTAGCTAGAATTTGTTAAAATTCATTACATATTGTACGTTTTGCAAATTCGTACCTTATTGTTTATTTATCAAATTCGTAACATATAATACAAATTGTAATTCCTAACATACCATATGAAATGGGCATCCAGAAATTAATACATACTGTAATGAAACAGCAGGGAGCAGGGAGCAGGTCTCGAACCCTCAACCTTCTAGCTCGAGTTCCGGTGCGCTATTGACTGTCCCACAAAAGCATGCTCGGACGGCTTATAAACCCAGGGTCGTTACACTACTCCCTCCTTTCAAAGAGCGCGTCCTCGCGCTAGCTTGCGACTCTACGTCTTACAGGAACTTACAGCTCACCGGCCAAGCACACGCACTGTCGTGGATGCAAGGTACGATCACTTCTGACACCAATGTAATGAAACAGCAGGGAGCAGGTCTCGAACCCTCGACCTTCGAGCCCGAGGTCCGGCGCATACAAAATGTAACGGAGTCCGGATTTACGTACAGAATAAATCCACATGCTCTGAGACCAGGTTGGCGCAGACAAGCAGTCCCATAAATAGCCAGTTTGTCACACTTACATTGCATGCATGTGTGATGGATCATCTTTGTCACCTTTTCTTGCACAGGGACTCCCTCCCAGGCAAACTGGTGACCCAGGAACCCTAATCATACTTTAGCACAAAAAATACGTTTCACATGTCTTGTCTTATCATCAGGTGAATGAAAACAACAAGGAGAAGTAATCAACATGAGCAGAAAATGAGTAGATTTGGTAATAGTTTTTCACAATTTGACCTCCCCACATTATAAACGGAAGAGGAAGTGTAAACTCTAACATAGTCTACTAGCTAGAAAGGTACATCCAAACACATTTTCGATAAGAGCAGCTACCCAGCTAACAAAAGTACTTTCCAGGGCGTGACCAAAGTTATTTTAGTCCCCACATAATTCATGATAATGTTATTGTGAGACGTGCCTTCTACGTAGCATTGGTGTCCGCTGACAAAACATACATCCCAAGTCTTTTCAGGACGTATAAATGTGTGGGACTTTAAACAGACAAATAACATTATTTAGTAACGTTATAAGAGATGGCCTTGATCTGAACAATAAATTATCAACATTTGATCAAAACTGGCAGACTTTGCTCTCCTACTTGGACGAGTCGGCGCTGTGGATTTGTACATTTTAAGGTAATATTTTAATCTACCTTTGGGCAGCATGTGCTGTCCCCACCACCTGAGCAGTTGGGGGGGGGAATAAGGGGGTGACATCTACCCTCTTTTTTCTACATGTCCTTGTTTGTATGTCCTGTTTTGTAATATTTATTTTGTACCCAGAACTCTGGGTCTTGTTGTTCCTGTCTGCTCTTTTATGTTTAGATAAGAATTGTATACCTGTCTTTTATACCTATACACCATTCTTGTGTGTGTTCAATAAATACACTAATATTTGAAACAGAACACACATGAATGGGTCTCACTTATCTGGAACTCCGTTTATGGCCTAATCCAGATACTTTTAGACTTAAAACTGTAGAGTATCACTAACTGCTCTCCTCAAGACCACAGTCTCAGGGAACATTCCAACTGGAGATAATGAAACGGCCTCCTCTTCTGGAAATGAATGTGTTTTGTTAGCATTCACTATGCTATATTTTAATCAGCAATCCAAAAATATGAATTATAAACCAAATCTGATAATTGTATATCCACTGTTCTTACTCCAATCATTAAATGCTTGTTTCAATCCACCACGATGTTCATGAACTAACTAATAAAATGTGAAGTTCATTTTAGGTTTAGTAACTTTGCTAATTCCTTGTTACACCTCCACCCTTTCGTATATTCTAGAAATCTATTTAAGAATAAGATGACATAAAACATAAATTTATTTCAAAATAAAACCACAAAGTGTTTCATGAGATCAAAAAAAAACGCCAGGCTTTCTGAGTTTGCAAGGAATGTTTGGCCATATAATCTAAATTTGCTACTAGGGTAGCCTAGTAGTTAGAATGTTGGACTACTAACCGGAAGGTTGCAAGTTCAAATCCCTGAGCTGACAAGGTACAAATCTGTCGTTCTACCCCTGAACAGGCCGTTAACCCAATGTTCCTAGGCCGTCATTGAAAATAAGAATTTGTTCTTAACTGACTTGCCTAGTTAAATAAAGGTTAAAAATAATAATACTTCTTCAACCCAAATACGTTTTCTGTGGCAGATTTAGCCAATTTCTCATAGTAAGGAATCCGCGTTATTTGATCCCTGGCCTCTACTAAAAAGTTAGGTAAGACGTGATCTCACACGTCTCCCTTCACATAGAAACTGTAATCTCTATGAACCACTTATCATCATATCAATAGTTATTATTCCCTAACCTCTCCCGATGGTGTTCAGGGTATTTTAGATTTCTTCACTCCCATCTATAATTCACACCTATTAACTATTTTCCAAGGTACTATTATCCACTTCCCCGGATAATAATTAATTGGTCACGACACTTAATACCTTGTATTAGAACCTATCCTATAGCTTCTGCAAATGTATTACTGGAGAATACGGATGACTTAATGGCTTTTTCCCATGTTGCCTCAAATATCACTATTTTTGATAACACATGTTCTGCGCATGAACCGCTAGCGGGACACCTATGACAACATCCAGTGAAATTGAAGAGTGCGAAATTCAAAATACAAAAATCGTAATATTAAACATTCATGAAAATACAAGTGTCATACATAATTTAAAAGCTTAACTTCTTGTTAATCCAACCACGTTGTCAGATTTCAAAAAGGCTTTACGGCAAAAGCATTCCATGCAATTATCTGAGGACAGCGCCCCACATCAAAATACTTTTTCAACCAGCGCAGGCGTCACAAAATCACAAATAGTGATTAAATAAATCACTTACCGTTGAAGATCTTTCTCTGGTTGCAATCCCAGACGTCCCAGCTACACAATGAATGGTCGTTTTGTTCAATAAAGTCCTTCTTTATATCCAAAAAAGTCTGTTTAGTTGACGTCAATGTTCAACATCCATTCAAACGAATCCAAAAGTTACCGGTAAAGTTCGTCCAAACAAGTCAAACGATGTTTCTAATTAATCCTTAGGTACTTTAATATCTAAATAAACAATAGTATGCTCAATAGGGAAGATAAATAACGAAGAGTGCTCACCTCATTCACACACCAACAAGACTACTTTTGTAATGAGAGTCACCTTGTAGTTTTTCCAACTACTTTCTAATTTTTCAAAAAAATAAGCCTAAAACCCTTTCTAAAGACTGTTGACATCTAGTGGAAGCCATAGGAACTGCAATCTGGGTCCTATCTATTTGTATTTCCCATAGGCTAGCACTGAAATGGGCTGTGACCTAAATTTGTTTTATTCCGGATGGATTTTCCTCTGGTTTTCACCACCTATCAGTTCTGTTATACTCACAGACATTATTTTAACAGTTTTAGAAACTTCAGAGTGTTTTCTATCCTATGCTACCAAGTATATGCATATCCTAGCTTCTGGGCCTTACAGGCAGTTTACTTTGGGCACGTCAGTTATCTGAAATTCCAAACAAGTCTCCAGTCTCCAAAACAGGTTAATACCTTGTATTAGAACCTTTCCTATAGAGCCTGCAAATGTATTACTGGAGAAAACGGATGACTTAATGGCTTTTTCCCGTATTTCCTGAAATATCACTATTATTGATAACACATGTTACCAAAAGTATTCACACTTGTCTTCTTATTTCCATATAATCTTTCATGATTCCCCACCCCAATAGTGCATAAAACTAACCTCTCTTTCACACACACACTCACACCCTGCTCTCTCACGGCATCTGCGACTGGACTTCCACCATTCTTACGGGTCTAACCAATATACCGTTACACTGGTAAGCAACCTGAAACCTATAGCAGTAGCCATTGCATGGATTGAGGGAGACAATGCCATCCTGTCTGATGTTCAGACTCTGATTGAATATGTAAGAGAAGAAATCCGTACTGCCCTGCCCACTTCACTGTTGCTCCAAGCAGAGGAAACTTCAGTTCTGAAATACATTTAAAACATTTGAAGAATTCTGCCTGAAGCCCATACACGCCACAGAGTACATGTTGGACCCCAAGCATGCTGGCAAGAGCATCCTATCTGGTGTAGAGATTAACAAGGCCTATGTTGTCATCATTATTGTGTCTCGCCACCTTGGCTTGGATGAGGTCAAGGTTCTTAGCAGTCTGGCGAAGTACACTTTCAAGCAAGGGCTTTGGGATGTAGATGCAATTTGACAGTCGTGCCAGCATCTCATCAGCCACCTGGTGGAAGGGACTTTGTGGATCTGAGGCTTTTTCCAATGTTACCTCCATCATCTTCCAAATCCCACCAACATCAGCTGCTTCAGAGCGCAACTAGTCCTTGTTTGTGAACACACACACCAAAGTATGCAACAGGCTGACCAATACAAGGGTTGAAAAATTGGTGACCATCCGGGCAAATTTGAGGCTTTTTGAACCTGACAACGGGCCATCCTCAACAAGGTTGGAAAATGACAGTGAAGATTCTGAGAGTCTGATGTTCAAGAGGTGGACATTGAGGAGGTCTAGGGAGAAGACATGGAAGCCTGAGAGGAAGACAACCAAAGCTTTAGTTTCTAGACTATAATTTTACAGATGTATGTTGAAAACATTTTTGGGAGATGCGATGGATCATTGTGGATTATTAGACTCCCTTTATTTTGTTGTTCAGTGAAATAATCCCATGTGAAGAGTCAATTAATTTAATTAAAGTTCAATTTGTAACTAAATGTAAAAAAAATATATATTGGAAGGATTATATAATTTGCAAATATGTCTACTTATGATAATGAAACGGTTTATGTTTCTGTCTCAATATGATATGGTAAATATATCCAATGCAAAAATATATACATTTTAATGGTAGTAATTTTAATTTGCATATATTTCAGTTAATTCCCATATCCCACGGAGAGTTTACACCTCTGAATATTCCCCAAAATGTGCAACCCTAAAATATTGTCATAAATACTTTCCTATTAACACTGATAAAACAGGGTCAATTGAGTATTAGTAATTCACATAGTAATGCTTTCAGCAAATACATGTAGTACTTAAGAGGGGGAAGTTACTGACTCTACTGACCAGGAGTGGGTTGCACCAGTTAGACGCTAATAAGGTGTAAGAGATAAGTTGGGCTACCTACTCCAGACCTAATGATTTAGACATTTGAACAAGATGCGACATGACTAGTCATGAAACACTTACCTTGGAAACTAGTTATAGATTTATACTATATGCCTACCCAACATTACACTTGGTTTTTATACCCTGGCATAGCAAAAGCTATTACTTACAACTAGGTGGTGACACAGGTTTACGCCTGGCTTAGAACGTTTGGAACTAGCCTTACGTATGTTCAACTGATAAAACCTGCTCCAGAGCCATACAACCAAGCATACATGGCAATATAATCAGGAGTGGATGGATACTGTCAAATATTATTTTACCAGTGGATGAAAGGATGGAAATTCTGTACTTCTCCCATAATCTTCTGTCCAGCCAGTCTCCTCTCTTAATCATTGTTGTGCTGGCATTTCTTCTCCTGTTGCAACACAGGACCTGCAAGATGAGACACTGTTTAAAGTGAATTATTAATCCATCTCTTTGTCTGAAAAGGGTAAACCATTTAACTGATCAACTCACCTCATCTCTCTTCTCCACCCACTGCTCTGGTACAATTTCAACAGTGTTCTCTTTTACAAAATGTACAAAATAATAACACTGTGTCCTGTGCAGAAAAACAAAACACTGATTCCACACTGTCTCTTGATTTACCAGCAAAGATCATTTGTTAAACTAATACAGCTTGTAATCTTGACTATAGCTAAATGGGGCTTGCTACAGGCTATGCAAGATGGTAAGCACAACACGAGTGCCATGGTCCTCCTCAAGTATAATAGCTCTCTTAACAAGACTGCTCTTTGCAATGAGATGTATTTGTGCTCTCCTCGTAGTGGTGCGGAAAGTCCAATACAGTCTTGAGTCACAAGGACTCAGCGTATAAGATTCCAGATGTTGGAACACTAGAGGTGAGTATCAAAGGCATCTTCGAGGCTCACTACCTCACAGCATGACCCATCATTAGGTATGTAGTCATTGTTTGGCTGTTTCATTTTGATGACCTGTTGGTGGGGAGAAGCTCTAATGGTGCGTTCTTGCACTCTTTTAGAAATTTGCAGAAGTGGTTGCCTCCCTGAATAAACCATCTTCTTTAGTTGTTGCAAGTAGTTCTCAAACTTGAAAGCACTACAGTTGTCAAGGCAGGTGTGTTCTTCAGCATCAGCAGTGAGGTGTAGGAGGAAGAGAACATTATACAGGAGAAATGTGTCTCCATACAAAACCCTTCCCTGCTCCACAAAGAAGTTAGTAAAGCATGAGCATAGGCACTGTGGATTGAAGAAAGTTGACGATAAACCAAAATGCACATGGCAACACTGAAGGCCTTGAAGTGTGTGTACTGTTCTTTAGACAAGATTCTTCTCAAGACTACTTTCCTAGTAGAGTAGAAACTGTCTGAATTCTGTGGCCTTCCAATGGTCGAGGTCATCCAATCCCCGTGGCTTGCGAGAAAAGCAGTCTGGAATTGAATCCTTTATTCGGTTTAGTCGTTGACTGACCTCCTTGACCAACGACAACCTGGTCACAGTCTTTCCCCTAGTCCATATCATCAAGAGCTTCTGGGTTACTTCGAGGCAACAAAGGTGCATATAGTCATTTGCGAATGATACTTATTACTTAATACTTATTTTCCACCATAATTTGCTAATAAATTCATTAAAAATCCTTCAATGTGATTCTCTGGATTTTTTTTCTCATTTTGTCTGTCATAGTTGAAGTGTACCTATGATGAAAATTACAGGCCTCTCTCATATTTTTAAGTGGGAGAACTTGCACAATTGATGGATGACTAAATACTTTTTTGCCCCACTGTATTTGGGATAGGTTCCAAGACCAGCTCTTCCCCAGAGTCACTGCTGCCACAAGACTGCTGTGGAGCAGTCAGGTATTTATCCTCGCTCGGCCAGAAGTTTATTCACACACAGGGATACTCCGTTACACATGGAACAACTTCACATGGGTCCACAACCACAAGCAGCACTATCCATGGCCATTAGCAATCTAGAACGTGACATGAAAGCAAAGCTGCATTATGCGACATTGAAGTTAATGTTGAGACTTAAATTCCTGAGTTTTCCTGCATGTCTTCTTTAGAGAATAGAGAAAGGATAGCCCTAGCAACATTTTACTTTATATGTTTCTTTGATTTTTAGCATTGTTTTAAAACCTCTCTGGGGTAGGGGGCAGTATTTTGAAATCCGGATGAAAAGCGTGCCCAAAGTAAACTGCCTGTTACTCAGGCCCAGAAGCTAGGATATGCATATGGTAGATTTGGATAGAAAATACTCTAAAACTGTTAAAATAATGTATGTGAATAGAACAGAACTGATATGCCAGGCGAAACCCCGAGGACAAATCATCCCCCTCCAAAAAATTTCAGTTTACCAATTTTTCAATGGCTATTACTTTAAATATAAGGCCAAGTCCTCCCAGATTGCAGTTACTATGGCTTCCACTAGATGCCAACAGTCTTTAGAAAGAGTTTCAGGCTGGGTTTTGGAAAAATTAGCCAGAAATTGTAGTTTTTCTAGGTGGCTCCCATTTTGGCTGTAGTGTTTCCGAACGCGTGGAAGAAAGACAGTTCTTTGGTATTTTTCTCCGGTAAAGACAATAACGATTCTCCGTCTTAAATTTGATTGTTTATTTGCGTATTAGGATACCTAAGGTTTGATTATAAACCAGTGATTCTTAACCTTGTTGGAGGTACTGAACCCCACCAGTTTCATATGCGCATTCACCGAACCCTTCTTAATTGGAAAAATAAAATAGCATTTTTTCAAATTCAAAACATAGGTATATATTTTACTGGTTCACAAAATGAACCGTGCATCAACATCAATGTGTTCAAAGAACAAAATCATCAAAACATGATTTTCACACAAAAACAAAAACATAATAATGAATATTTACTGCAAATCAGTGTGACTTCTGCTGTTGCCTTTCAGAGACCAGTTCAGAAATGCACGGCTTCATTTTAGCAAGTGCCACTCTCATGTCATTTTCGCAACAAAGTCTGTTCCTTTTCTTCGTTTTTATGTCCAGCATCCTCGAAAAGGATTGCTCGCAAAGATATGTTGTAACAAATGGTGTGAAAATCTCCAGAGCTTTCTTAGCAATCACAGGGTACGTTACCATTTGTTGACACCAAAACGTTGAAAGCGTTGTTGTTCTGAAGAGTTGCTGTTGAACCTGGCTCTGCTGAATTTACAATGATTTCATCGAGGTATTCATCATTGACATCTGTTGTCTCAACACTAAACGTGAACGGCTGTCTCACCCACGCTGGATATTGTATGGAAGTATCCGTCGAGAGACTTTGCAAGCTCATCTAAGTGCGTGGCAATTGCTTGCTTCAGTTCCGCGGGTACAGAAATGTCTCCGATTCCAGATACATCTTCGATCTTACTTACACAGTCGTCCAGCAGGTGAAAGTTTGCAAAGTTATCGTTCTCTGTTCGTCGCTTCCATAACGGTAGCTTTTTTTGAAAAGCTTTCAGGTTTTCCTCCGCTTCGATGATGTTGACTCCACCGCCCTGCATCTTTTGATTGAGATGATTGAGAGCTGCGAAGATATCAGCCATGTACGCTAAAATGAGAATTAACTCAGCATTTTTGAAGCAATCTGCATGACAATGTTGGTGCTCTTGCAAAAACAGGACTAATTCCACACGCACGGCAAAAACACAAACGTTGTTTGACTTGTTTGGAAAAGTTTATTAGTAATGTTTGGGATTAATTTTGTATGCATTTTGATGGAGGGAAAATGGGTGGATTATTGACTGAAGCGCACCAGCTAAACTGAGTTTTTATGGATATAAAGAAGGACATTATCGAACAAAAGGACCATTTGTGATGTAACTGGGACCTTTTGGAGTGCTAACAGAGGATGATCATCAAAGGTAAAGCATTTTTTATATCGCTATTTCTGACTTTTGTGTCGCACCTGCCTGGTTGAAATATGATTTTCATGTCTTTGTATGCGGGGTGCTGTCCTCAGATAATTGAATGGTTTGCTTTCGCTGTAAAGCCTTTTTGAAATCGGACACGGCGGCTGGATTAACAAGACGTTAAACTTTATTTTGATGTATTACACTTATGTGATTTGTCGGTTTCCAGGAGAACGTTACCTGCCCAAATGCATAGTGTCAACTGTACAGTTGTGTGGTAGGTCTTGTGGCTGAATGGAAACAAGGTCCCACAGCAGTGTTCAAGCATATAGTAAAATATCTTCCCAGAAGAGTGGAGGCTGTTATAGCAGCAAAGGGGGGACTACCTCCATATTAATGACCATGATTTTGGAATGAGATGTTCGACGAGCAGGTGTCCACAGGTGTCCAGATGTCCAAGTCAAGAAAGATGAGATCTGTAGGTTCTACTGTAGGTATATAATTCAACATTTGGTTAGGCCTATTCTGTTGTTGCTTGCAACATTAATGAAAACATATATTTTTTAAATCGAATTTTTGTGTTTCTTTGCAGACCCCTTGCAGTATCTCCCCGGACCCCTAGAGGGCCGCAGACCCCTGGTTAAATACCCCTGAAATATTTTCATGTTATGTTGTTTCGAAATTGTTTTAAATATATTAGCTATTTATTTAGTAGTTGTGTAATAATAGAATAGTCTGTTGAGTGAGAGAGACAACAATGTGCTGTATTGAAAAACAACAAGAGAAATGAATTATTTTCAAGGTGTCAAGGCTCCATCTTTCTTTTCACCACATTTAATTTCAAACAGGGAACATATTACTGCTCTCTGCTCTATTCCCTGACCATGCATATGCAAAACATCCTAGACTGACAATATCAAGTGATAGATTACTGTCACTTGAGTATTTGTCAGTTTGTGTCAGTTGTTCATTTATTTGACCTTTATTGCATTTCATTCAGAAAGAGAACAGTGATAGATAGATAGATAGATAGATAGATAGATAGATAGATAGACGGCATAGGCCTGTGTTACACTATTAGATAAGTGTTATTGGGATCGGTAGCCAGAGCTAACCTACGTCTCCACATCCTCATTATAACTCTCATTACCTGATGCAGAGCACATTGATTTGAAGCTGATCTTTCCATCTCATCTCTCAACCCGGGAGTCTCTCATCAACATCTTGACTTCTGATTGAAAGACAGATTGAAACTAGCGTAGGAGAGAGAAAATTATGACAAGTAGGCTACACAGTTTTAGCTATTCAGAAGAGCTGTTGGCATATAACATCAGTGGGTGGGCGTGCAGTGGGTATTTTGTGCCTTTGACTCCACTGTAGGCCTATCACCAGTGAACAAATTATCCAAAAGGTCAGTCCCACACTCAAAAGGATGCAACAAGAGTGAGTGATGATTTCTCAGAATTGGCTGCTCCATACATTCAAGTTTTCTTTCTAGTTTTCTTTCTACCTGAAAGAAGATGATCCCTAGGAAATGTCCCAGCATCACTGACCTGACTTGTGTTAACAGATAGATATTAGGTGTTATACTATTCTATAGTAAACTCAGCAAAAAAAAGAAACGTCCCTTTTTCAGGACCCTGTCTTTCAAAGGTAATTCGTAAAAATCCAAATAATTTCACAGATCTTCATTGTAAAGGGTTTAAACACTTTTTCCCATGCTTGTTCAATGAACCATAAACAATTAATATAGATGCACCTGTGGAACGGCGGTTAAGACACTAGCAGCTTACAGACGATTGGCAATTAAGGTCAAGGCCTAAAACTTAGGACACTAAAGAGGCCTTTCTACTGACTCTGAAAAACACCAAAAGAAACATGCCCAGGGTCCCTGCTCATCTTCGTGAATGTGCCTTAGGAATGCTGTAAGGAGGCATGAGGACTGCAGATGTGGCCAGGGCAATAAATTGCAATGTCCGTACTGTGAGACGTCTAAGACAGCGCTACAGGGAGACTGCTAATCATCCTCGCAGTGGCAGACCACGTGTAACAACACCTGCACAGGATCGGTACATCCGAACATCCCACCTCCGGGACAGGTGCAGGATGGCAACAACAACTGCCCAAGTTACACCAGGAACGCACAATCCCTCCATCAGTGCTCAGACTGTCCGCAATAGACTGAGAGAGGCTGGACTGAAGGCTTGTATGTCTGTTGTAAGGCAGGTCCTCACCAGACATCACCGACAACAACGGTGCCTATGGGCACAAACCCACTGTCGCTGGACCAGACATGACTGGCAAAAAGTGCTCTTCTCTTGGTCTCACCAGGGATGATGGTCAGGTTCGCATTTATTGTCGAAGGAATGAGCCTGTACTCTGGAGCGGGATTGATTTGGAGGTGGAGGGTCCGTCATGGTCTGGGGCGGTGTGTCACAGCATCATCGGACTGAGCTTGCAGGCAATCTCAATGCTGTGCGTTACAGGGAAGACATACTCCAGCATGACAATGCCACCAGCCATACTGCTCGTTCTGTGCGTGATTTCCTGCAAGACATGAATGTCAGTGTTCTGCCATGACCAGTGAAGAGCCCGGATCTCAATCCCATTGAGCACGTCTGGGACCTGTTGGATCGGAGGGTGAGGGCTAGGGCCATTCCCCCCAGAAATGAACTTGCAGGTGTCTTGGTGGAAGAGTGCGGTAACATCTCACAGCAAGAACTGGCAAATCTGGTGCAGTCCATGAGGAGGAGTTGCACTGCAGTACTTAATGCAGCTGGCGGCCACACCCAATGACTGACTGTTACTTTTGATTTTGACCCCCCTTTTGTTCAGGGACACATTATTCAATTTCTGTTAGTCACATGTCTGTGGAACCTGTTTTGTTTATGTCTCAGTTGTTGAATCTTGTTACGTTAATACAAATATTTACACATGTTAAGTTTGCTGAAAATAACGCAGTTGACAGTGAGAGTACGTTTCATTTTTTTGCTGAGTTTATGCATAAACAAATCCATCCATCCAATAGTTCTTATCTGTGCCCCATCACCTGAGGCTGAGTAGCCTATACATCTAAAGTATACAACTAAAGGACAGTGATGATTATCAGGACTTGTATAACTAAAAGTAAAAGAAAAATTGTAGCATTTCTTAGAAATCCACTCCCTTAATACTTGTTAGAAGTTACTCGATGTTTTTGTGACGTGACTTTTAGTTGCTGTAATCTATCAAACAAATCTAACACAAGCATTTTGAGGAAAGACAGGATGAAATTCCTAGTAGTTTATCTCACACTCAGTGACCCATAATATCACACACACAGTCTTCAACTAATGACATTTATAGCCAGTAGATGTGTGTGCAGTTGTGCGTGCTTGCATGCGCGTGTCTGCAGATACTCATAGCCAGTAGACAGGTCACAGTAGGGCAGGTGAGAGTCTAAGAGTGCAAGCTTTTGCTCCCATCCCTCCTCTACTTGATTCAGATTATCAAGGTCCAATGGCAGCTGATTAGTAGTTTTGGAAGTGTTAGTGCAGGGCTGGATCAAAGTTCGGTACACAAAATAGCACTACAGGAGGAGGATTGGCACCTGGTACAAATACTGCAACAAGAGTTCTGGTTGTTGATTCAGAATAGGTGGTCTGTTTGGCTGCATTCCTCTGGTTCATGTGTTTGACCTCACCATCATCTATTCATCTCATCCCCATGTAATTACTTCACAGGAGGTTGGTGGCACCTTAATTGGGGTGGACAGGCTCGTGGTAATGGCTGGAGTGGAATTGGTGGAATGGTATCAAATACATCAAACACATGGTTTCCATGGTTTCCATGTGTTTGATGTCATTCCATTTGCTCCGCTCCGGCCATTATTATGAGCCGTCCTCCCCTCAGCTGCCTCCCCTGAAATACATACATATGTTAATTCAGAGCTTTATGTGTAACTGTAGCCATGCTAAAACACAGTTAAATACAGGGGGTACGTTGTAAATAAGGCATGAATAGGTGTGAAAGAACTCGTCTCCAAATGAGACTGGAGAGAATATGTTATAGTGATAATTACAGTTTGTCTTTATGTGAGTGTGAGAGAGAGAGAGGTTTATGTGTCTGTGTGTTCACGTGTGCGTGCAGTGTATGCATGTGTTTCGTATTCGTGTCTGTTTGTATCTGTGTGCAGACATGGGGGAAGGGGTTGTTGTTTCACATCTCACTTAGAGGAGGTTGTAGGAAATGTGTCTCCTTTAGAAACCAGGCATCATTCTGAATGCCGTTGTTATACAACTACATAAAAAATCTATGTTTTACATACACCAGATAGGTGCATTGAAATATGTCATTTTACTGGGACAGCCATAGTAGTACAGTGCACCTGGTGCAATATTAGGATGAAATGCCTTGCTCAAGAGGACACAGACAGATGTTTCACCTTTTCGGCTCGTTAACCAGCAACCTTTTGATTACTGACCTAACACTCTAACCGTATAAGGCTACTTGCCACCCAGGACTATTTAAAGGGCTATGATATATCCTAAGATCCTAATGGTATAGCTGTGAGCACTAAAATACCCCAAATAGAAATGTCAAGAAATGCTATATGGTGTTGCTGTGCATGAAACCAGTCTGAAACACATTTATGGAATGATATATGACTTCGGTAGGATTTTATTCCTATTACCTAGGGAGTGTGTGAATCCTGTTAATATGAAGAGACTTAAAGGCTCTGAAGTTCTCTTTCCTCCTGATTACGTAACAAATTACATGCACAATCTCTGCTGTCATACTGTCAAGATCGTTATAAAGATGAGACCAAGGCGCAGCGTGAGTAGAGTTCCACATGTTTTTAATAAAACCGAAACTCAGCAAAACCAAACAAACAAACAAACAAACAAACAAACAAACAAACAAACAAACAAACAAACAAACAAACAAACAAACCGTGAAGCTATACGAATAGTGCAGACAGGCAACTAAACATAGAACAAGATCCCACAAACACCAAAGGGAAATGGCTACCTAAATATGATCCGCAATCAGAGACAACGATAAACAGCTGCCTCTGATTGGGAACCATATCAGGCCACCATATACATACAAATCACCTAGACCTACAAAAACCATAGACATACAAAAAAAACCTAGACAATACAAAAACTAGCGTACCCACCCTAGTCACGCTCTGACCTAACCAAAATATAAAGAAAGCAGAGATATCTAAGGTCAGGGCGTGACACATACGGCAAATGACAAATGGCATAGGCACTCATAGTTTAGCAATCTGT
Organism: Oncorhynchus mykiss; assembly: GCF_057628025.1. Classification (NCBI taxonomy): domain Eukaryota; kingdom Metazoa; phylum Chordata; class Actinopteri; order Salmoniformes; family Salmonidae; genus Oncorhynchus; species Oncorhynchus mykiss. Next base: position 76,894,754 of record NC_143025.1, on the reverse strand, counting down.
TATTGGTTTCTGGTGTTAGTGCACACCCCTGGCTCCATGCAGCAAGCCTTACAAAGTCACTGTTTGACTGAATATTGTGCAATCTTGAATCCAACATGGCGTAGCAGTAGGACATGTGTTTTTGACTTGTACCGTCCTGTCCCGTGTTTATATTGTTTTTGTCGTATATATTTCGTATATATTTTAATCTCACTTTCCATCTACGCACTGAATATACTCTCCTGCAACCCGCCTCAACCAATGTGGTACGGATCTGCTATTTTTAAACTTTAGAACCGGAACCCCCATCAGTAGCTAGCCAGCTAACTGGCTACAAGCTAGTAGTCAGCCACTGCTAGCGGTCCTCACCGTTAACTCGGACATCAGCCAGCCTCAACCCGGTCAATTCCTGCCAGTCTGCACACCGCGATATCAACCCAGAGCATATCGGACTGCTTTTTCTCTACCACATTTCTGGATTTCTACCGCAAGCTCTGAACCTTTACACCGGATCATCGCAGCTAGCTAGCTGCTATCTGAGTGGCTACTCCTGGCTAACGTCTCTGTCAAGAAGCAAGCACCAGTTAGCCTGGAGTTAGTCTCGAGCTAGGCCCATCTCCCGGCTTGGCAAAGAGGTCCACCAGCCAATTCTTGGGCTATAATACCTATTTTGCCAATTGGCCTGGACCCTTTAATGCCAACACGAAGCCCCAACATTATATAATGTACATATATTATGTACATTATACCTTAAATCTATTCTTCCGCACCCAGAAATCTGCTCCTTTTACTCTCTGTTCCGAACGCACTAGACGACCAGTTCTTATAGCCTTTAGCTGTATCCTTATCCTACTCCTCCTATGTTCCTCTGGTGATGTAGAGATTAACCCAGCCCCTGCAGCCCCCAGCACCACTCCTATTCTCCAGGCGCTCTAATTTGTTGACTTCTGTACAAGCCTTGGTTTCATGCATGTTAACATTAGAAGACTCCTCCTTAAGTTTGTTTTATTCACTGCTTTAGCACACTCTGCAAACCCTGATGTCCTAGCTGTGTCTGAATCCTGGCTTAGGAAGGCCACCAGAAATCCTGAAATTTCCATCTCTAACTATAACGTCTTCCGACAAGATAGAACTGCCAAAGGGGGCGGAGTTGAAATCTACTGCAGAGATAACCTGCAGAGTTCTGTCATACTATCCAGGTCTGTGCCAAAACAATTCAAGCTTCTACTTTGAAAAATCCACATTTCCAGAAACAAGTCTCTCACCGTTGCCGCTTGTTATCGACCCCCTTCATCTCCCATCTGTTCCCTGGACACCATATGTGAATTGATTGCCCCCTTCTATCTTCAGAGTTCGTACTGTTAGGTGACCTAAACTGGGATATACTTAACACCCAGGCCATCATACAATCTAAACAAGATGACCTTAATCTCACACAAATTATTAAGGAACCTACCAGGTACAACCCTAAATTTGTAACCATGGGCACCCTCTTAGATATCATCCTGACCAACTTGCCCTCCAAATACACCTCTGCTGTCTTCAACCAGAATCTCAGAGATCACTGCCTCATTGCCACGGTCAAATGACCACCCCTCATCACTGTCAAATGCTCCCATAAACACTTCAGTGAGCAGGCCTTTCTAATCGACCTGGCCCGGGTATCCTGGAAGGATATTGACCTCATCCTGTCAGTAGAGGATGCCTGGTTGCTTTTAAAAAGTGCTTTCCTCGCCATCTTAATTAAGCATGCACCATTCAAAATATTTAGAACTATGAACAGATATAGACTTTGGTTCACCCCAGACTTGACTGCCCTTTACCAGCACAAAAACATCCTGTGGCGTTCTGCATTAGCATCGAATAGCCCCCGCAATATGCAACTATTCAGTGAAGTCAGGAACCAATATACTCAGTCAGTTAGGAAAGCTAAGGCTATCTTTTTCAAACAGAAATTTGCACCCTGTAGCACTAATTCCAAAAAGTTTTGGGACACTGAAAATTCCATGGAGGATAAGAGCACCTCCTCCCAGCTGCCCACTGCACTGAGGCTAGGAAACTGTCACCACCGATAAATCTACGATAATCGATAATCTCTATAAGCATTTTTCTTCGGCAGGCCATGCTTTCCACCTGGCTACCCCTACCCTGGTCAACAGCTCAGCACCCCCTGCAGCAACTTGCGCAAGCGCTGATGTTCTGAAAGACCTGCAAAATCTGATTCCCTACAAATCAGCTTGGCTAGATAATCTTGACCCTCTCTGTCTAAAATGATCCTGCGAAATTGTTGCAACCCCTATCACTAGCCTGTTCAATCTCTCTTTTGTATCGTCTGAGATCCCCAAAGATTGGAAAGCTGCTGCGATCATCCCCTCTTCAAAGGCGGAGCCAATCTAGACCAAAACTGTTATAGACCTATATCCATCCTGCCCTGCCTTTCTAAAATCTTCGAAAGCCAAGTTAACAAACAGATCACCGACCATTTCGAATTCCACCATACATTCTCCACTATGCAATCTGGTTTCAGAGGTCCTAAACGATATCATATCCGCCATCGATAAAAGACAGTACTGTGCAGCCATCTTCATCCACCTGGTCAAGGCTTTTGACTCGGTCAATCACCACATTCTTATCGGCAGACTCAATACCCTTGGTTTCTCAAATGACTTGGAGGGCCTGTTGATGTCGCTCTTGCTGCTAGTGATTCTCTGATCCACCTCTGCGCAGACAACACCATTATGTTTACATCTGGCCCTTCTTTGGACACTGTGTTAATTAACAAGCCTCCAAACGAGCTTCAATGCCATACAACACTCCTTCTGTGGCCTCCAACTGCTTTTAAATGTTAGTTAATCTAAATGCATGCCAGTCAACGGCCCGCCCGACTAGTATCACTACTCTGGACGGTTCTGACTTAGAATATGTGGACAACTACAAATACCTAGGTGTCTGGTTAGACTGTAAACTCTCCTTCCAGACTCACATTAAGCATCTCCAATCCAAAATTAAATCGGCTTCCTATTTCGCAACAAAGCCTCCTTCACTCATGCTGCCAAACATACCCTAATAAAACTGACAATCCTACCGATCCTTGACTTCGGCGATGTCATTTACAAAATAGCCTCCAACACTCTATTCAGCAAACTGGATGTAGTCTATCACAATGCCATCCGTTTTGTCACCAATGCCCCATATACTACCCACCACTGCGACCTGTATGCTCTCGTTGGCTGGCCCTCGATACATATTAGTCGCCAAACCCACTGGTAAAGCCCCGCCTTATCTCAGCTCACTGGTCACCATAGCAACACCCGCCTGTAGCACACGCACCAGCAGGTATATTTCACTTGTCATCCCCAAAGCCAACACTTCCTTTGGCAGCTCCCAGTTCTCTGCTGCCAATGACTGGAACGAATTGCAAAAAATCACTGAAGCTGGAGTATTATACCTCCCTTTTTAACTTTAAGCATCAGCTGTCAGAGCAGCTTACTAATCACTTTACCTGTACACAGCCCATCTGTAAATAGCACACCCAACTACCTCATCCCCATAATGTTATTTATACTCTTGCTCTTTCGCATCATCTGCACATTTGTCACTCCAGTGTTAATGCTAAATTGTAATTATTTTGCCACTATGGCCTATTTATTGCCTTACCTCCTTACTCTTCTACATTTGCACACACTGCACATAGATTTTTCTATTGTGTTATTGTGTCACGCCCTGACCTTAGATATTTCTGTTTTTCTATATATTTTGGTTAGGGTCAGGGTGTGACTAGGGTGGGTACTTTAGTTTTTGTATGTCTAGGGTTTTTGAATGTCTAGGTTTTTTTGTATGTCTATGTTGGGTAAGTAGGTAGCCATTAGGTAGCCATTTTCCTCATTTGTGTTGTGGGATCTTGTCTATGTTTAGTTGCCTGTTAGCGCTAGTTGTAAAGCTTCACGTTTCGTTTGGTTGGTTGGTTGTTGTTTTGTTCAGTGAGTTTCAGTTTATTAAAATTATGTGGAACTCTAAGCACGCTGCGCCTTGGTCCGTGCTTAGTCCCCTCCTGTACTCTCTGTTCACCCACGATGAGTGGCCGTGTACGACTCCAACACCATTATGAAGTTTGCCAACGACACGACAGTGGTAAGCCTGATCAATAACAACAATGAGATAGTTTATAGGGAGAAGGTCAGAGACCTGGCAGTGTGATACCAGGACAACAACCTCTCCCTCAACGTCAGTAAGACAAAGGAACTGATTGTGAACTAAAGGAAACGGAGGGCCGAGCACACCCCCATCCATATCAACGAGGCTGTAGTGGAGCGGGCAGAGAGCTACAAGTACCTCTGTGCCCACATCACTAAAGATCTATCACGGTCCAGTCACACAAACACAGTCATGAAGAGGGCACAACAACACCTCTTCCCCCTCATGCTTACACTGACACCCCAACACACACACACACTACATAAGCCCACATGCACACACGTTTCTATCCTATCTTTACCTCTGCATTGTTGGAAAATGACCTGTTAGTAAGCATTTCACTGTTAGTCTACACCTGTTGTCCAAGAAACATGCAACAAATAAAATTTGATTTGAAAATGTGATTTATGTACTTGTCATTTGGTTTAGAAAATAATTGTTTGCTCTGATTATATTTGATGTGTAGTTGGTTGACTTTTCTATTTAGCAAGCTGAGTCCTCTACTCAAGTTGGCTAACGTTAGCTAGCTTGCTAATAATGTTTTGAGGAGAACAGGCTAGCTCCCTGTAGAATCAAGACGAGGATGGGAAAGAAGATTAGATGTGCAGTTGCTTCATCTGGCTAATGCCCAGATGAGATGAGAGCTAACTGCTACAGGTATAAAAATGTGAGATATCTGAGATTCTGTCTTGATTAGCTAGCTAGATGTCAATGTCAAACCAATGCAAATACAGTGCCTTGCGAAAGTATTCGGCCCCCTTGAACTTTGCGACCTTTTGCCACATTTCAGGCTTCAAACATAAAGATATAAAACTGTATTTTTTTGTGAAGAATCAACAACAAGTGGGACACAATCATGAAGTGGAACGACATTTATTGGATATTTCAAACTTTTTTAACACTTCAAAAACTGAAAAAGTGGGCGTGCAAAATTATTCAGCCCCCTTAAGTTAATACTTTGTAGCGCCACCTTTTGCTGCGATTACAGCTGTAAGTCGCTTGGGGTATGTCTCTATCAGTTTTGCACATCGAGAGACTGACATTTTTTCCCATTCCTCCTTGCAAAACAGCTCGAGCTCAGTGAGGTTGGATGGAGAGCATTTGTGAACAGCAGTTTTCAGTTCTTTCCGCAGATTCTCGATTGGATTCAGGTCTGGACTTTGACTTGGCCATTCTAACACCTGGATATGTTCATTTTTGAACCATTCCATTGTAGATTTTGCTTTATGTTTTGGATCATTGTCTTGTTGGAAGACAAATCTCCGTCCCAGTCTCAGGTCTTTTGCAGACTCCATCAGGTTTTCTTCCAGAATGGTCCTGTATTTGGCTCCATCCATCTTCCCATCAATTTTAACCATCTTCCCTGTCCCTGCTGAAGAAAAGCAGGCCCAAACCATGATGCTGCCACCACCATGTTTGACAGTGGGGATGGTGTGTTCAGCTGTGTTGCTTTTACGCCAAACATAACGTTTTGCATTGTTGCCAAAAAGTTCAATCTTGGTTTCATCTGACCAGAGCACCTTCTTCCACATGTTTGGTGTGTCTCCCAGGTGGCTTGTGGCAAACTTTAAACGACACTTTTTATGGATATCTTTAAGAAATGGCTTTCTTCTTGCCACTCTTCCATAAAGGCCAGATTTGTGCAATATACGACTGATTGTTGTCCTATGGACAGAGTCTCCCACCTCAGCTGTAGATCTCTGCAGTTCATCCAGAGTGATCATGAGCCTCTTGGCTGCATCTCTGATCAGTCTTCTCCTTGTATGAGATGAAAGTTTAGAGGGACGGCCAGGTCTTGGTAGTTTTGCAGTGGTCTGACACTCCTTCCATTTCAATATTATCGCTTGCACAGTGCTCCTTGGGATGTTTAAAGTTTGGGAAATCTTTTTGTATCCAAATCCGGCTTTAAACTTCTTCACAACTGTATCTCGGACCTGCCTGGTGTGTTCCTTGTTCTTCATGATGCTCTCTGCGCTTTTAACGGACCTCTGAGACTATCACAGTGCAGGTGCATTTATACGGAGACTTGATTACACACAGGTGGATTGTATGTATCATCATTAGTCATTTAGGTCAACATTGGATCATTCAGAGATCCTCACTGAACTTCTGGAGAGAGTTTGCTGCACTGAAAGTAAAGGGGCTGAATAATTTTGCACGCCCACTTTTTCAGTTTTTGATTTGTTAAAAAAGTTTGAAATATCCAATAAATGTTGTTCCACTTCATGATTGTGTCCCACTTGTTGTTGATTCTTCACAAAAAAATACAGTTTTATATCTTTATGTTTGAAGCCTGAAATGTGGCAAAAGGTCGCAAAGTTCAAGGGGGCCGAATACTTTCGCAAGGCACTGTACATACATTTTATTGGCTTGCTATATGAGTTGCTTTTCCTGAAAATGTATTTCTGATATAGCTAGCTAGTTGTTGTTGCTCTAGTGCCAGTTAAATGTTACAGCCACAATGTCATGATCATGTTATCATGCATCTGCACACCAGCGAGGATGAGAAAAGCATTCTTTGGCTAGAACAACATCAACTAGCTAGCTATAATAGCGGATAGACATTTTCAGCAAAAGCATGGATAGAGTTAGCTATCTGTAGTAACATTATATTTGAAACCACCACATGCTCATTGTCTGTATCTGTGTTACATTCCACATTATGTTTTAATATATTTGTACTGTATTGCTATCTGTCTCAAGTTGTACAAATCATCAGCATGAAGAATCCACTGGTCCTGGGAATGGAGCTCTAACAGAGCTTTCTCATGGAAAGGAGAAATGGCATCGTCATCATAAGGCTAGGCAGCCTAGTCTAAAGAGGGAACCTTCATTACTCCTCAGACCAGTGTCCTCAGTTTTCAACAGCAGCTCTCTCCTAAAATAGCCTACCTCACTGTGGCTACCGGCTAGACATGCTACCGAACACCAGACCAACCAGCAAATATCTTTTATTTTCTCATGCCTAATCATCTGCTGCATTTTTTTTCCCCTCAATCTATTTTTAAATGATGTCTGAGATATTAACTGAACCACATGAGGCCAGCCCACGTAACCTTTTCCTTTTCCAACCAGATCCTTTATATGAATATCTCCGTTTTTTTCTCCAAAGAATCCATGATTGCCACGGGATTCTGGGAACCAGAATGGCAGGGATAGGCGGTGCTCTGAGGGAAAACTTGTTCACACATTACACCACATGTCCTCCAAGTCACACGAATATTCAATAGGTGGTTTAGGTTCATAATAAAGCACATGGGGCTGGAGATTTGACCATCTGTGGGTAGGAACCAGATAGACAGGTATTATGATTTAGGTCATGATAAATACATGACAAACTGGGAACATGTTGTTTTGTATCACACCATGTCCTAACAAACATCAATTGTCTATGGGACTCCACTCCACTCCACTCCACTCCACTCCCGTGAATTCACAAGGTTGAACACCAATAATAGCCAACTTAATTTATTCAGCTCTTTGTTACAGTGTGTGTGCATTGTGTAATCTCAGTGTATTCCAGAGGTATCATTATGCATGCCGCTAGTACAGTCGATTTTGAATAATACCTCAAGTGAAAGCAGTCCTTTGTAGTTGATGATGTATTTGCAATAATGTTGTATCTGGGCTGCTGGATGTGTAATAAGATGTTGTGAGAAGAGGAAGATTGGCCTCAGGTGTTAAGGCTGCTTTTGACTAGGATGACCTGTGGTGTAATGTGCGAACGAGTGCACATGGAGCCCTCACAGTCACAGTCACACATCATAGCTGAGAAAACAAATCAAATCAAATCAAAGTTTATTTGTCAAGTGCGCCGAATACAACAGCTGTAGTAGACCTTACAGTGAAATGCTTACTTACAGGCTCTAACTAATGGTGAAAAAAGTGTATGTGTGTGTGTGTAGGTAAGTAAAGAAACAGTAAAAAGACATTTGAAAAAAGAGTAGCAAGGCTACCTGTCAGGCTTATTGAGGTAGTATGTACATGTGGGTATGGTTAAAGTGACTATATGCATATGTGATGAACAGAGTAGCAGTAGCGTAAAAGAGGTGTTGGCGGGCGGTGGGACACAATGCAGACAGCCCGGTTAGCCAATGTGCGGGAGCACTGGTTGGTCGGGCCAATTTAGGTAGTATGTATATGAATGTATTGTTAATGTGACTATGCATATAAGATAAACAGAGAGTAGCAGCAGCGTAAAAGAGGGGTGGTGGGGGGGTATGCACACAATACAAATAGTCCGGGTAACCATTTGGTTACCTGTTCAGGAGTCTTATGGCTTGGGGGTAAAAACTGTTGAGAAGCATTTTTGTCCTAGACTTGGCACTCCGGTACCGCTTGCCATGCGGTAGTAGAGAGAACAGTCTATGACTGAGGTGGCTGGGGTCTTTGACAATTTTTAGGGCCTTCGTCTGACACAGCCTGGTGTAGAGGTCCTGGAAAGCAGGCAGCTTTGATGTACTGGTGTACTGGGTCGTACGCACTACCCTCTGAAGTGCCTTGCGGTCGGAGGCCGAGCAATTGCCGTACCAGGCAGTGATGCAACCGGTCAGGATGCTCTCAATGTTGCAGCTGTAGAACCTTTTGAGGATCTCAGGACCCATGCCAAATCTTTTTAGTTTCCTAAGGGGGAATAGGCTTTGTCGTGCCCTCTTCACGACTGTCTTGGTGTGTTTGGACCAATCTAGTTTGTTGTTAATGTGGACACCAAGGAATTTGAAGCTCTCAACCTGCTCCACTACAGCCCCGTCGATGAGAATGGGGACGTGCTCGGTGCTCCTTTTCCTGTAGTCCACAATCATCTCCTTAGTTTTGGTTACGTTGAGGGATAGGTTGTTATTCTGGCACCACCCAACCAGGTCTCTGACCTCCTCCCTATAGGCTGTCTCGTCGTTATCAGTGATCAGGCCTACCACTATTGTGTCGTCAGCAAACTTAATGATGGTGTTGGAGCTGTGCCTGGCCATGCAGTCGTGTGTGAACAGGGAGTACAGGAGGGGAGTGAGCACGCACCCCTGGGGAGCTAGAGAGAGGTGTCGTGTCTTTGGCATCATTAAAGATGAAGACTGTTATTTTATCAAATCAATTCTCTGTAATTTGTATTATGTGATTTAACTAATCATGTAAATTGAATTAACTAAGAAGTCGGGGCACCATATTCTTTTCCGAATCTAACTTCAGATATTTTAATATCTGATCAATTAGTGTTCTAATTAATTCGTTATTATTTACCTCACATCAGTCTCATCTGAACATCATAAATTGTTGGTTATCTGTACGAACTCTGCCTTTACTATAAATCATCCATACACCAATTGGCTTAATCATTTATTCACTAACTAACTAAATAATCACAGAAATGCATAAACAGTAGATATCGGTTACTAACAATGATAACGAAGATTCCCTAGTGGGCTAAGCAAAAACAGTTTGGTTATAACACGATAGATTCAGAGAAGATAAGGGGTTTTAGAAGGAATGCTAAGGAACATTGTGTCACGTTCTGACCTTTATTTTCTTTTGTTTTGTCTTTATTTAGTATGGTCAGGGTGTGAGTTGGGGTGGGCAGTCTATGTTTTGTGTTTCTATGTGGGTTTCTGTTTCGGCCTAGTATGGTTCTCAATCAGAGGCAGGTGTCGTTAGTTGTCTCTGATTGAGAATCATACTTAGGTAACCTGGGTTTCACTGTTGGTTTGTGGGTGTTTGTTTCCGCATGAGTGTTTGTCGCCACACGGTACTGTTTCGGGTTTTGTTTTCATCACATCGTTTATTGTTTTGTATTTCAGTGTTCAGTTAGTTTTTAATAAATCGTCATGAACACTTACCATGCTGCATCTTGGTCCGATCCTTACTCCTCTTCAGATGAAGAAGAAATCTTCCGTTACAGAAATACCCACCACAAAAGGACCAAGCGGCGTGGTAATGGGCAGCAGCAGCAGCGAACACAAGACTCCTGGACTTGGGAGGAGATCCTGGCTGGAAGGGATCGCCTCCCATGGGAACAGGTGGAGGCAGCCGGAGAGAGGAGCCAGCGATACGAGGGAACATGGCTGGCAAGGAAGCCCGAGAGGCAGCCCCCAAAAATTATTGGGGGGGGGGGAGTACACAGGGAGTGTGGTGAAGCTAGGTAGGAGACCTGCGCCAACTTCCTGTGCTTACCGGAGAGAGAGAGGGACCGGGAAGGCACCGTGTTATGCAGTGGAGCGCACAGTTTCCCCAGTGTGCGTGCATAGCCCTGTGCGGTACATTCCAGCTCCTCCTATCGGCCGGGCTAGAGTGGGCATCGAGCCAGGTGCCATGAAGCCGGCTTTACGCATCTGGTCTCCAGTGTGTCTCCTCGGGCCGGTGTACATGGCACCAGCCTTAGGCATTGTGTCCCCGGTTCGCCAGCACAGCCCAGTGCGGCCTATTCCATCTTGCCGCACTGGTCGGGCTACGGGGAGCATTCAACCAGGTAAGGTTGGGCAGGCTCGGTGCTCAAGAGCTCCAGTGCGCCTGCACGGTCTGGTCTATCCAGTGCCACCTCGACGCACCAGCCCTCCGGTGGCAGCCCCCCGCACCAGGCTGTCTCTCGGTCTTCTGCCTACAGGGTCTCCCGTCTGTCCTGAGCTGCTAGAGTCTCCCATCTGTCCAGAGCTGCCAGAGTCTCCCGTCTGTCATGAGCTGCTAGAGTCTACCGTCTGTCCTGAGCTGCTAGAGTCTCCCGTCTGTCCTGAGCTGCTAGAGTCTCCCGTCTGTCCTGAGCTGCTAGAGTCTCCCGTCTGTCCTGAGCTGCTAGAGTCTCCCGTCAGTCCTGAGCTGCTAGAGTCTCCCATCTGTCCTGAGCTGCTAGAGTCTCCCGTCTGTCCTGAGCTGCTAGAGTCTCCCGTCTGTCCTGAGCTGCTAGAGTCTCCCGTCAGTCCTGAGCTGCTAGAGTCTCCCGTCTGTCATGAGCTGCTAGAGTCTACCGTCTGTCCTGAGCTGCTAGAATCTCCCGTCTGTCCTGAGCTGCTAGAGTCTCCCGTCTGTCCTGAGCTGCTAGAGTCTCCCGTCTGTCCTGAGCTGCTAGAGTCTCCCGTCAGTCCTGAGCTGCTAGAGTCTCCCATCTGTCCTGAGCTGCTAGAGTCTCCCGTCTGTCCTGAGCTGCTAGAGTCTCCCGTCTGTCCGGAACTGCTAGAGCCGCCAGTCTGTCCTGAGCCGTCAGCCAGCCAGGAGCTGCCAGAGCCGCCAGCCAGCCAGGAGCTGCCAGAGCCGCCAGCCAGCCAGGAGCTGCCAGAGCCGCCAGCCAGCCAGGAGCTGCCAGAGCCGCCAGCCAGCCAGGAGCTGCCAGAGCCGCCAGCCAGCCAGGAGCTGCCAGAAGCGCCAGCCAGCCAGGAGCTGCCAGAGCCGTCAGTCAGGCAGGATCTAACAGAGCCGTCAGTCAGCCAGGCAATGCCAGAATCGCCCTTCACTCCGGAGCTGCCGGAGTCTCCCGACTGTCCGGCGCTGCCGGAAGCGTCCTTCATTCCAGCGCTGCCGGAGTCTCCCGCCTGTCCGGCGCTGCCGGTATCCCCCGTCCATTCGGGACCCATGTCTAGGGTCCCCAGTCCAAGGTCGGTGGCGAGGGTCGCCGCTTTAAAGAGGACACGGAGGCGGGCGAAGAGGCGCACTAGAACTATGGTGAAGTGGGGTCCACGTCCTGCGCCAGAACTGCCACCGCGGACAGACGCCCACCCAGACCCTCCCCTATAGTTTCAGGTTTGCGGCCGGAGTTCGCACCTTTGGGGTGGGGTGGGGGGGTACTGTCACGTTCTGACCTTTATTTCCTTTGTTTTGTCTTTATTTAGTATGGTCAGGGCGTGAGTTGGGGTGGGCAGTCTATGTTTTGTGTTTCTATGTTTGGTTTCTGTTTCGGCCTAGTATGGTTCTCAATCAGAGGCAGGTGTCATTAGTTGTCTCTGATTGAGAATCATACTTAGGTAGCCTGGGTTTCACTGTTGGTTTGTGGGTGTTTGTTTCCGTGTGAGTGTTTGTCGCCACACGGTACTGTTGCGGTTTTCGTTTTCATCACATCGTTTATTGTTTTGTATTTCAGTGTTCAGTTCGTTTTTAATAAATCGTCATGAACACTTACCACGCTGCATCTTGGTCCGATCCTTACTCCTCTTCAGACGAAGAGGAAATCTGCCGTTACACATTGGTCTTTTATCGGACCAGGGAAGCTATTCTCACATAAATACGTATGTCACTAACGATCACTCGTTCGGAAAAGCAATGCGTTGCATTTATGTGAAGCTGGTTATGTGAGGCTCTGTTTTGTCATGTCCTTTTTGGAATCTTCCGGGTCGTCGTGTGATCACGTGGTCTGAGAGGTTCATCTCACTCTGGAGATTCGTCCACGTCGATCAGTGTTCTTGTACTAGATGTGCTACCTTTCCAGCTGCAGTCTGTTAGGCTGTCATCTAGGACTCACTTCATCTTGGGTGATCAATAGTTCAGAGTTCATACCATTTCATGTGTAGTGCAAGCTCTCACATTTCCTGGCCTGTAGGGTTGAAATTAGAATTAGCCCTTTTTAAACGTGAGGACACGTCCTCCTGTTCTTTGGAACTTAGGTGACTTTGGGTCACGGGGCTTTTATAGAGATGTAGAAAAGGGGTTGGTTCATACAATGCCTTTCCAAACAATGCCTGTTCACTTGGAAGTGGCTCCTGACTTAGTTCAACTTTAAAGGGAAGACGATTTTCTCATTTTAAAAGTTATCATACTACGTCATTTCGCAAATTGTTTCATCTTTACTCATTCATTTTAAACAATAATTAGACGCAAACCTCATAAATGAGGTGCCTGTATAAACAGAGTTAGGGTAATATGGCTGTATTGTCTTTCATGAGGTCACAAACATGAAACAAAACAGACCGGGTCGTAGCTGGTTTCTCCACCGACCGTTTACACATTCTCCAAAATATGGATATTGTTCAGTTCTCAAATTCTGGGATGTAGTAGAAGTGTATTTGTTCTACTGTGAAACTCTCTCCATACTACATGGCCAGTGAGAGTCTCTTTACTGAATGTATGACGTGGGGGTGAATTGCTAGCCAATTCACTGAAAGGGCTAGCGTCATGACAGAGGTCTATTTAAAGTGTTGACTATGCAAATCTCACTCTGGTGTTCTAGGAGGCTAGGAGGGACCTTCCTTTTCAAACTCCAATCAATGATTTCACATGTAGTTTACGAATGGAAGAAAAAAAGGCTCCCACAATTTTTTGTATTTATTTAACCTTTATTTAACTAAGCAAGTCAGTTAAGAACAAATTCTTATTTACAATGACGGCCTACCCAGGCCAATTGTGCACCGCCCTATAGGACTACCAATCACAGCCAGATTCAAACCAGAGACTGCAGTGACGCCAGAGATGCCTTAGACTGCTGCGCCACTCGGGAGCCCCAACAATGAGTTGGATCTATAGAGAGGGTGTAATGTTTCTGGGTCAAGGGTCACTTCTTTCTCATTGAGTTTCTATCAAACCCATTGAGGTTCTCATCAATTAATATGTCACCTGTTCGGAATTTCCAAAAAATAGAAGGGAATCCGTTTTTTTTATTTTATTGCTTGTCTTGTGCAGCGGGTTTCTGAAAGACAGTTTGTTTTAATAATGAGAGACCTTTTGAGGTATCTCCAATTAAAGCTACTACTTGAACTAGCTTGAACATCACTTTTCCGTCCATATTTAGTTTGATTTCTATTTTATTTCATTTCAGTAAGTGTTTCATAAGATTTGTATCTAGACCAGGGACCCCTCCCAGGCAAACCAGTGACCCAGGGATCCCATCATTTGTTAGCAAAACATGTATATGTCTTGTCTTATCATCAAGTGAATGACAATGGCAAGGAGAAGTAGTCAACATTTTAAAATGAATAGATTTGGTAGATAGTTTTTCATTATTTTGACCTCCCCACATTATAAATGGAAGAGGAAATGTAAACTCTAACATAGCCTACTAGCTAGAAAGGTACCTCCAAACACATTTTAGGTAAGAGCAGCTGTTTACTGATTAAACAAAGGTTAGCCATAATGTTCAAGTCAAGAAAGCTTAACCAGATACTCCAGTGAGTGTAATTGGCTCCAATGAGGGTAATTTGCTCAATATTAGCAGTTAATAAATAAAGTTGACGTCATTAGAATTAACATATTCTTCTCTTTTCTAGGTATGCAATTCAAAATGTGTTTTCTGTTGTTGCTAGCTAATGGGGGGGGGGCAAACATTGAGGGGAAAAATCCACAAAATAAAACTTTTTTTACAGAACCCCCGCAGACCCCCGGTTTAATAACCCTGATCTAGACTTTATAATGCATGATATATTGAATCTCTGTAGCCTTTATTTAATTGTGAGATAGGAAATATGTTTGGCTACTACTGTGTCATCATGTCACACCCTGATCTGTTTCACCTGTCTTGTGATTGTCTCCACTCCCTCCAGGTGTCGCTTATTATCCCTGGTATACATATCCCTGTGTTTTCTGTATCTGTGCCAGTTCATCCGGTATGTTTTTCAAGTCAACCAGCATTTTTCCCGTACTCCTGCTTCTATTCTCTTTTGCTAGTCCTCCCTTTCCTGTTTTCTGGACTCCGTACCAGCCTGCCCTGACCTCGAGTCTGCCTGCCACTCCGTACCAGCCTGCCTGACCATTCTGCCTGCCCTGACCTCGAGTCTGCCTGCCACTCCGTACCAGCCTGCCTGACCATTCTGCCTGCCCTGACCTCGAGTCTGCCTGCCTCTCCGTACCTCCTGGAACTGGTTTTGACCTTTTGCCTGTCCACGACCATTTTCTTGCCTACCACTTTTGTATTGTTAATGGTCTACAGCTTATCAGTCTATAAAACTGTAATCAACTGACTTTTCTCCTAAGACCACTGACCTTAAAGAACCTGTTGGTTGTGAAACCTTATCAATGCTTGTGATTAGCCCCTTTCCCAAATCTCACAATAATCACACTGCCCAGTGGTTTTGGTGATGGTGAAGAACTTACATCAGACAGATTACATCAAAGACAGACTAATGGGGGGACTTAGAGCTGTGAATCAACCTGCAGGTATTGATTTCTATGTCGGGGGATCAGCAAACCCTTTACTTTCATTATGTCTTTGCAGATGGAGAAAATAACCATCCCACACATGTTGTAGTATGTTAGTGTGTGTGTGTGTGTGTGTGTCTACCCGCCTACATGGAGTGTAGCGTCTCATTGGCTGGGAGGTTTATGTGGTTGCTTTATTTTCACTGTGTTATTAACTATGAAGTGTTTTTTATTTCGAACAGAAAGTGATGTAGTTCAAAGAGCCTTTTCCGAACAGAGGTGGGAAGGGAGAGAGGGAAAGCGAGGGAGAGAAACAGCGAGAAACTAAATAAAGACCGATACAAAACTACAGAGCACCTTCACCACTTTCACATTTTCTAAAGCTGTTTAATTTCCTCAGAGTAGCATCACTGTTACAGTCATTAGCGGGCATACAAACAAGGTCAGAATGTGAATCACCGGGGAATAGAAATCACTTCCTGAAGTTTCCAGCAGCCTCCAAAATGGCACACTATTCCCTCTAATCCTGAAGTCGTGGAGTCGTGTAGGAGTAATGTTAGCTACATAGTAATGTAGTAATAGTAATGTTAGCTACATAGGGCTCTGAATAAAAGATGGTGGATGATGTAGGGAATAGGGTGCCAGATTTGCTCTATTATCCTGATGGTTCCTGAGTGGGGACAGACACACAGAACACTGTAGGCATGGGGATGGTCAAAATGACCACATAATAGCTACAATGCTACACTATCCAACAGAAACTCTGAAAACAAAGTAAGGTTAAGTTCAATGCTACAGTACCTCACAACAACATTTAACAATAAGTGAACTTTACAAGCAAACTTTCACAAACACAATGCTTTATAACTTTTTATAAACACGTATGAGCCCTTATAATGCCTTATTATGATAAATACAGTATAACATGTGATTTGCCTAGGCAGCTTTCATCCAACAGTCTCTGCAGCTGGTATTTAGCCAGGACATGCTTATGATACGTTTTACAATTCTTTATGACTGCATCATAATGCATTATGTCTGTTGGCTTAAAGTAAAGTGTTACCTTTGCTAGCGATGTGGTGAGGACCAGGGTTTGATCTATTAGTGTGTGCAATATAGAATGACAGTGAAGAAACACAGCTGAACAACTCACACCACATCAATTTGTAACCCTGTAACAGACGCACACACGCACACACACACACACACACACACACAGTATTAACAGGAGCTTGTCAACTCATTCTCAGACTGTATCTCCAGCGCCGCAGTTCCCAACTCCCCTACCAGAGGAGCTCCACTCTTCTCTTCCGGGAGACTCTGTCGTAGGTCAGACCTCAAAGTCTGTCTGCCCTCCTCTCCCGTCTCCCCACTCGAAGGTGTGTCTGGCTGGGCAGAGCAGCAGATCAGCCCCCGGAGCTGGATGAGCTGGCGTCTAAAGGAGCGTCTGAAGATGTAGTAGATAAAAGGGTTGTAGGCCGTGGAGCCCTTAGCGAACAGGCAGGGCAGCAGGGAGACCAGCGGGGCCAGACTGGCCTTCCCCTGGAACATATACCAAAAGCTGAGCACCACGTAGGGAGACCAAGCCACGATGAACCCTGAGCTGATCAACACCGCCATCTGGGGAGGAGAGGAGAGGGGGAGGAGAGGGGGAGGAGAGGAGGAGAGGAGAGGAGGAAGCGAGGAGGAGGAGAGGAAGAAGAGAGGATGAGAGGAGAGGAGGAGGAGAGGAGAGGGGAAGGAGAGGAGGAGGAGAGGATGAGGAGAGGATGAGAGGAGAGGAGGAGGAGAGGAGAGGGGAAGGAGAGGAGGAGGTGAGGAGGAGGAGAAGAGAGGGGAAGGAGAGGAGGAGGTGAGGAGGAGGAGAGGAGAGGAGGAGGTGAGGAGGCGAAGAGAGGGGAAGGAGAGGAGGAGGTGAGGAGGAGGAGAAGAGAGGGGAAGGAGAGGAGGAGGTGAGGAGGAGGAGAAGAGAGGAGGAGGTGAGGAGGAGGAGAAGAGAGGGGAAGGAGAGGGAAGGAGAGGAAAGACATTAATCTATATAGACTATGTTTACAGCCTTGTCAAACATCTTAAGCCTGAGGAAGCCGGATTTGACAGGACTAAAGCATTTCTTAAATATCCACAAAAGGCTTCCACACTTTAGTCACTGTCACTCATGAGCTTTGCTTGAGCCCAATGTCTAAAAGACCCGAAGAGGAATATGTGTAAAACAGAGTTTTACCTGGTTATTATCTTCCAAAACGATGACAATTTATTAGACTTGTTTTGTTAATAATTCATTCCTCGTAACAAACAAACAAGGGAAAAGCTATTTGGGCAGCAGGAATGCCAAATATAGAACAGCTTGTTGCGTTGTGGTCATAGACATAATCCATAGAAGGATGGATTTCTAAATACAACCACTAGAAAAATGTCGTTTGGATAGCAAATGCCTACTGCTGAAAAGAGAAGACTAATCTGTCTGTAGCAGCTAACATTTTTTTCTCAACTTTTGAACGATTCTGAGCAGACAGCACTGTTTTTCAAAGTGTCTTATCTTGAGATAAGCTATTGGCACGAGCGCACCAGCCATCATCAGTGATCTTCATCATTGGGTGAATCATTGCCACTGGAAAGTTTTAGTAGCCTACTGTATAATATGCAGTATATATATTTCTCCTAATATTGTACAATCGGTGCGTCTCTTTAATGGCCTGGGCTATTATTTGTATTTAAGACCAGGTCGTTTTTATAGCTTTCAGTTTGTCACTGTCAGATTAGCCCCTTACTTTGGTCATTTGTGTGGTATTAGAAAATATTCCGCTAATGTCTGCTATCATGTCAATGACGTAGAATGTGATGTAAAAGGCACTTTTATTTTTTTGCAGACCTTGCTAACAACATTTCCCCATGTGTGAAATCCTAAAAACGCCTCTGCTCAACTGTATACCACTACGCAAATGTGAATATAGATGCATGGAATGCTTTATTATAAAGCATTATCTTTTGGGGGGACAAAAAGTCTAAATGGGAAATTGTACGTTTTTTGTTGTTGTTTTTTTTCAACAGTAACCTTGTTTTAATGGGATGTAAATGTCCAAACGAATGTGACAACTAGCATTGATGTCCATAAGAATAGTAAACAGTTCTATACACTGGAAGCAGCTCTGCACAACAGTGTTTGTCTTGGAGGCTTGTGTAGCACTGTGTGAGCTATGGACCTGAATATAAACTATCTACAGATGTCACAGGTTCAATTTATCATAAACAAACACTTCCTAGAGATAAGCCATTGTTTGCATTGGTGACAGAAACAATTCCCATCTCAAATCACATGTAGCTTGGTAATGACATCTAGGAGCAACAGAAGTGGTCCTGTGTGGCTCAGTTGGTAGAGCATGGAGCTTGCAATGTCAGGGTTGTGGGTACAATTCCCACGGGGGACCAGTATGAAAATGTATGCACTCACTACTGTAAGTTCCTCTGGGTAAGAGTGTCTGCTAAATTAGCAAAATTAAAAGAAAATGTAAGGAGGGAGGCAGTTTTACAATAACAAGGCCATTATCTTCACTGAACAGTGCAATCTGTTGTTGTAGATATGATGGTCAGCCTGTTTGGACATCACTGCATGTGCGATAGAACTGTTATGCGGAGGGGAACCCATAAGCAGACTGGGATGAAGTAACCAAGGTATTTATTGAAACACAGGGGGAAGATGGAGTGCAGGCCAGGGGAAGCTCAGGTGGGTTGCAGGAAACCAGGTGAGGAGGCTGAGATTGGAGGGACAGGGTAAGCAGGTCCGGAGGAGAATCCAAGGGAGTAGTAGAGTGGGGAATCCAGGACAGAGTAGCAGGATGATGAGACGTGGAACTGGAGACTAGAGTCAGAGTGGATGGAACTGTAGCGGAGAGGAAACCAGCCGCAGTAGGGGCAGACGGAGCGGCCTTCTGGTCAGGCTCCGTAGACGTGCACATTGCCCACCGCTCCCGAGTATACTACTCGCCAATGTCCAGTCTCTTGACAACAAGGTAGACGAAATTCGAGCAAGGGTTGGCTTCCGGAGATACATCAGAGATTGTCACGGAAACATGGCTCTCTCGGGATATGTTGTCAGAATCGGTTCAACCACTGGGATTCTCCATGCATCGCGCTGACAGAGATAAACACCTCTCTGGGAAAAGGATGGGCGGGGGTGAATGCTTCATGATTAACAACTCATGGTGTAATCATAACAACATACCGTAACTCAAGTCCTTCTGCTCACCCGACCTAGAATTACATACAATCAAATGCAGACCATTTTACCTATAGAGAGAATTCTCGTCAGTTATAGTCACAGCTGTGTACATTCCCCCTCAAGCAGACACCAAGACAGCCCTCAAGAAACTTTACTGGACTCTATGTAAACTGGAAACCATATATCATGAGGCTGCCTTTATTGTAGCTGGGGATTTTAACAAAGCAAATTTGAGAACAAGGTTCCCTAAATTCTATCAGCATATTGATTGTACTACAACCAAGGGTAATACACTACTCTATCTTCCGAGATGCATACAAAGCCCTCCCCCGCCCTCCCTTCGGCAAATCCGACCACGACGCCATCTTGCTCCTACGTCTTATAGGCAGAAACTCAAACAGGATGCTGTTCTGACCAATCGGAAGCCAAGTTTCAAGATTGTTTTGATCACGCCGACTGGAATATGTTTCTGGTCAGCCTCATAGAACAACATCGACTTATACACTGACTCAGTGAGTGAGTTTATAAAGAAGTGCATTGGAGATATTGTACCCACTGTGACTATTAACACCTACTCTAACCAGAAACCGTGGATGGATGGCGGCATTCGCGCAAAATTGAAAGTGCAAACCATCGCATTTAACCATCGAGAGAGGTCTGGGAATATGGCTGAATATAAAGAGTGTAGTTATTAACTCTGCAAGGCAATCAAACAAGCAAATTGCCTGTACAAGGACAAGGTGGAGTCGCAATTCAACGGCTCAGACAAGAGACGTATGTGGCAGGGTCTACAGGAGATCACGGACTAAAAAATGAAAAACAGCCAAGTCATGGACACCAACGTCACGCTTCCAAACAAACTAAACACCTTCTTTGTCCGCTTTGAGGATAATACAATGCGACCATTGAGGTCAGCTAACAAGGACTTTGCTCACGTCTCCGTGGCTGACGTGAGCAAAACATAATAACGTGTTAACCCTCGCAAGACTGCAGGCCCAGGCGGCATCCCTAGCCTTGCCCTCAGATTATACGCAGACCAGCTGGCTAGTGTGTTTACGGACATATTCAATCACTCCCTATCCCAGTCAGTTGTCCCATGCTTCAAGGTGGCTACCATTGTTCCTGTACCCAAGAAGGCAAAGATAACTGAACTAAATGACTTCCGCCCCGTAGCACTCACTTCTGTCATCATGAAGTGCTTTGAGAGACTAGTCAAGGATCATATCACCTCCACCTTACGGGCCACCCTAGACCCACTTTGTATACCAACCCAACAGGTCCACAGACGATGCAATTGCCATCACACTGCACACTGCCCTATCCCATCTGGACAAAAGGTATGCCTATGTAAGAATGCTATTCATTAACTACAGCTCAGCATTCAACACCATAGTACCCTCCAAGCTCATCATCAAGCTGGAGGCCCTGGGACTCAACCCCGCCTTCTGCAATTGGGTCCTGGACTTTCTGACGGGCCGCACCCAGGTGATGAAGGTAGAAAACAACATCTCCACTTCAGTGACCCTCAACACTGGGGCCCCACCAGGGTGTGTGCTCAGCCCCCTCCTGTACTCCCTGTTCAGCCACGACTGCATGGCCATGAAACGCCTACAACTCAATCATCAAGTTTGCAGACGACAACAGTAGTAATTTGTCATTTTGTAATTTTTATTAGGATCCCCATTAGCTAACGCTGTAATGCTAGCTAATCGTCCTGGGGTCCTACACCAATTAACAAGACATTAAATACAACCACAATCAAGACTTCACAAACATTCAACAAGTAGACAATACAGATAATTAAAATACCTGGCAGGAAACACATTAAACATTCAGTTGATGCTTTCTATTTCCTGTCCAGTCATATGGTCTATCGCATTAGGTGTTCTTTTATGGATTTAGGTGGATTTACTTTTTGCCTGAGAAATATGGATTTGTAAAGAGTTCCATTCAGCTATGGCTCTATATAAAACTGTAGATTTAAGGCGATTTGTCCTTGGCTTGGGTTGTCTTAGCTGCCCTGAATTTGCCTGTCTGGTTTGTTGGTTATGCGTGTTGCTAGTATGTACTAACTGGACTGAAAAATACTGTGTTTTTTTTTTTTTTAAATATAACATTCCTAAAGAAAATCAGAAGACTGGATAGTAATTTGTTTTTAACGTGAAGCCATGAGAGATTCTGGTGCATTTGGATAATATTCATACGGTTAGAGCAATGAACAGATAATCTACCAGCCCTGTTCTGAGCTTTTTTTATATCTTTCTTTGCTGCAGATGAGCATATAACCAGACAGTACTCTAAGTGTGATAGGACCAGGGATTGACCATATAACCAGACAGTACTCTAAGTGTGATAGGACCAGGGATTGACCATATAACTGGACAGTACTCTAAGTGTGATAGGACCAGGGATTGACCATATAACTGGACAGTACTCTAAGTGTGATAGGACCAGGGATTGACCATATAACCAGACAGTACTCGAAGTGTGATAGGACCAAGGATGGAATCACCTGATTCAGTGTGCTAGATGTTACATACTCTGAACACTTTCTTGTAACAGCAATTCCCTTACCCATCTCAATAACACTATTATCTATGTGTTCTGACCATGATAAAGCTGAGTCCAACATGATGCCTAGTAGTTTCGTTTTTTTCACTTGCTCTACATGCGTTCTATTCATTGACAAATTCAATTGGGGATCTTCAGCAAGCATATATCTTCAACCAAATACAATACATTTAGTTTTAGAAATGCTCAACACCAATTTGTTCATATCAACCCACTCAGACACCTTTATTAGTTCACTGCTCAGTACATTCTGATGCTGCGCTATACTTTGTAGAATCATCAGCATACATGACCACTCTTGCTTTGTTCATTACTGAAGGTAAATCATTAGTAAAGATAGACTAGAGTCGTGGGCCTAGGCAACTTCCTCGAGGAACACCACAGTGTATATCTTTACTGTTTGAAAAGCTACCATTAAAGAACACTTTTTGCCTTCTCCTGGATAGATAGCTTTCCATCCAGGATAGAGCTGCAGATTTAAAACCATAACATTTGAGTTTACCTAGTAAGAGTTCATGATCAAATGCATCAAAAGCAGCACTGAAATCTAGCAACACTGTACTAACTAACTTCCTGTCGTCCATACTCTTTAACCAATCATCTTGTAGAATGCCCTTCTTTGTACGCATGCTGGAAACCTGTTATCAGACCTTTACATGAGAAATAATCCTTGATTTGTACAGACACAATTTTTCCAATAATTTACTTAACACAGTCAGCAAGCTTATAGGATGACTATAAGGACCAGTGAAATAATGTTTTTTATCCTTAGGTAATGGAATAACCTTGGACTCTTTCCAGACTTCTGGGCACACCACATACATCAAACTTATTAAAACTATGAGAGATTAGGGTAGATATTTGGTTAGCATTAACTGTAAGCAATTTGGCGTCAAGACGATTTATACCAGGGGACTTGTTATCCAAAAGAGACAATAGCATCCTTTCTACCTCTTCCCTTTCTACTTGGTGAAATTCAAACATGCTTTGCATTTCCTTCATGATACAATATTTTAGTGTATATGACATGGAGCCATCAGTTAGAATCATAGCATTCCTCAATTTGTCCACTTTGCCTGTAAAGTATTCATTAAAGTAGCTTGTGATGTATTGTGGTTTTGTAATAAAAATGCCATCCGATTCAACAAAAAAGGCGGACATGTTCAAATTCCTACCCATAGTAGTGTTCAACGTTCTCCACAGCTTTTTCCTATCACCCTTTGCTTCATCAGTTTTGTGCTGATAGAATCACTTCTTCTTTTCTTTGTTTAGCTTGGTCTCAAGATGTATTCATTTACAATCATTTTGCTTACCAAACAAAGTGCCAGATTTATCTGCTACTTTTTTGGCATCATAACGTTGAATCATTACATTTCTCAGCTCATCATCAATCCATGGGGCACCGTTTGACCTCACATTGCGTTTTCTCAAAGGGGCATGCTTATCAGCTATGCTCATAAATCATTTCATAAACAAACTTAGTGACATTTCAGGATCACCTTTACTACACACTTCTAACCATTGCACATTCTTAATCTCATCCACGAACGAGTCCTGATTGAACCCTCTGTAGGACCTTCGATAGATTACTTTAGGGCCAGCCTTTGGTACTTTAGTTTACCTAGTGAGTGAGTCCTGATTGAACCCTCTGTAGGACCTTCGATAGATTACTTTAGGGCCAGCCTTTGGTACTTTAGTTTTCCTAGTGAGTGAGTCCTGATTGAACCCCCTGTAGGACCTTCGATAGATTACTTTAGGGCCAGCCTTTGGTATTTTAGTTTTCCTAGTGAGTGAGTCCTGATTGAACCCTCTGTAGGACCTTCGATAGATTACTTTAGGGCCAGCCTTTGGTATTTTAGTTTTCCTAGTGAGTGAGTCCTGATTGAACCCCCTGTAGGACCTTCGATAGATTACTTTAGGGCCAGCCTTTGGTATTTTAGTTTTCCTAGTGAGTGAAACAAAGTTATGATCACTGAAACCTACTGCCACTGATACAGCTTTAGAACAAAGTTCAGCCATGTTAGTAACAGTGTGATCGATAAAAGCTGATGATGTAATACCGGACCTATTAGTGAACGTTCTGGTTGGTAATGTCACAACTTGGGTCAGGTTACATACGTTGACAACAGAAATAGGTTTCTTTCTCATTGGACAGTTTATGTTACAAAAATCTATTTTCATATCTCCCAACAAATATATTTCCCTATTTCATCAGATACCTTATCCAACATTTCGCAAATTCCATCAAGATATTTCACATCAGCACTAGGTGGCCTATAGCAGCAACCAACTAGTATAGGTTTCAAATGTGGTCAAAGCACCCATAGCGCCTCTAATCCAGTCAACATTAAGTTGTTTTGCTGGAATATGACTTTGGATGTAAACTGCAACTCCACCCCCATTTCTATTTCTGTCCCTCCTGAACACATTGTATCCATGTATAGAGATCTCAGCATCCTCAATAGAAGAGTCAGAGTGGGTCTCTGATATTGCCAATACATGAATATTGTTTGACTGCACTACACAGCATATTTCATGAATTGTGTTCCTTAAACTGCATATATTGAAGTGAGCAATTAACAGACATTTCTTTGGTAGATTTACAGTATTTATATGTTCAAACATGAATCAGCAGTTGGAATCTGAGAGAGAGATACTCAGTCAGTGTGTGTGTGTGTGTGTGTGTGTGTGTGTGTGTGTGTGCGTGTGCGTGTGCGTGTGTGTGTGTGTGTGTGTGTGTGTGTGTGTGTGTGTGTGTGTGTGTGTGTGTGGGGGGGGGGGGACTGGGGAGGGGGCTGGAATTACTTGTGTCTATCGCTCCTCCTAACTCCTTGGAAGGGAAAGTGAACAATTAGTTTGTCATACCTCAGATATGCTATGTCACCTTGTTCTCTTGCAGCCTTCATAGCTAATATTAGTTCCTTTCTTCTTTGAGAGACTGCATCTGAGAAATCCTCATTGATGAAGATGAAGGCCCCTTTAAGGCCATTGGCTTTTTCAAGGACTGTAAGCTTATCCTTGAACCTGAGGAATTTCACTACAATTGGCCTGAGTCTGGTTCCATTGGCACCACCATTGGCACCACCAGTGCCCCCTGGTTTCCCAGACTGGTGAGCATGTTCCAGCTCAACCTGTTGATCCAATTGTAGCTCCTCAGAAAACAGCTATTTTGTCCTCTCCTGGATACCATATACTACAATATTATTTCTCCCCGATTGTCCATCCAGGTAATCAGCCTTCCCAGACATGTTCTGGAGGCCCTCCCTGACTGTGGTGATTTCATTCTGCATCGAGGAACAGTTTCTGGAAAGCGTATCCTGTGTGGTCTTCAATACATCCACATCCTTCTGTGTGAACTGTAGGCTTATTTTAATGTCTTGTACATCTTTAGTCAGGTCGTCCAGCCGTTTGTTGGTAGACTCCATGATCATTTGTATGAAGCTTTTCCTGCTGAAGGATAATTTCCTTATATAAAACGTTCTGCTTCTCCAAGAGTTCACATACCTGCCCAGCAGAGATGTGATCCTTGTTTTTTTTCAGAGGCATGATAGTAATGATAACAGGACGAGCCCGCTATTCACTTCGTGAAATGAGAGACGCCGGTAGTAGAACACTCTGGTAATTGGTGGTCCTAAAACCGAGAAAAATAGAAGTGCGGCCCTAGCCACAAGGGCTAACCACTTAGCGTGCTTGGTATCTGGCAGATAGTAGTGGGCTTGATTACCAACAATGACGAGACAGCCAACAGGGAGGAGGTGAGGGCCTTCAGGAAACAGTCGAGGGAGCACCCCCCATCCACATTGAAGGGACAGCAGTGGAGAAGGTGGAAAGTTTTAAGATCCTCAGCGTACACATCACAGACAAACTGAAATGGTCCACCCACGCAGACAGTGTGGTGAAGAAGGCGCAACAGCACCTCTTCAATCTCATGAGGCTGAAGAAATTTGGCTTGTCACCCAAAACTCAGAAAAACTTTTACAAGTGACCAATCAAGAGCATCCTGTCAGGCTGTAACACAGCCTGGTAGGGCAACTGCACCGCCCTCAACCGCTAGACTCTCCAGGGGTAGTGCGATCTGCACAACGCATCACCAGGGGCAAGCTACCTGCCCTCCATGACACCTACAGCACCAGATGTCACAGCAAGGCCAAAAAGTTAATCAAGGACCTCAACCACTTGAGCCACTGCCTGTTTACACCACTATCCTCCAGAAGGCGAGGTCAGTACAGATGCATCAAAGCTGGGACCAATAGACTGAAAAACAACTTCTATCTCAATGCCATCAGACTACTAAACAGCAATCACTAACTCAGAGAGGCTGCTGCCTACATTGAGACCCAATCACTGGCCACTTTAATAAATGGATCACTAGTCACTTTAAACAATGCCAATTTAAATAATGCCTCTTTAATCATGTTTACATATCTTAAATTACTCATATCACATGTATATACTGTATTTTACACCATCTATTGCACCTTGCCTATGCATCTCGGGCATCACTCATCCATATACTTATATGTACATATTCTCATTCACCCCTTTAGATTTGTGTATTAGGTAGTTGTTGGGGAATTGTTAGATTACTTGTTAGACATTACTGCACTGTCAGAACTTGAAGCACAAGCATTTTACAATTCTCGCATTAGCATCTGCTAACCATGTGTATGTGACCAATAAAATGTGATTTGATTTGATTTGGGTTCAAGTCTGGACTCTGGCTGGGCCACTCAAGGACCTTCAGAGACTTGTCCCGAAGCCACTCCTGCATTGGCTTGGCTGTGAGCTTAGGGTCATTGTTCTGTTGGAAGGTGAACTTTTGCCCCAGTCTGAGGTCCTGAGCACTCTGAAGCAGGTTTTCATCTAGGCTCTCTCTGTACTTTGCTCCGTTCATCTTTCCCTCGATTCTGGCTAGTCTCGCAGTCCCTGCCGCTGAAAAACATCCCCACAGCATGATGCTCCCACCACCATGCGTCACCATAGGGATGGTGCCAGGTTTCCTCTAGACGTGACGCTTGGCATTCAGGCCAAAGAGTTCAATCTTGATTTCAAATCAAATCAAATCAAATTGTCACATGTGCCGAATACAACAGGTGTAGACTTTACAGTGAAATGCTTAATTACAAGCCCTTAACCAACAATGCAGTTTTAAGAAAATACATAAAAAAGGTAAGAAATAAAAATAAATAATTAAAGAGCAGCAATAAAATAACAATAGCGAGGCCATATACAGGGGGTACCGGTACAGAGTCCATGTGTGGGGGTACCGGTTAGTCGAGGTAATTGAGGTAATATGTACATGTAGGTAGAGTTATTAAAGTGACTATGCATAGATAATCACAGAGAGTAGCAGCAGTGTAGAATAGGGGGCGGGTGGTGGCAATGCAAATAGTCTGGGTTAGATGCAAATAGTAATTTGATTAGATTTTCAGGAGTCTTAAAGCTTGGGGGTAGAAGCTGGTCAGAAGCCTCTTGGACCGATACTTGGCGCTCCGGTACCGCTTGCCATGCAGCACCAGAGAGAACAGTCTATGACAAGTGTGGCTGGAGTCTCTGACCATTTTTAGGGCCTTCCTCTGACACCGCCTGGTATAGAGGTCCTGGATGGCAGGACATTATGTGGTATTGTGTGTAGATTGCTGAGGATTTTCTTTTTTTAATCCAATTTAGAATAAGGCTGTAACTTAACCTTAATGAAGAAAAAGTTGAGGTTTAAGTACTTTCCAAATGCACTGTACCACACACACACACACACACACACACACACACACACACACACACACACACACACACACCCAAACTTTCACACTCTCCCTATATGCTGCTGCTACTCTGTTTATTATATATCCTGATTGCCTAGTCTCTTTTACCCGTACCTCCCTGTACATACTGTATTACCTCAATACCTCAACTACCTCGTGCCACTGCACATTGACTTGGTACCGCAAATCCTTGTATATAGCCTCATTATTATTTTATTGTGTTACTATTTCCTTATTTATTTAGCAAATATTTTTCACATTTTTATTACCACGCTGCCAAACGCTCCTCTCCTCCGTTTTATCAACAAAACAAAAACAAATGCTGATTCCAGCTCTAAAGAAACATCGGTAAATGGTTAATAAACAGTCAACAGATAAACCTTGCATACTCACCAGAGTGACTTTCCTCTCGATGTGTCCGTAGTTGAAGTTTCCATTCTGGATGGACTGGTATGCCTTGTGGAGTTTCCAGGCTATGCCGGAATAGGAGAAGAGGATGACGAGGCAGGGGATGAAGGTACAGAAGATAGACAGAGACATGATGAAGGTAGAGTGGTTCAGGGAGTCTTGGTAGCTTGCCCAGTCCACGGAGCAGGCCACTCCGAAGGGCTCCGGTCCGTAGCCGCCCCAGCCCAAGAGAGGAAACACAGCCCACAGCCCAGAGTACAGCCAGATCAAACTGATCACCATGGTGATGGTCCGACGCTGGAACTTGTTGCCTGGTGGAGAGGTAGAGTATAAGCCTAACACTAGCCCTAACCCTTACTCCGAGCCTAATCCTAGACAAAACCTAATTTTAACCCGAGCCAGATAACATTGATCACCGTCATGACAGTGTCATGCTGGAACTTACTACCTGTACTAGAGGTGGAGAGGAGTGTACAGGTGAGGAAAGCTATAGCCCTGTAACGATAGGCTCCCTTATCCTTAAAGGAAAGATTCACCCATTTTGAATGCTATATTGTTTTTGTTAAACTCAGAGTGATGTTCTTTCAATTCCCTGGGTCATGTCATGTTTGCATGTGTATCTGAGGTATTGCCATTCAAGCATGCAGAAAATTGACTGGTAGGATGTAGCATTGCGATAAAGCCGCTCTCACTACACTCTACACTAATGTCTATCATACATGTCAGATTTTAATACCGGCCGATGTCATAACGCGGGAGGATGTCTTCTCTCAAATGAGCCATTGATCATATTTTTGCGATATTCCTACCTCAAGAAATGTGTAATTTAACAGAGGGTCTACCACATTTCTTCTATTTGTCTGCCTCTACAATCCAGGTTGCATTGCAAGGTGCCGTTGCGAATGTCAGACTCCACTGCAAAACACATCAATCTGCAGGTTGAACATGGTGAGATTGTAGACTACTAAATTGATAGCGCAGTGTGTTTTGGTGATTTTACAACTAACTAGCTATATGCCGATATTAACTTTGGTATTATTGTATGTAGGTACATTTGCTAGCTAGCTAGCCAACCAGCCAATAGAGAGAACATTGCACTGTGGGTTTTGAAATCGATTTGAGCTGCAACAGATTTCCACAATGAATTCCTAATCTTGCTACCAATCTTATTATTAACAACAAAATGAAAACTTTGTTAACCACAAATTATTGTTCTCACATATTAGTGTTATTTAATACTGTACACAATAGGAGTTTGTAGTTTTGGGTCGATTTTTCCTTTAAGGTTGAGTTTCTTTGGGCTATGTGTCCAGGGGTTAGCAGATAACCTCTGGCTATTCCCTCACTTCATTAGAGTAAAGCTCCATAAGGATGCACACTGTACTAAACATCCTGAGAATAGATTAACACACAGCAACAAAAATACTCTTTGCATCAAATACTCCCCCCCCCCCCAAAAAAAAACAACAACACATTTGTCGAAACCAAATACAACAATGTAGTTTTTTTCAATTAAAATATGTTTGTTAGTAATCAAATATAACAGCTGGCATTGAATCACACAGTATATTTTATGATTAAATGCCAACAGTTATATTTGATTATTATTCTTTCAACACTTAATTTACTTTTCCAGTTTGGTTAAACCTAAATGAATAGCATAAATACAAAAATAATATACTGAATATTCAAAACATTTTTTCATGTTAGTTGATTTTTCACTTTGGATTTATCCTATCCAAATGTATTTATTTGGGTTACAAGCAATTAAATACATTTCCTGTTAATCAAGATATTGGGGCGGCAGGGTAGCCTAGTGGTTAGAGTGTTGGACTAGTAACCGGAAGGATGCAAGTTTAAACCCCTGAGCTGACAAGGTACAAATCTGTCGTTCTGCCCCTGAACAGGCAGTTAACCCACTGTTCCTAGGCCGTCATTGAAAATAAGAATGTGTTCTTAACCGATTTGCCTAGTTAAATAAAGGTAAAATAAATAAAAAATATTAAGTTGGCTCCATAAGATGAAATATTGACTCCAAACATTTACTTTACATAAGACTTTCAAATGAACTGGTTACAATATTGTAACCAAATGGTGACGATCTCATCAATAGAGCTTTCCAGACTCATTTTTGAGTACTCATTTTTTTGAGTACTCATTTTTGTACTTATGCTGATACAGTGCATTTGTAAAGTATTCAGACCACCTTTTCCACCTTTTGTTACGTTACAGCTTTATTGTAAAATGTATTAAATTGTTTAAATTGTCTACACACAATACCCCATAATGACAAAGAAAAATCTGTTTTTTAGAAATGTTTGCAAATTTATTACAAATAAAAAACAGAAATAACACAGGTTATCCCATCTCCACAGAGGAACTCTAGAGCTCTGTCAGAGTGACTATCAGGTTCTTGGTCACCTCCCTGACCAAGGCCCTTCTCCCCAATTGCTCATTTTGGCCGGGCGGCCAGCTCTATGAAGTGTCTTGGTGGTTCCAAACTTCTTCCAGTCTCATAGTAAAGGGTCTGAATACTTGTGTAAATAAGGCATTTCTGTTTTTATTTTTTTAATACATTTGCAAAAAAAAAAAAAAAAAAACTCTTATATGTCATTATGGGGTATTTTAGATAGATTGATGAGGATTAATCCATTTTAGAATAAGGCTGTACCGTAAGAAAATTTGGAAAAAGGGAAGGGGTCTGAATACTTTTCGATAATAAAAAATTCAGTGCTGGCAGTAAACATATAATCATAAAATAAAACAAAAAACAAAACACATAACCTGGAATGACATTCACTATCACGGGTGGCCAAAAATAACAAACTGAAATCCAAGCCCCCAATAGGCCACTCCTCCAACTCTTCTGTTAGGCTGCAGTCACAAAATTGCAAACACCACTATACAAAGCAAATGTGCATGAGGTGTTAAAAGGAATTTAAAAGCTTTCGTTCAAAAAAAAAAAATCACGTTGATCTGACAAATTCGTTATTTGACTTCAAGCAAATTTTATAGAATACGTTGAACAAACCAAAGCATAATTTTGGATCATGCCAATCAGAAAAAGCACTTCAGATGAACAACAGTGCCATCCCACTTTTTACAATGTTCATCAGAAGCACTGATGATGAATTGGTTTTGACAAGATGCCAGTGGCTAGCTCGGCTGCCATCCGGCCCACCATGGCTGCGTTTGGAAACAACCCCCTACCACAGAATTAGAATCGGAAACCTATTTCTGAGCCAACAGTTTGGAACTGTAATCAGCACATTAGATAGTGAGATAGATGTGATGGTGAATAGAATTAATACATTAATGAATAAACAAATGAATAATGTGATGGCTGATCTATCTAAAGATGTAGAAAATGTGCCTGTGAAGATCTCATGTTATGTAGCCTAATTGGCAGAGCAACTGTTAGGCTGGTTTTAGACAGTCAGCCCAATTCTGATATTTTTTTCACTAACTGGTCTTTGTGTATGTATACAGGCATGAAACAGTTACGTGCACATAAACCCTTCTGTTTGAAGGGTAGGGTCCATTGGTAGCTGTCATTCAACTTGTTTTTATATGGTGAATGTACACGTCTGTGTGTGTGCGCATGAGAAGCTTTTTATGTGGGTGTGCACGTGTGTGTGTGTACACCTCTGTGAGAATATGTTGTATAAAGTATGCCTTTTCAATATTTAATGTGTTCTGGCAAAGATCAGCCAGATCGGATGTATCTACCATTGATACACAACTGACAACCTTCAGGCGTGCTGCCATGATTTAATCACAACCTCACCTCATCTGCTGGTTAAACGCTGGGTTTTACAATAGAAGTAGAATCACTTATTATTGTAATTGTATGGGTGTTCATCCCTCCTGCTGTGTGTAGATGGTGACGATATGAAACCGGTATAAAACAGTACAGAGCCTTAAGAAGTACATTTATTTCCAGTTTTTTTTCTTCTTATACAGTATTTTATCTGCAACAGGGGATTATCATTCATAAACCGTTCATGTCATGCAAATACATACTGTATGCACAAACGTTTCAAATGAATAGCCTTCTTCCTCGGTATGCGGGACACAGACAAATGGGTGTCCAGAACTGGGAATGTCAAACATTTCCTGGTGATTCTCCATGCGTCCCAACAGCCTTGACAGCCATATACTACAGTAGCCGATAGGGTTTAACATGTGTAACCGGGATCCCAGGACTCTCCAGGGAATACTTTTCCACTTTTTCCCAACATTTTTACAACAACACCTGGGAAGTAAAAAACAAACCCTCCAATGTTGCACTAATGTAATTTCACAAAATACCCAGGTTTAACCTCTCTACTGTTAGAAAGCCGGATCAACTGAGAATACCTAAGAGTGAATTAAGCTATTTTGAAAACGCAATTAAGGTAATTAACTGGAATGATCTCTTGTCCTATACAGACGTGAAGGCTGATAGTCAAGTTTTTCTATCCACAATCCAGACTACAATCAATGGTTTCCTAAGGAAAATCAAATCCAAACCTGGCCAAAAGAGCACTCTTCCTTGGCTAAATGGAGAAATCTGGAAATTGATGAAAGAATGAGTTTATGCTCTAAAAATAGCCCTAAGATCCAAATTAGAGCATGACAGACGTAGGTTTACCATGTTGAGAAATAAGGTGATGAAAGAAATCAGACAGGCCAAGGCAAACTTTTTTATTAACATAATTGATGAAGCAAAGGGAAATTCTAAATTGATCTGGGAGAATCTAAAAAAGTTAACAGGGAAAGACCATAGTAACACTGCAAAAAGACTAGAAATCATGGTGAACAACAATCTAACACAGGATGCAGTCGAAATAGCAATAGCCTTCAATTCCTACTTTATTGACTCTGTCAGGGTACTGACACAGAACCCCTCCATTGGTTTCTTGGGCTCAGTGCTAGTAAATGATGCTCAAACTGTCTTCATCATAAGGGAGGTTTCTGAGTCAAAGGTTAACAAGGTGATTAGCTCACTAAAGAACTCTAAAGGCAAATATGTGTTTGGGCTGGACTCTACTTTTCTTAAAAACTACAAAGAGTCACTCATTGGCCCCATTACTAAGGTCACCAACACATCTATTGGTCTCGGGGTGTTTCCAAGGGTATGGAAGTCGGCCATAATAACGGCCATCTTTAAATCAGGCGACCCTGCTGACGTGAGTAACTACAGGCCCATTAGTATACTACCTGTGGTGTCAAAGGTTGTTGAAATGTGTGGCAGAACAACTGATTGCCTACCTCAACAACAACCCCTTCACATTACACTCCATGCAGTTTGGCTTCAGAGCGAAACACTCCACAGAAACGGCCAACTGCTTTCTTCTGTAAAATGTGAAGTCCAAGATAGACAAAGGGGGCGTTGTTGGGGCTGTGTTTCTGGACTGAAGGAAGGCTTTTGATACTGTTAACCATGAGATTCTCATCACAAAATTGTCCAAGTTCAACTTTTCCCCTGATGCCTTGAGATGGATGAAATCATACCTTGAAGGCAGAACTCAGTGTGTCAGAGTGAGCAATGAGCTGTCGCCCACTCTTAGCTATGACGTGGGCGTGCCCCAAGGGTCAATACTGGGGCCCCTCCTGTTCAGCCTGTACATTAATGATCTGCCTTCTGTCTGTACTGGGTCTGACGTTCAAATGTATGCAGATGATACAGTGATATATGTGCATGGAAAGAGCAAACAACAAGCTGCACAAGAACTCACTACTCTAATGGTCCAGGTTACAAAGTGGCTCAGTGACTCGTGTTTGCATCTCAATGTGAAAAAAACTGTTTGCATGTTCTTCACAAATAGGGATACAGATGCTACTGAACCAGATGTCTATGTATCAGGGGAGAAACTCCAGGTGGTATCTGATTTTAACTTCTTGTAACTAGGGGGCAGTATTTTCATTTTTGGAAAAATAACGTTCCCAAAGTAAACGGGCTATTTTGTCAGGACAAGATGCTAGAATATGCATATAATTGACAGCTTAGGATAGAAAACACTCTAAAGTTTCCAAAACTGTAAAAATATTGTCTGTGAGTATAACAGAACCACTATAACAGAACCAGATTCCTTTTTCTATGTATTCCCCAAGGTGTCTACAGCATTTTGATGTAATTTCACGCCTTTATGTTGAAGAATGAGCGTAAGCGACTACATTGCGTAAGTGGTCACCTGATGGCTCTCAGAGTGATTCTTGCGTAAAATACAGAGGTAGCCATTTTTCCTCTCGGTCCTACTGAAAAGACAATTGTCCCGGTGGATATATTATCGAATATATATTTGAAAAACACCTTGAGGATTGATTATAAACAGCGTTTGCCATGTTTCTGTCGCTCCCGAACCCGGGATGGGTAGTTACAACATTAAGTACCTTGGCATCATACTTGATTCCAACCCCTCTTTTAAAAAGCATGTGAAAAATGTAATTCAAATAACCAAATTCAACCTAGCTAATTTCCGATTTATACAAAATTGTTTGACTACAGAGGTAGCAAAACTGTACTTCAAATCTATGATACTCCCCCCTTAACATACTGCTTGACTAGTTGGGCCCAAGCTTGCTGTACAACATTAAGACCTATTCAGTCTGTCTACAAACAGGCTCTCAAAGTGCTTGATAGGAAGCCCAATAGCCATCATCACTGTTACATTCTCAGAAAGCATGAGCTCCTGAGTTGGGAAAATCTTGTGCAATACACCGATGCATGTCTTGTATTCAAGATCCTAAATGGCCTGGCTCCCCCTCCACTCAGTATTTTTGTTAAACAGAAAACCCAAACATATGGCAGCAGATCCACAAGATCTGCCAAGAGAGGTGACTGTATAGTTCCCTTAGAAAAGCACCTTTAGTAAATCCGTTTTCTCTGTGAGAGCTTCCCATGTCTGGAATACACTGCCATCAGACACACATAACTGCAACACATATCACACTTTCACAAAATGCTTGAAGACATGGCTAAAGGTCAATCAGATTTGTGAACATGGTCCCTAGCTGTGTGTTGCCGCTTTCCATGTCTGTTGTCTGTAATCTGTGAGGTGTGGAAACACTTTGTTGCTTTTATGAATTTTGTCTTGCTGCTTTTTGTCCTATGTTGCTCTGTCTGTATGCTACGTCCTGCTTGTCCTATGTTGCTCTGTCTGTATGCTATGTCTTGATTGTCCTATGTTGTTCTGTCTGTATGCTATGTCTTGCTTGTCCTAAGTTGCTATTGTCTATATTGTAATTGTTTTTAACAACTTGCGGGGGACTGCGGTTGAAAATTAGCCGGCTGGCTAAAACAGGCACTTTTACTGAAACGTTGATTCATGTGCACTGTCCCTGTAAAAATCAAATAAACTCAAACTCAAACACAACATGCACAGCAGCAGATTAGCAGAAAATTAAATAGCACATTATCCGAACAGGTTGTCACATGGAAGCCTTTAGCCAAGCGTATTTACGTGTACTTCACACAAAGTCACCATAAATTCAAAGCACATGCTGAATTGACACTGACCGACTGCACATACGACCCGAATAAAGTTAATAAATCCTACAGGAAACCCCTACAGTATACTGTAGCCTATAAAATAAAGTTAATAAAGCCTACAGGAAACCCCTACAGTATACTGTAGCCTATAAAATACAGTTAATAAAGCCTACAGGAAACCCCTACAGTATACTGTAGCCTATAAAATAAAGTTAATAAAGCCTACAGGAAACCCCTACAGTATACTGTAGCCTATAAAATACAGTTAATAAAGCCTACAGGAAACCCCTACAGTATACTGTAGCCTATAAAATACAGTTAATAAAGCCTACAGGAAACCCCTACAGTATACTGTAGCCTATAAAATACAGTTAATAAAGCCTACAGGAAATCCCTACAGTATACTGTAGCCTATAAAATACAGTTAATAAAGCCTACAGGAAACTCCTACAGTATACTGTAGCCTATAAAATACAGTTAATAAAGCCTACAGGAAACCCCTACAGTATACTGTAGCCTATAAAATACAGTTAATAAAGCCTACAGGAAACCCCTACAGTATACTGTAACCTATAAAATACAGTTAATAAAGCCTACAGGAAACCCCTACAGTATACTGTAGCCTATAACATACAGTTAATAAAGCCTACAGGAAACCCCTACAGTATACTGTAGCCTATAAAATAAAGTTTGCATTTTTTAGCTGTCAAGGAGTCTCTTCAGACAGTCACAAATTTGATAGGCATCTCTGTCACAGACATAAAATCTGTGTTAACAGAGCCATGTCCTAGAGCCTATTTTCCTAACCAGTCCCAATCCCATTGAAACACAAAATCCTGACTGCTGTATCGCATAAAAACTCCTAATTGTCTTCTGTAATCTATAGATTTCAATGCATTATCAAAGCCAGGGGTGCAACTTTCACTGGAGACAGGGGGGACACACATTCTGAAATTACATTTTTGTCCCGTTTAAACAGAAGTACATTTGATGATATACCATTGTACTATTAGCTAGCAGAGCTAGCCAACAATTGTGTAATGTTAGCTAGTTAACTAGCTGAATATTGAATATTGGTCAATCACACTAGACCTGAATCAAATGATGAAACCAGCGGCCAAATGATTGAAGACCGATATTCTGATGTTTTTTCAGCGCAATGTGAGTTTTTATTAGTCCGTATAGCAATGCAATGTTAATGATCTGCCAGCTTCCCTAGCTATTTCCCTACTTTTCACACTGACACGGTATAAACAGCTCCACAGGCTTCACTGCCATGGTGCAAAGTCAGTACTCAACACTATGCTCATCATGTCTTAGCAGGATCAGATGGTGACAGGGGTCCATGCAGGGTAAGACAGACAGGGAAGTCCAGTCTACAGAGCTCAGGTGAATTTTGCAGTATATTATAACAATCAGTGAATGGATGTAAAATTCCATCTTGAGATGATGGGTAGGCTACAATCTGGTATCTGGAAATAATGGTAATGTCAATTGTCGAACCATTGATCCTATTCATGGTTAATATCAGGTATACCAATGTCCTTCTTTGTCATGCCTCATCTGAGCAGGATCAGATGTTGACAGGGGTCTCATCAGGGTCAGGCAGCCAGGGAAGACCAGTCTGTGACGGAGCTGAGGTGAATTTCCTCTGTGCTGCGAACACTGGACAAGCAAGAAGCTTAAAATATTTAAACTATTTTAAGGCAGTCTGACTAACCTCTAAAGTTGATTTTCTGTCACGTATACTCCATCTCTGTTGCTCGAGGTCATCAGGCTGCTCATTATTACTGTCACGCCCTGACTTTAGAGATCCTTATTATTCTCTATGTTTGGTTAGGTCAGGGTGTGACTCGGGTGGGAAAATCTATGTTCTCTATTTCTTTGTGTTTTTGGCTGAGTATGGTTCCCAATCAGAGGCAGCTGTCTATCATTGTCTCTGATTGGGGATCATATATAGGTTGTCATTTTCCTTTTGGGTTTTGTGGGATCTTGTTTTCTGTATAGTTTATTTTGCCTTACAGAACTGTGCGCTTTCGTTTTTGTCGTTGTTATTTTGCTTTTGGTGTCATCAATAAAAATAACGATGTACGCTTCCCACGCTGCACCTTGGTCCGGTCATTCCACAAACGAGAGCCGTAACAATTACGCACACCTGTCACCATCTTTACGGGCATCAGCGCCTCATCAGACTCACCTGGACTCAATCACCTGCCTGATTACCTTCCCTACACGTCACTCCCTTTTGTTCTTTCCCGAGGTGTTACTGTTTCTGTGCCAGTGTTCATGTCTGTACGCTCCCCGTGTTTCTTGTTTTGTTCTATGTTCATTTATTTATTTAATACACTCCCTAAACTTGCTTCCCGACTCCCAGCGTACGTGTTACATTTCCAAACTGTATCAAGGGTTGATAGAGGCTTTCCCGATGACACAAAACATGTGAAACAAAGATGTGAGGAAGATCTGTGAGACGCTATTGATGATGATGAATGGATACAGAAATGTTAGAATGCCCAGTCATGTTCATATCATCTCAGACATAAATTACTGCAATTTAAGACCATCCATAGAATGTACTACATGCCAGTGAAACTGAATATCATGCACACAGAAATGTAATTATTCTGATGGCGGTGTAAAACACAAAAGGGGACATGCAGTGCATTCAGAAAGTATTTAGACCCCTTGACTTTTTGTTACATTACAGCCTTATTCTAAAATGAATTAAATAAATACAAATTCACATCAATCTACACACAATACCCCATAATGGCAAAGCGAAAACAGAAATACTTTATTTACATACATTTCCAAAACATTTCTGCAGCATTGAAGGTCCCAAATAATTCAGTGGCCTCCATAAATCTTAAATGGAAGAAGTTTGGAACCACCTGGAGCTGGCTGCCCGGTCAAACTGAGCAATCGGAGGAGAAAGGCCTTGATCAGGAACCCGATGGTAAAGAACCCGATGGTCACTCTGACAGAGTTCCTCTGTGGAGATGGGAGAACATTCCAGGAGGACAACCATCTCTACAGAACTTCACCAATCAGGCCTTTATGGTGGTGGCCACATGGGAGCCAATCCTTAGTAAAATGCACATGACAGCCCGCTTGGAGTTTACCAAAAACCACCCAAAGGACTCAGACCATGAGAAACAAGTTTCTCTGGTCTGATGAAACCAACATTGAACTCTGGCCTGAAAGCCAGGCGTGGCGTCTGGAGGAAACCTTGCATCATCCCTACGTTGAAGCGTGGTGGCAGCATCATGTGTTGGGGATGTTTTTCAGCGGCAGGGACTGGAAGACTAGTCAGGTGTGAGGGAAAGATGAAAGGAGCAAAGTACAGAGAGATCCTTGAAGAAAACCTGCTCCAGAGCACTTAGGACCTCAGACTGGGGCAAAAGTTCACCTTCCAACAGGACAATGACCCTAAGCACAGCCAAGACAACGCAGGAGTGACTTTGGGACAAGTCTCTGAATGTCCTTGAGTGGCCCAGCCCAGACTTGAACCTGATCGAACATCTCTGGAGAGACCTGAAAATATCTGTGCAGCGACACAAATAGCTGTGCAGAGCTTGACAGGATCTGATGAGAAGAATGTGGGAAACTTCCCAAATACAGGAGTGCCAAGCTTGTAGTGTCATATCCAAAAATATGTGTGGTGGAAATTCTAACCAAAAGAAGAGAGATTGTAGATTTATTCAAACAGCAAATGTTTTATAAGATTTGCAAAACATTTGGAATTCAACAATCACTCAAAATGGTTCAGAGTTGAAAGTCCAACGAACAGAGTTGGCTCTCTCCAATAAACAGAAAGTACATCCTCTTATCTATGTAACAGTTAGCAGATGTGCAGAAACAGGGCCGGGGAACAGAGTTGTAAAAAGTAATTTAACTAATCTGTGCAGATCAAGATAGCTGATATCGCCACCGTTCTCAGTTCCTCCCTGCAATTCCCACATAGCTAAATTGCTCCAGTAAACACTTGAGGTAATAAGCTGAGGTCGCATTCAAACAAAAATCTGTATTGCTCAGAATTATGACTAAGTCACACAAGACAAGTTTGTATCAGTAAAAGAATACTAGCATATACCAATGGACAATTCTTTAAGTTT
Organism: Oncorhynchus mykiss; assembly: GCF_057628025.1. NCBI lineage: Eukaryota > Metazoa > Chordata > Actinopteri > Salmoniformes > Salmonidae > Oncorhynchus > Oncorhynchus mykiss. The sequence continues at coordinate 76,854,998 of NC_143025.1, read as the reverse complement.
GAACAGCATTTTTTAAGTAAAACAGCATAGTATGTCTAATTAAACAGCATAGTATGTAATTCATTAATTTCCTCCACAGACTTGAGGCTGTAATCGCTGCCGAAGGTGCTTCAACAAAGTACTGAGTAAAGGGTCGGAAGACTTATGTAAATGTGATATTTCAGTTTGAAATGTTTTATATACTGTATTTTGCTAAAATATCTAAAAACCTATTTTTGCTTTGTCATTATATATTAGTGTGTAGATTGATGAGGGGGAAAAAACGATGTAATCCATTTTAGAATAAGGCTGTAACGTATCAAATGTGGAAAAGTCAAGGGATCTGAATACTTTCAGAATGCACTGTAATTTGCATATGTTATGGTCTTGTGAAGGCTGGATGAATTCTGTCAAAGAGTATGTTATTTTATTTCAACACGTCTACAGATTCTCCCATCTCCCTGTTTTTGTCATGCCTGCTTCCGCTCCCCCTCTGTGGTGCTCGAGGGCGCCAGGCGGCCCATCATTACGCACACCTGTCACCATCATTACATGCATCTGGGCAATAGTGGACTCACCTGGATTCCATTACTTTGTTGATTTCCCGTCTATATCTGTCTGCTCCTCAGTTTGTTCCCGTGTCAGCATTATTGTTGTTATGTTTTTCATGTCCAGACGCTGTCCTGTCTTGTTTCATGTATGATTATTAATTAAATGTTCACTCCCTGTACTTGCTTATCTTCTCCAAGTGTCTGTCCTTACAGTTTTTGTTTGCATGGAAACGTTGATACTGGAGACTTATCAGAATAAACTGTGTAACCTAGCATTTATACCGGCTAAGAAATACATTGCCATTAATTTGAAGGCTGGTTAAACTCCCACAATGGATGGAAGAAATGTCAAGTTATGTATCACCTGATTTATTACAAGATTAAGGGTATACTGTAACTTTCATAAGGTCTGGATGCCTTACATAGAATACAGCACGACAAAAGGAGTCTGTATTGAAACACGCCCATGTCATGGGAGATACATATTTAGGCAATCCCTAGCTGCTGGGCTGCTCAGTCCTTGCCCTGGGGGTCTGCCATCCTGTGGGTTGTCACTCTGGCCTTAGCCTAACACACCCAAAACCAAAAATGAATGTTTCACTAAGATCTTAAAGCTAAGTGGGGTGTATTGGGTTGGGGCGCTGCTGGGCCATGGACCCTTAGGGATAGGACGATGTGACCCAGCTGTATTGTGTGCAAGTAAAAAGAGCTCTACAGTACTATTAGGCCTATGATATAAATTACAGTTGAAGTCAGAAGTCTACATACACTTAGGTTGGAGTCATTAAAACTCGTTTTTCAACCACGCCACAAATTTCTTGTTAATTTTGGCAAGTTGGTTAGGACATCTACTTTATGCATCACACAAGTAATTTTTCAAACAATTGTTTACAGACAGATTATTTCACCTTATTACAATTCCAGCGGGTCAGAAGTTTACATCCACTAAATTGACTGTGCCTTCCAGAAAATTATGTCATGGCTTAAGAAGCTACTGATAGGCTAATCGACATCATTTGAGTCAATTGGGGGTGTACCTGTGGATGTATTTCAAGGCCTACCTTCAAACTCAGTGCCTCTTTGCTTGACATCATGGGAAAATCAAAAGAAATCAACCAAGACCTCAGAAAAAAAGTATAGACCTCCAAAACTGCCATAGAAAAGCCAGACTACGGTTTGCAACTGCACATGGGGGCAAAGATCGTACTTTTGGGTCCTATGGTCTGATGAAACAAAAATGGAACCGTTTGGCCATAATGACCCTCGTTATGTTTAGAGGAAAAAGGCGGAAGAAAAATCATGTGTATATATTGAAGCAACATCTCAAGTCATCAGTCAGGAAGTTAAAGCTTGGTCGCAAATGGACAATGACCCCAAGCATACTTCCAAAGTTGTGGCAAAATGGCTTAAAGACAACAAAGTCAAGGTATTGGAGTGGCCATCACAAAGCTCTGACCTCAATCCTATAGAAAATGTGTGGGCAGAACTGAAAAAGCATGTGTGAGCAAGGAGGCCTACAAACCCGACTCAGTTACACCAGCTCTGTCAGGAGGAATGGGCCAAAATTCACCCAACTTATTGTGGGAATCTCGTACAAGGCTACCCGAAACGTTTGACCCAAGTTAAACAATTTAAAGGCAATGATACCAAACACTAATTAAGTGTATGTAAACTTCTGACCCACTGGGAATGTGATGAAAGAAATAAAAGCTGAAATAAATAATTCTCTCTACTATTATTCTGACATTTCACATTCTTAAAATAAATTGGTGATCCTAACTGACCTAAGACAGGGAATTTTTACTAGGATTAAATGTAAGGAATTGTGAAAAATAAAGTTTAAATGTCTTTGGCTAATGTCTTTGGTTTGTAATCTTCCGACTTCAAATGTATGTGTCATTTCAATTCTACTCCGATCTGCCGGCAACAAAATCTCTTCCATGGCTCATTTTACATACTAAGTCTTGCATGGTTAATTTGTTTTCGGTATTTTGCATTGAAAACGGCTAATATTGCGTTGATTCTGTCACAATTCCCACAGTAATTGGAAATGTTGATAGTGTTAATTAAGGGGGAAGGAGAAAAATTCTGGAAAGTTGAGTGAAGTTCTGCACAGGCTGATCTTTCTTCTGCAAGGTAGTCCCGAGTGAACATCGATTAAGGGGTGTAAAAAAGTATATATATATATGTGTTTCCTCTGACACATTGATGTGGCTGGCTTCCGTGTTAAGCGGGCGGGCATCACTTACTGACACAATTTATGACAAAAATAAATAACACAATACACTGCGCTAGGCAGTAGCAGGCACTGCAAGAAGCCCCTGGAGTGACGCAGTGCTTGCTGTGATTGGTTGAGATTTCACAACGCAGTATACTGCTCACGTCCCTTGACCTCTCCCCCATCCCTACAGCAACGGTTAGATGTCAATGTCATCACTCAGCAAAATGCCTGTCACTCAGTCAGAGTCTGGATATTCAGAACTTAAGCAGGTTGAGGCAGCAGTGAATGAGGTGGGGAGGGCAGAAGACAGAAAGTCAAAGTGCAGGAGCAGTAGAGTTAGCCACAGGTGTAACGAACGTTATGATGAATGTCGGACCAAGGCGCAGCGTGCGTAGAGTTCCATATGTTAATTCAATCTAACTCACAAAAACAATAAAGAGTAACGAAACGTGAAGCAAATGCAGTGCTCACAGGCACTACACAAAAACAAGATCCCACAACAAACAGGTGGGAAAAAGCTGCCGAAATATGATCCCCAATCAGAGACAACGATTGACAGCTGCCTCTGATTGGGAACCATACCAAGCCAACCTAGAAATAAAGAAACTAGAATGCCCACCCTAGTCACAACCCGACCTAACCAAAATAGAGAATAAAGGATCTCTAAGGTGGTAGCTACTGCTTAGCTAGCTGAAACCAAAGAGATGAGAGAATATTTTTCTGACTAAGGCATATATCTTCTGACAGTGACACAGGGCTCCCCTGTGGACTGAAGGATAACTTTACTACAACGTTATATTTAATCCTGTTTAAAATGAGCAAATTTTAGGTGGTAGAACAGCCTGGTCTCAGACTAGAACATAGTAAATGTCAATCTGGGACATTAAAATTAGTAACATATATTAAGTTTGGTATGGTTACTTAAGTCAAAAACGAAAGTAGGGTAGTTTGTCACTGTGGATGGGCATATAAAACAAATGGTTGCGAATTAGCAAATTTGAGCTAATTAGCAACTTTTCAAATACTTCCTACTTACTAGCTACTTAGCAACTACTTAGCATGTTAGCTAACCCTTCCCATAACCCTAAACTTAACCCTTTAACCTAACTCCTAAACTTAGCCCTAACCCCTAGCCTATCTAACATTAGCCAGCTAGCTAACGTTAGCCACCTAGCCATGAAGATAGAATTCGTAACATATCATACGTTTTGCAAATTCGTAACATATTGTACATTTTGCTAATTCGAAACATATAATCTGAATTTATATTGTTAACATTTTTGGCCGCCTCTCCTTCCAGTTCTCTGCTGCCAATGACTGGAACGAACTACAAAAATCTCTGAAACTGGAAACACTTATCTCCCTCACTAGCTTTAAGCGCCAGCTTGTAGAGCAGCTCACAGATTACTGCACATAGCCCATCTATAATTTAGCCCAAACAACTACCTCTCCCCCTACTGTATTTATTTAGCTCCTTTGCACCCCATTATTTATATCTCTACCTTGCACATTCTTCCACTGCAAATCTACCATTCCAGTGTTTAACTTGCTATATTGTATTTACTTCGCCACCATGGCCTTTTTTTTTGCCTTCACCTCTTATCTCATCGCATTTGCTCACATCGTATATAGACTTATTTTTCTGCTGTATTATTGACTGTTTGTTTTACTCCATGTGTAAGTCTGTGTTGTTGTATGTGTCGAACTGCTTTGCTTTATCTTGGCCAGGTCGCAATTGTAAATGAGAACTTGTTCTCAACTTGCCTACCTGGTTAAATAAAGGTGAAATAAAATAGGAAATGGGTGATGGACATCCACAAATTAATATATACCATACGAAATGTAGCATATCATACTGAATGGGGTGTCTTGGATTTACATACAGAATCATTTGAAATGCTCTGATACCAGGTTGGGTAGAACTAACAAAATTAAACGTCTTATAACCTATTCCATTCTACAGGTAAACATGCCCGGCTCATGTCTGTTACTTCCATATAGGCTATGTAACTATGTGTAAAAATAAAACGTTCAAAAATAATAATAAAAAACTGGCCATTATTAAATTGGTGAAATTATTTTATTGAGCTTTTTATTCCCTTATGTACTTACTTTTTCTATTGTTGTTTTTGTCAATACAACCAAAACCAAAGACCTTATCATTGACTTCAGAAGACACCAACCTACAGTACCAACCCAGCGCTGCAGATTAATGGACAGATAACTGAGAGAGTGGAGGACTACAAATACAGTGCCTTGCGAAAGTATTCGGCCCCCTTGAACTTTGCGACCTTTTGCCACATTTCAGGCTTCAAACATAAAGATATAAAACTGTATTTTTTTGTGAAGAATCAACAACAAGTGGGACACAATCATGAAGTGGAACGACATTTATTGGATATTTCAAACTTTTTTAACAAATCAAAAACTGAAAAATTGGGCGTGCAAAATTATTCAGCCCCTTTACTTTCAGTGCAGCAAACTCTCTCCAGAAGTTCAGTGAGGATCTCTGAATGATCCAATGTTGACCTAAATGACTAATGATGATAAATACAATCGACCTGTGTGTAATCAAGTCTCCGTATAAATGCACCTGCACTGTGATAGTCTCAGAGGTCCGTTAAAAGCGCAGAGAGCATCATGAAGAACAAGGAACACACCAGGCAGGTCCGAGATACTGTTGTGAAGAAGTTTAAAGCCGGATTTGGATACAAAAAGATTTCCCAAGCTTTAAACATCCCAAGGAGCACTGTGCAAGCGATAATATTGAAATGGAAGGAGTATCAGACCACTGCAAATCTACCAAGACCTGGCCGTCCCTCTAAACTTTCAGCTCATACAAGGAGAAGACTGATCAGAGACGCAGCCAAGAGGCCCATGATCACTCTGGATGAACTGCAGAGATCTACAGCTGAGGTGGGAGACTCTGTCCATAGGACAACAATCAGTCGTATATTGCACAAATCTGGCCTTTATGGAAGAGTGGCAAGAAGAAAGCCATTTCTTAAAGATATCCATAAAAAGTGTCGCTTAAAGTTTGCCACAAGACACCTGGGAGACACACCAAACATGTGGAAGAAGGTGCTCTGGTCAGATGAAACCAAAATTGAACTTTTTGGCAACAATGCAAAACATTATGTTTGGCGTAAAAGCAACACAGCTGAACACACCATCCCCACTGTCAAACATGGTGGTGGCAGCGCCAGCTGTGCCATCGGAGTCCCTGGGTTCGCGCCTAGGCTCTGTCGTAACCGGCCGCGACCGGGAGGTCCATGGGAAGACGCACAATTAGCCTAGCGTTGCCCGGGTTAGGGAGGGCTTGGTCGGTAGGGGTATCCTTGTCTCATCGCGCACCAGCGACTCCTGTGGCGGGCTGGGCGCAGTGTGCGCTAACCAAGGTGGCCAGGTGCACAGTGTTTCCTCCGGCGCATTGGTGCGGCTGGCTTCCGGGTTGGATGCGTGCTGTGTTAAGAAGCAGTGCGGCTTGGTTGGGTTGTGTATCGGAGGAGGCATGACTTTCAACCTTCGTCTCTCCCGAGCCCGTACGGGAGTTGTAGCGATGAGACAAGATAGTAGCTACTACAACAATTGGATACCACGAAATTGGGGAGAAAAAGGGGTAAAATTCAAAAAAATTAAAAAATTAAAATAAACATGGTGGTGGCAGCATCATGGTTTGGGCCTGCTTTTCTTCAGCAGGGACAGGGAAGATGGTTAAAATTGATGGGAAGATGGATGGAGCCAAATACAGGACCATTCTGGAAGAAAACCTGATGGAGTCTGCAAAAGACCTGAGACTGGGACGGAGATTTGTCTTCCAACAAGTCAATGATCCAAAACATAAAGCAAAATCTACAATGGAATGGTTCAAAAATAAACATATCCAGGTGTTAGAATGGCCAAGTCAAAGTCCAGACCTGAATCCAATCGAGAATCTGTGGAAAGAACTGAAAACTGCTGTTCACAAATGCTCTCCATCCAACCTCACTGAGCTCGAGCTGTTTTGCAAGGAGGAATGGGAAAAAATGTCAGTCTCTCGATGTGCAAAACTGATAGAGACATACCCCAAGCGACTTACAGCTGTAATCGCAGCAAAAGGTGGCGCTACAAAGTATTAACTTAAGGGGGCTGAATAATTTTGCACGCCCAATTTTTCAGTTTTTGATATTGTTAAAAAAGTCTGAAATATCCAATAAATGTCGTTCCACTTCATGATTGTGTCCCACTTGTTGTTGATTCTTCACAAAAAAATACAGTTTTATATCTTTATGTTTGAAGCCTGAAATGTGGCAAAAGGTCGCAAAGTTCAAGGGGGACGAATAATTTTGCAAGGTACTATACCTAGGAACCATCATCAACAACAAGCTCTCCTTCAAAAGAATCACTGAACACATTCACTCAAAATGTCAACAAAGTCTGTTCTTTCTATGGAAATTGAAGAAGTTTCATGCACACCAATCAATCTTCCAAGCATTTTATATGAGTTATAGAACCCATCTTAAAACCTGTTGACGCCAGGGGATCCTGGCGTCAACAGAAAATGTCAGCAGAAAATGTAGGTAGCGCCGCAAGAGAACGTAAATAGACATCATAAACTTTGACTAAATATACATGTTCTACATATAGTTAGAAAGATACACTGCTTCTTTATGCAATCGCTTTGTTACATTTATTTTTAACGTTACAGAAATCGCACACTATTCAATATTCTGAGACGGCGCTCAGATATAAGCTACATTTTCCGTAATGTTGGAGTCAACAGAAACACAGATTTCAGCATTAATATTCCCTTACCTTCGATGGTCTTCGTTCAGAATGTTCTGGAAAGGTTCATACTTACCCAATACATCGTTTGGTTTCAAGTCTTGCGTCTTTGTATTAGCTACTGCTAATAACATCAGCTGAAATGCACCCAAAATGTCCTCTGGTCCGGAAAAGTTGCGCATCAAAACTTCAAAATTACATATTATATGTCGACTAAACAGGTCAAACTAAGTACAAAACCAAGCTTTAGGATGTTATAGACATACAAAACAATTTTCAATTCAACCGGTCATTGTTTGTCCTTCTACTGAGTACTGGAACAAAGGAATGGCCCAATTCGCGCCCTAACGCAGAGGTTTTTTCTCGCGGCACTTACTCAAATCACTCCCATAGGGCCAATTTGAATTTGAACGATTAAACGCTCTACAGAATGAGGACATCTAGTGGAAGACATAGAAAGTGTCCCCAGATCCATAAGTGGTTGGGAAGGGTGGGGGCGATGACGTCAAAGTTGCTCCAACTTTCATGACCACAAAACTAGTTTGGAAGAATGCCTGCCCTGTGAGTTCTGCTATACTTACAGACATAATTCCAACGGTTTTAGAAGCTTTAGAGTGTTTTCTATCCAATAATTATTATTATATGCATATATTAGCAATTTTTGACAATTTTTTTTTCAGTTTACTAGGGGTACCCAATTCCTCCAAAGGGGGCATAAGTCAGCCATATCCTCAACAGGTTTTAACCTTTAATATCATAGGGTGTTTTGGTCCTCTAGGGAACACAAGTCAGAACCCAATGAACAGGGTAATAAGAATCAGTGGGAAGGCCATCGGAGCAAGCCAGGAACCCCTCAATGACATTTACAAAAAATGAGTGCGGAAGAAGAGGGAACAGATAGCATTTGACATAACACACACACTGAATGACCAGTATAGCCCCCTACCCTCCAGGCACAGGTATAGAACTCTCCCATTAAAATCTAAGAATGTAGCTTCTAGTTTTGTGCCAACATCCATCAAATTCCTTAACTCTTTTAAGTTTTAATTTGTATATACCCTGGGATTGCATAGAATGCTTCTAATCATTTCTACTGTAGCCTACATATTTTTGTGTTCTGTTATGTGTTTTGTATGTACCATTCGTCAACACACATGAATTTCCTTCCCAGAAAAAGTGAAAGTGCAGGGCGCCAAATTCGAAACAACAGAAATCTCATAATTAAAATTAAAATTAAAATTAAAATTCCTCAAGCAGACATGTATTTTATACAGTTTTAAAGGTAATCTTGTTGTTAATCCCACCACAGTGTCCGATTTCAAATAGGCTTTACAGCGAAAGCACCACAAACTATTATGTTAGGTCACCATCAACTCACAGAATAATTCAGCCATTTTTCCAGCCAAAGAGAGGACTCACAAAAAGCACAAATAGAGAAAATGAATTACTAACCTTTGATGATCTTCATCAGATGACACTCATAGGACTTCATGTTACACAATACATGTATGTTTTGTTCGATAAAGTTCATATTTATATAAAAAAAATCTGAGTTTATAATGGCGCGTTACGTTCACTAGTTCCAAAAACATCCAGTGATTTTGCATAGCCACATCAATTCAACAGAAATACTCATCATAAATGTAGATGAAAATACAAGTTACACACATGGAATTATCCTTAACCTTTCTGATCTCCCCATCCCGGATCCGGGATCGTGAATACAGACTCAAGCTCATTACCATAACGCAACGTTAACTATTCATGAAAATCGCAAATGAAATGAAATAAATATGCTAGCTCTCAAGCTTAGCCTTTTGTTAACAACACTGTCATCTCAGATTTTCAAAATATGCTTCTCAACCATTGCAAAACAAGCATTTGTGTAACAGTATTGATGGCTAACGTAGCATTTAGCATTAGCATTCAGCTGGCAACATTTACACAAAAAAACAGAAAAGCATTCAAATAAAATCATTTACCTTTGAAGAACTTCAGATGTTTTCAATGAGGAGACTCTCAGATAGCAAATGTTCAGTTTTTCCTGAAAGATTATTTGTTTAGGACAAATCGCTCCGTTTTCTGCGTCACGTTTAGCTATGAAAAAACCCCTGTATCCAGGATTGTGTAAATCTATCAGCAAGCTCATTAGCATAACACAACGTTAACTATTTATGAAAATCGCAAATGAAATGAAATAAATATGCCATCTCTCAAGCTTAGCCTTTTGTAAACAACACTGTCATCTCAGATTTTCAAAATATGCTTCTCAACCATAGGAAAACAATCATTTGTGTAAAAGTAGCTAGCTAGCGTTAGCATTTCGCGTTAGCATTTAGCGTTAGCATTAGCGTTAGCATCCAGCACGCAACATTAACAAAAACATAAAAGCCTTCAAATAAAATCATTTACCTTTGAAGAACTTCTGATGTTTTCAATGAGGATACTCTCAGTTAGATAGCAGATGCTCAGTTTTTCCAAAAAGATTCCTTGTGTATTAGAAATAGCTCCGTTTTATACATCACATTTGGCTACCAAAAAAAATCAGAAAATTCAGTCCTCAAAACGCGAACTTTTTTCCAAATTAACTCCATAATATCGACTGAAAACATGGCAAACGTTGTTTAGAATCAATCATCAAGGTGTTTCTCACATATCTCTTCATTGATACATCGTTCTTGCTTTCTCCCCTGAATCAAATGGTAAAGTAGAAGCAGCTGGCAATTGCGCACCGAATTCGACGCAGGACACCAGGCGGACACTTGGAAAATGTAGTCTCTTATGGTCAATCTTCCAATGATATGCCTACAAATACGTCACAATGCTGCTAAGACCTTGGGCGAACGACAGAAAGTGTAGGCTCATTCGTTGCGCAATCACAGCCATATAAGGAGAGAATGGAAAACAGAGCTTCAGAAATTCTGCTAATTCCTGGGTGATGCATCATCTTGGTTTCGCCTGTAGAATGAGTTCTGGGGCACTTACAGACAAAATCTTTGCAGATTCTGAAACTTCAGAGTGTTTTCTTTCCAAAACTGTCAAGAATATGCATAGTCGAGCATCTTTTCGTGACAAAATATCGCGCTTAAAACGGGAACGTTTTTTATCCAAAAATGAAATAGCGCCCCTAGAGCTCTAACAGGTTAATGCAACCGCTGTGTCAGATTTCAAAAATAAAATATGAAAAAAGCAAACCATGCAATAATCTGAGACGGCGCTCAGAAAATAAGAAAAAAATATCCGCCATGTTGGAGTCAACAGAAATCAGAAATAACATTATGAATATTCGCTTACCTTTGGTGATCTTCATCAGAATGCAGTCCCAGGAATCCTAGTCCCACAATAAATGCTTGATTTGTTCGATAATGTCCATTAATTGTGTCCAAGTAGCTACTTTTTTTAGGGATTAGGTATACAAATCCAAACACTCGTGCAGGTCCGGCATAAACTTTAAAAAGTTATATTACAGGTCGAAGAAACATGTCAAACTAAGTACAGAATCAATCTTTAGTTTGTTGTTATCACAAATCTTCAATAACAATAATATGCATAGTCGAGCATCTTTTCGTGACAAAATATCGCGCTTAAAACGGGAACGTTTTTTATCCAAAAATGAAATAGCGCCCCTAGAGCTCTAACAGGTTAATGCAACCGCTGTGTCAGATTTCAAAAATAAAATATGAAAAAAGCAAACCATGCAATAATCTGAGACGGCGCTCAGAAAATAAGAAAAAAATATCCGCCATGTTGGAGTCAACAGAAATCAGAAATAACATTATGAATATTCGCTTACCTTTGGTGATCTTCATCAGAATGCAGTCCCAGGAATCCTAGTCCCACAATAAATGCTTGATTTGTTCGATAATGTCCATTAATTGTGTCCAAGTAGCTACTTTTTTTAGGGATTAGGTATACAAATCCAAACACTCGTGCAGGTCCGGCATAAACTTTAAAAAGTTATATTACAGGTCGAAGAAACATGTCAAACTAAGTACAGAATCAATCTTTAGTTTGTTGTTATCACAAATCTTCAATAACAATAATATGCATAGTCGAGCATCTTTTCGTGACAAAATATCGCGCTTAAAACGGGAACGTTTTTTATCCAAAAATGAAATAGCGCCCCTAGAGCTCTAACAGGTTAATGCAACCGCTGTGTCAGATTTCAAAAATAAAATATGAAAAAAGCAAACCATGCAATAATCTGAGACGGCGCTCAGAAAATAAGAAAAAAATATCCGCCATGTTGGAGTCAACAGAAATCAGAAATAACATTATGAATATTCGCTTACCTTTGGTGATCTTCATCAGAATGCAGTCCCAGGAATCCTAGTCCCACAATAAATGCTTGATTTGTTCGATAATGTCCATTAATTGTGTCCAAGTAGCTACTTTTTTTAGGGATTAGGTATACAAATCCAAACACTCGTGCAGGTCCGGCATAAACTTTAAAAAGTTATATTACAGGTCGAAGAAACATGTCAAACTAAGTACAGAATCAATCTTTAGTTTGTTGTTATCACAAATCTTCAATAACGTTCCAACCGGAGAATTCCTTTGTCTGTAGAGAAGCCATGGAACGCAGGTCGCGCGTGACACCTGGCTCATTCAGCTCCCATTCAGCCCCACATCACAGTAGAAGCCTCATTCAAGTTTCTAAAGACGGTTGAAATCTAGTGGAAGCCATAGGACGTGCAACTTTATCCATATCCCACTGTGAATTCAATAGTGGCTTCTCACTTCCTGTTCACTTCCTCTTCCTCACTTCCTGTTTGGATTTCTTCTCAGGTTTTTGCCTGCCATATGAGTTCTGTTATACTCACAGACATCATTAAAACAGTTTTAGAAACTTCAGAGTGTTTTCTATCCAATACTAATAATAATATGCATATATTAGCAACTCAATACTGCCCCTGCAGCCATAAGAAGTTTTAACCTGCAAGTAAGCATTTCATTGCACTGCACACTCCATGTACAGTGCCTTCAAAAGGAATTCAGACCCCTTGACTTTATCCACATTTAAATTTTTTTTAAAAAAAGTAAAATAATATTAAAATTGATTCAATTGTTGTTTTCCCCTCATTAATCTACACACAATAACCCATAATGATGAAGAAAAAATGTTTTTTAGACATATTTGCTAATTGATTCAACAACAACAAAAAAAAAATATGACATTTACATAAGTATTCAGACCCTTTATTCAATACTTTGTTGAAGCACTTTTGGCAGTGATTACAGCAACGATTCTTCTTGGGTATGACGCTACAAGCTTGGCACACCTGTATTTGGACATTTTCTCCCATTCTTCTCTGCAGAGCTTCTCAAGCGCTGTCAGGTTGGATGGGAGCGTCGCTGCACAGCTATTGTCAGGTCTCTTCAGAGATGTTTGATTGGGTTCAAGTCCAGGCTCTGGCTGGGCCACTCAAGGACATTCAGAGACTTGTCCCGAAGCCACTCCAGCGTTGTCTTGGCTGTATCCTTAGGGTTGTTGTCCTCTTGTAAGGTGAACTTTCGCCCCAGTCTGAGGTCCTGAGTGCTCTGGAGCAGGTTTTCATCAACGATCTCTCTGTACTTTGCTATGTTCATCGTTGCCTTGATCCTGATTAATCTCCCAGTCCCTGCCTCTGAAAAACATACCCACAGCATGATGCTGCCACCACCATGCTTCACCATAGAGATGGTGGCAGGTTTCCTCCAGACATGACACTTGGCATTCAGGCTAAAGAGTTCAATCTTGGTTTCATCAGACCAGAGAATCTTGATTCTCATGGTCTGAGAGTCTTTAGGTGCCTTTTGGCAAACTCCAAGTGGGCTGTCATGTGCCTTTTACTGAGGAATGGCTTCCGTCTTGCTACTCTACCATCAAGGCGGCAGGGTAGTCTAGTGGTTAGAGCGTTGGACTAGTACCCGGAAGGTTGCAAGTTCAAATCCCCGAGCTGACTAGGTTTGTACCTAGTCAGCTCGGGGATTTGAACTTGCAACCTTCCGGGTCTGTCGTTCTGCCCCTGAACAGGCAGTTAACCCACTGTTCCTAGGCCGTCATTGAAAATAAGAATTTTCTGACTTGCTGACTTGCCTCGTTAAATAAAGGTGAAAAAAAAGGCCTGAATGGTGGAGTGCTGCAGAGATAGTTGTCCTTCTGGGAGGTTCCCCCATCTCCCCAGATGAACTCTAGAGCTCAGGTTGGATGGGAGCGTCGCTGCACAGCTATTGTCAGGTCTCTTCAGAGATGTTTGATTGGGTTCACTCAAGGACATTCAGAGACTTGTCCCGAAGCCACTCCTGCGTTGTCTTGGCTGTGTGCTTAGGGTCGTTGTCCTGTCTGAGGTCCTGAGTGCTCTGGAGTGGGTTTTCTGGAGTCTGTTCTTTGCTCCGTTCATCTTTACCTCGATCTCTGTCGCTGAAAAACATTCCCACATCATGATGCTCCCACCACCACTCCAGTAGGGAGTAGCCAGGTTTCCTCCAGACGTGACGCTTGGCAAACAAGACCAGAGAATCTTGTTTGAGAATCTCTCATGGTCTGAGAGTCTTTAGGTGCCTTTTGGCAAACTCCAAGCGGGCAGGCCTTTTTACTGAGGTGTACCCATGAGTTTAACAGTTTCCGTCTGGCAACAGTTTCCGTCTGGCAACTCTACCATAAAGGCCTGATTGGTGGACTGCTGCAGAGATGGTTGTCCTTCTGGAAGGCTGTCCCATCTCCACAGAGGAACTCCAGAGCTCTGTCAGAGTGACCATTGGGTTCGTGGTCACCTCCCTGACCAAGGCCCTTCAGTTTGACCGGGTGGTCAGCTCTAGGAAGAGTCTTGGTGGTTCCAAACTTATTCCATTTAAGAATTATGGAGGCCACTGTGTTCTAGGGGACCTTCATTGCTGCAGAAATGTTTTGGTATACTTCCCCAGATCTGTGCTTCAACACAATCCTGTCTCTGAGCTCTACGGACAATTTATTTGACCTCTTATCTTGGTTTTTGCTCTGACATGCACTGTCAACTGTGGGACCTTATATAGACAGCTGTGTGCCTTTCCAAATCATGTCTAATTAATTGAATTTACCACAGGTGGACTCCAATCAAGTTGTAGAAACATCTCAAGGATGATCAATGGAAACAGGATGCACCTGAGCTCAGTTCCGAGTCTCATAACAAAGGGGCTGAACACTTATGTAAATAAGATGTTTTTGTTTATTATACATTTGCAAATTCGTCAAATTTACAGCTTGTTGCTTTGTGGCCATAGACAAATAATCCATAGAAGGGTGTTGTAATCTCTAACCCTGGTAATTTGACTGTTAAACTCATGGGTACACTAGCAATGGATGCCTGTCCTGACTTGAATGGGAACTGCCATCGATGGATTATATTTGTATGGTTGGTTGCAGCTGTCAGTTTTTCAAAATGCAGTACGTACAGTTTGGAAAGCAAGTGCCTACTGCTGAAAGAGAAGACTAATCTGTCTGTAGAACCAATATAAACAATTTGGTATGTTTTTTTTTAAACTGTTTTCACTTTGTCATTATGAGGTATGTGGAAAAAGTCAAGGGGTCTGAATACTTTCCGAAAGCACTGTATATCATGTGTATATGACAAATAAAAAACTTGACCTTAAACATAGAAAGTAAGGGGAGGGAAGCCAGGAAGAGGGGGGAAACATGACTTTGTGGTTAAAGTGTAGGTGAACAAAACATTGAAAATACATAGGCCCTTAAAACGTCTTATGGCTGGGGGCAGTATTGAGTAGCTTGGATGAATAAGGTGCCCAGAGTAAACTGCCTGCTACTCAGGCCCAGAAGCTAAGATATGTATATTGTTAGTAGATTTGGATAGAAAACACTATGAAGTTTCTAAAACTGTTTGAATGATGTCTGTGAGTCTAACAGAACTCATTTGGCAGGCAAAAACCTGAGAAAAAAATCCAACCAGGAAGTGGGAAATCTGAGGTTTGTAGGTTGTCGAGTCTTGCCTATCCAATATACAGTGTCTATGGGGTCATATTGCACTTACTAAGGCTTCCACTAGACGTCAACAGTCTTTAGAACCTTGTTTCAGGCTTCTACTGTGAAGGAGGAGAGAATAAGAGCTGATTGAGTGAGAGGTCTGGCAGAATGCCATGAGTTCAGTCAGGCGCACGCCTGTGAGAGGTAGCTGCGTTCCTTTCTAAAGACAAAGGAATTCTCCGGTTGAAACATTATTGAACATTTGTTAAAAACATCCTAAAGAGTAATTCTGTACATCGTTTGACATGTTTCTACGAGTTGTAATGGATTTATTTTACTTTGTCTGGCCTGCGCCTCGTGTATTTGGATTTGTGAACTAAACACGCAAACAAAAAGAAGATATTTGGACATAAATGATGGACTTTATCAAACCAAACAAACATTTGTGGAACTGGGATTCCTGGGAGTGCATTCTGATGAAAATCATCAAAGGTAAGTGAATATTTATAATGCTATTTCTGACTTCTGTTGACTCCACAACATGGCGGGTATGTATGGCTTGTTTTTGTGTCTGAGCGCTGTACTCAGGTTATTGCATGGTGTGCTTTTTCCGTAAAGCTTTTTTTAAATCTGACACAGCGGTTGCATTAAGGAGAAGTTTATTTAAAGTTCCATGCATAAAACTTGTATCTTTTATCAAAGTTTATTATGAGCATTTCTGTAAATTGATGTGGCTCTCTGCAAAATCACTGGGTGTTTTGGAAGCAAAATATTACTGAACATAACGCGCCAATATAAACTGTGATTTTTGGATATAAATATGAACTTTATCGAACAAAACATACATGTATTGTGTAACATTAAGTCCTATGAGTGTCATCTGATGAAGATCAAAGGTTAGTGATTCATTTTCTCTATTTCTGCTTTTTGTGACTCCTCTCTTTGGCTGGAAAAATGGCTGTGTTTTTCTGTGACTAGGTAATGACCTAACATAATCGCATGGCATGCTATCGTCGTACAGCCTTTTTGAAATCGGCCACTGTGGTGGGATTAACATCAAGTTTATCTTTAAAATTGTATAAAATACTTGTATGTTTGAGGAATTTTAATTATGAGATTTCTGTTTTGAATTTGGCGCCCTGCACTTTCACTGGCTGTTGTCATATCGAGCCCGTTAACGGGATCTCAGCCTTAAGAAGTTTTAAATGATGTCCTCAAATGTTATATAATCTAGAAATCTCACATTAGCCTCTAGAACTGATGAAATTAAACATAGAGGTCTAGTAACTCATTCCATTCTACAGGTAATTGTTTTTGGCTCATGTCTCTTTATATTGATATAGCCTAGGGGGCTGGCTATGTTGCTTCTTATCTGTAATGTTTGGAGTTGTGTTTCCACTGTTGTTAAAGACTCTTGAATTGTTCTTTACAGTTAAGTTGCCCTGGTCCTGTCAGTATACATCAACTTTAAAGAGCAACTGCCCCTAAAAACCAACTTCACATTTACAAAACAGCCTACGTGGCATCAATATGAGTCAGAAACTATCCGGAATCACGGTAAAATCCAGATGCAGACACATCAAATTGACAATGGTTTAATATTCCAACAGAGGCAGGCAATAGACAGGTCAAGGCAGGCAGGCAGGGGTCAGTAAACCAGAGGTGGAGCAACAATACCAGACGGCAGGCAGGGTCAGGGTAGGCAGAGGTCCACAATCCAGAGGTGGGGCAAAGTTACAGGTCAGCAGGCAGGCTCAGGGTAAGAGGAAGGCAGAGTGGTCAGGCAGGCTCAGGGTCAGAGGAAGGCAGAGTGATCAGGCAGGCTCAGGGTCAGAGGAAGGCAGAGTGGTCAGGCAGGCTCAGGGTCAGAGGAAGGCAGAGTGGTCAGGCAGGCTCAGGGTCAGAGGAAGGCAGAGTGGTCAGGCATGCTCAGGGTCAGAGTCAGGACAGGCATGGGTCAAAACCAGGAGGACTGGAAAAAGTAGGAGCTGAGAACAAAAACGTTGGTTGACTTGACAAACAAGACGAACTGGCAACGGACAAACAGAAAAAACAGGTATAGATACACAGGGGATAATGGGGAAGATGGGTGACACCTGGAGGGGGGTGGAGACAATCACAAGGACAGGTGAAACAGATCAGGGTGTGACAGAAACATTTATTCTACTGTCAAAATTGACCAAAAAATGTCAATAGGAAAATATTTGGTCATAATGTCAGATTTGTCTAAAACAGATTTTTGTGAGACTTTTGATCGTGACTGCAATCACAATGTAAATTAAGTTATGGTTTGTTTCAGTCTTGCCTACATGCCCACAGTTGGCAGCACAAAAGTAATCATCAATTCGGAGTGCAACTGCACTCGACCCGATCGTAATATATGTGGTAAATTTGGGTTGGGTTGGATATCTCTATGGGGCTAGTTAGGCACCATTGCTAAAGTACACAATGTACATGCGACAATATGTAAAAAATTATACATATGCAGATGTTGAAAGCATTTAATGAGAAAACAAAAAGGAGTGCAACATGAAAACAGGGTCTCAATTACATTGTGTATTTTATTGACAGCCCCTAACTAGCCCCGGAGATAGACTATCCAAAGTCAAAGCCAGATTGCACACCAGGTTGCAGGTTGACCTGCTGTTTCTCTCTCTCTCTCTCTCTCTCTCTCTCTCTCTCTGTTTGTTTGTTTTCTCTGTCTATATCTCTGTGTCTGTTTTCTCTGTCTGTCTCTCGTGTGTTTGTTTTCTCTGTCTGTCTCTCTGTGTTTGTTTTCTCTGTCTGTCTCTCTGTGTTTGTTTTCTCTGTCTGTCTCTCTGTGTTTGTTTTCTCTGTCTGTATCTCTGTGTTTGTTTTCTCTGTTTTATCTCGGTGTTTGTTTGTTTTTCTGTCTGTCCCTCTGTGTTTGTTTGTTTTCTCTGTCTGTCTCTCTGTGTTTGTTTGTTTTCTCTGTCTGTCTGTCTCTCTGTGTTTGTTTGTTTTCTCTGTCTGTCTGTCTCTCTGTGTTTGTTTGTTTTCTCTGTTTCTTTGTGTTTGTTTGTTTTCCCTGTCCGTCTCTCTGTGTTTGTTTGTTTTCTCTGTCCGTCTCTCTGTGTTTGTTTGTTTTCCCTGTCCGTCTCTCTGTGTTTGTTTGTTTTCTCTGTCCGCCTCTCTGTGTTTGTTTGTTTTCCCTGTCCGCCTCTCTGTGTTTGTTTGTTTTCCCTGTCCGCCTCTCTGTGTTTGTTTGTTTTCCCTGTCCGCCTCTCTGTGTTTGTTTGTTTTCCATGTCCGCCTCTCTGTGTTTGTTTGTTTTCCCTGTCCGCCTCTCTGTGTTTGTTTGTTTTCCCTGTCCGCCTCTCTGTGTTTGTTTGTTTTCCCTGTCCGCCTCTCTGTGTTTGTTTGATTTCCCTGTCCGTCTCTCTGTGTTTGTTTGTTTTCCCTGTCCGCCTCTCTGTGTTTGTTTGATTTCCCTGTCCGTCTCTCTGTGTTTGTTAGTTTTTTCTGTCCGCCTCTCTGTGTTTGTTTGTTTTCCCTGTCTGTCTCTCTGTGTTTGTTTTCTCTGTCTGTCCCTCTGTGTTTGTTTTCTCTGCCTGTCTGTCCCTTCGTGTTTGTTTGTTTTCTCTGCCTGTCTGTCTCTCTGTGTTTGTTTGTTTTCTCTGCCTGTCTGTCTCTCTGTGTTTGTTTGTTTTCTCTGCCTGTCTGTCTCTCTGTGTTTGTTTGTTTTCCCTGTCTGTCTCTCTGTGTTTGTTTGTTTTCCCTGTATGTCTCTCGTGTGTTTGTTTTCTCTGTCTGTCTCTCGTGTGTTTGTTTTCTCTGTCTGTCCCTCTGTGTTTGTTTTCTCTGTCTGTCTCTTCGTGTTTGTTTGTTTTCTCTGCCTGTCTGCCTCTCTCTCTCTCTCTCTCTCTCTCTCTCTCTCTCTCTCTCTCTCTCTCTCTCTCTCTCGGCTATGAAAAGCCAACTGACATTTAGTCCTGAGGTGCTGACCTGTTGCACCCTCTACAACCACTGTGATAACTATTTGACCCTGCTGGTCGTCTATGAACGTTTGAACATCTTGAAGAATTAGTTTTTCCTGAACACAGCAACATAGAATACAGAGGAGGGTGAGCACACAGTCGACTGTATCACTTAAAGCTCTTCCCTGGAATCTAATTACTGCACAGTGTGTGTGTGTGTGTGTGTGTGTGTGTGTGTCATAGAGAGAGGGTGTTTGAGTACTGCGGTATTATTCAGTTCAGTTGGTTAATTGGATAGGTCAGAGTCTATGTTTGAGGTTGTTGAGTGGTTTTTGGCAATACACTGTGTAGATCAGTGGTCACCAACCTTTTCTTTTTTTTAAACAAAACTTCATTTTTTAAGTATTAACTTAATATGAACAGTTCTGTAGGAATGAGGTTTGTGCAGTAGGTCTAATACATTATCACAGCACATTGGCTTTATGCCTGGCCTGACAATTATATTTCAAAACGCAAGCTTTCATAACAAAATAGATCAGTTGGTGTTGCCCTTGCAAGGTACAGCTGAGCATAAATTGAAATAATGGTGCTTTCAATTCAATTGGGATCTTTTAAAAAATGAGGTCAAATCATAGTCAGTGATCTTCAGGTCAAATCATAGTCAGTGATCTTCAGGTCAAATCATAATCAGTGATCTTCAGGTCAAATCGTAGAGTCAGTGATCTTCAGGTCAAATCATAGAGTCAGTGATCTTCAAGTCAAATCATAGAGTCAGTGATTTTCAGGTCAAATCAGAGAGTCAGTGATCTTTAGGTCAAATCATAGAGCCAGTGATCTTCAGGTCAAATCATAGTCAGTGATCTTCAGGTCAAATCATAGAGTCAGTGATCTTCAGGTCAAATCATAGTCAGTGATCTTCAGGTCAAATCATAGTCAGTAATCTTCAGGTCAAATCATGGAGTCAGTGATCTTCAGGTCAAATCATAGAGTCAGTGATCTTCAAGTCAAATCATAGAGTCAGTGATTTTCAGGTCAAATCATAGAGTCAGTGATTTTCAGGTCAAATCAGAGAGTCAGTGATCTTTAGGTCAAATCATAGAGTCAGTGATCTTCAGGTCAAATCATAGAGTCAGTGATCTTCAGGTCAAATCATAGTCAGTGATCTTCAGGTCAAATCATAGAGTTAGTGATCTTCAGGTCAAATCATAGTCAGTGATCATCAGGTCAAATCATAGTCAGTGATCTTCAGGTCAAATCATAAAGTCAGTGATCCTCAGGTCAAATCATAGAGTTAGTGATCTTCAGGTCAAATCATAGTCAGTGATCTTCAGGTCAAATCATGGAGTCAGTGATCTTCAGGTCAAATCATAGTCAGTGATCTTCAGGTCAAATCATAGAGTTAGTGATCTTCAGGTCAAATCATAGTCAGTGATCTTCAGGTCAAATCATAGTCAGTGATCATCAGGTCAAATCATAGTCAGTGATCTTCAGGTCAAATCATAAAGTCAGTGATCCTCAGGTCAAATCATAGAGTTAGTGATCTTCAGGTCAAATCATAGTCAGTGATCTTCAGGTCAAATCATGGAGTCAGTGATCTTCAGGTCAAATCATAGTCAGTGATCTTCAGGTCAAATCATGGAGTCAGTGATCTTCAGGTCAAATCATAGAGTCAGTGATCTTCAGGTCAAATCATAGAGTCAGTGATCTTCAAGTCAAATCATAGAGTCAGTGATTTTCAGGTCAAATCATAGTCAGTGATTTTCAGGTCAAATCAGAGAGTCAGTGATCTTTAGGTCAAATCATAGAGTCAGTGATCTTCAGGTCAAATCATAGAGTCAGTGATCTTCAGGTCAAATCATAGTCAGTGATCTTCAGGTCAAATCATAGAGTTAGTGATCTTCAGGTCAAATCATAGTCAGTGATCATCAGGTCAAATCATAGTCAGTGATCTTCAGGTCAAATCATAAAGCCAGTGATCCTCAGGTCAAATCATAGAGTTAGTGATCTTCAGGTCAAATCATAGTCAGTGATCTTCAGTTCAAATCATGGAGTCAGTGATCTTCAGGTCAAATCATAGTCAGTGATCTTCAGGTCAAATCATGGAGTCAGTAATCTTCAGGTCAAATCATAGAGTCAGTGATCTTCAGGTCAAATCATGAAGTCAGTGATCCCCAGGTCAAATCACAGAGTCATTTATTTTCAGGTCAAATCATAGAGTCAGTGATTTTCAGGTCAAATCATAGTCAGTGATTTTCAGGTCAAATCATAGAGTCAGTGATCTTCAGGTCAAATCATAGTCAGTGATTTTCAGGTCAAATCATAGTCAGTGATTTCCAGGTCAAATCATAGAGTCAGTGATCTTTAGGTCAAATCATAGAGCCAGTGATTTTCAGGTCAAATCATAGAGTCAGTGATGTTCAGGTCAAATCATAGTCAGTGATCTTCAGGTCAAATCATGGAGTCAGTGATTTTCAGGTCAAATCAGAGTCGATGATCTTCAGGTCAAATCATAGAGTCAGCGATCTTCAGGTCAAATCATAGAGTCGGTGATCTTCAGGTCAAATCATAGAGTCGGTGATCTTCAGGTCAAATCATAGAGTCAGTGATCTTCAGGTCAAATCATAGAGTCAGTGATTTTCAGGTCAAATCATAGAGTCAGTGATCTTCAGGTCAAATCATAGTCAGTGATCTTCAGGTCAAATCATAGTCAGTGAACTTCAGGTCAAATCATAGAGTCAGTGATCTTCAGGTCAAACCATAGAGTCAGTGATCTTCAGGTCAAATCATAGAGTCAGTGATCTTCAGGTCAAATCATAGTCAGTGATCTTCAGGTCAAATCATGGTCAGTGATCTTCAGGTCAAGTCATGGAGCCAGTGATCTTCAGGTCAAATCATAGAACCAGTGATTTTCAGGTCAAATCATAGAGTCAGTGATCTAAAGGTCAAATCATAGTCAGTGATCTTCAGGTCAAATCATAGTCAGCGACCTTCAGGTCAAATCATAGAGTCAGTGATCTTCAGGTCAAATCATAGAGTCGGTGATCTTCAGGTCAAATCATAGAGTCAGTGATCTTCAGGTCAAATCATAGAGTCAGTGATTTTCAGGTCAAATCATAGAGTCAGTGATTAAAAGGTCAAATCATAGAGTCAGTGATCTTCAGGTCAAATCATAGTCAGTGATCTTCAGGTCAAATCATAGAGTCAGTGATCTTCAGGTCAAATCATAGTCAGTGATCTTCAGGTCAAATCATAGAGTCAGTGATCTTTAGGTCAAATCATAGAGTCAGTGATCTTCAGGTCAAATCAGAGAGTCAGTGATCTTTAGGTCAAATCATAGAGTCAGTGATCTTCAGGTCAAATCATAGTCAGTGATCTTCAGGTCAAATCATAGAGTCAGTGATCTTCAGGTCAAATCATAGTCATTGATCTTCAGGTCAAATCATAGTCAGTAATCTTCAGGTCAAATCATGGAGTCAGTGATCTTCAGGTCAAATCATAGAGTCAGTGATCCCCAGGTCAAATCACAGAGTCATTTATTTTCAGGTCAAATCATAGAGTCAGTGATTTTCAGGTCAAATCATAGAGTCAGTGATCTTCAAGTCAAATCATAGAGTCAGTGATCTTCAAGTCAAATCATAGAGTCAGTGATCTTCAGGTCAAATCATGGAGTCAGTGATCTTCAGGTCAAATCATAGAGTCAGTGATCTTCAGGTCAAATCATAGTCAGTGATTTTCAGGTCAAATCATAGTCAGTGAACTTCAGGTCAAATCATAGAGTCAGTGATCTTCAGGTCAAATCATAGAGTCAGTGATCTTCAGGTCAAATCATAGAGTCAGTGATCATCATGTCGGAAAGTCTGAGCTCTATCAAGAACTGTTTCTACGCACACTGACAGGGCCCTACACACTCACACACGGACTCCAACACACACACAAACACTCACCACGTAATTTGCTCACACACACATAATATGCACATACATGTATACTTACTCTACACACACACACTCACATAAAATAATAATATACGCTTCTGTTCTGTTGTTTATCATATGTCCTGATATCTAGTCACCTTACCCCTATAGAGTATCTACCTCTACCACTCCAGTGTATACCCGGAATACCTGTTCTTGGTGGGTTTCCTGTCACCAGGTATCGTACCAGACCCATGACAGCCAGGGTCATGATGCTGGCCGTGCTGAAGATCATCCCCATCAGGCCATAGTACAGGCAGGAGAAGTCCCCTCCAATCCAGGCGTGGTTGAAGAGTGAGGCGATGGACAGGGGGTACATGCTGAGAGCCATGCCTATGTCTGTCACCGCCAGGTTGACTGTAAGGAGCTCCGGGGCCTTGAGGTGAGTTGGCCGGAGTGCTGAGGTCACTAAGACCGCAGCATTACCCAGGACCGACAGCACCGCTGGAGGGGGAAGAGAGAGAGAGTTCAGTCAGTCAAATAAACTGGAAGAGCGAGCAACAGTTCATCAACTAATCTAGCAATCAATTAACCAATCAAGCTCGAAAAAAGAGAGAAAGAGAAAAGAGGTTAGTCACTAGATGTCTATGGTAGAGATAATAGGAGTAGAATCTGCCAAACAGTCGTTCTCCAGCATGGCCTGATATTGGTGTTCCAGCGCAGAGCACGGCAGAGTACTGAGCATCACATGGGTGAGTGGACACTATTAATCCCTAAGTGCAGTATTTGTCATGGTAGATTGGCTCCTAAACTGAAGCCCTTGATGTATTGGTAATGTAGTGACAAGATGGCACAAAGGCCTCATTCCCTTCATCCACCTTTTTCTCTCTCCCTCTTTTCCTCTCCCTCAAGGGCTGAGGAGTGTCATCGGGGATACAGAATGTTCTATAAAAGCAACATAAAATATTTTTTTATGGATAATTGATTGCTTCAGTGCTGCCACTTGCAATGGTCTTTTAAGAGTGTCTCTCTCAACTTGCATTGTGAGAACTAACCTAATGCACCATACTACAGTACTGAGGAAATGTGGAGACGTGGACACTGCCCAAATCAACTGTCTGGGAGTTTAGGGGTTTGGATGGTGTCTGCAGAGCAAATGAAAGGAAATTCGATGGGAACCCTCCTGCATCCAGTCTCATTTCCTAATGTCCAGGTCTCATTTCCTAATGTCCAGTCTCATTTCCTCATTCCCTGTGTCTTATCTCCAATCCACTTCTTGTTAGAACTGCTAGGCCGATAGCTGGGAACGTTTGAGCATTGAACAGCCTCAAATGTGCTTTAAATGTGCTCTACGTCATCTATTTTAATAAATCTAAAACCAAAACTAAATAATGACTCAATATTTTCCTATTTACCCTCTACATCTATCTATTCATAGCCATCATATAGCAATGCAAGCAACATCTGTGGTGGTTTGTTAATGAGCTCATTATCTAATTATCTTATTATTCTATTTTATAATACTGTGTTTTTTTGGGACATTTTCACCTGGTCAATTATTGCAATGAAAACCACATGAACTGAGCTGAACACACTGTTATTCGTTCTAACTGCTTGCCTGCATTACTGCCCCATTTGGTATAAAGACAAATATTATTTAATTGAATTGAGTCAAACACTGTCCCAACACATTTAGCACACATTTTCATCCAAAGAGACTTACCGAATTCACCAACTTATATTCAGTGTTTCTTGCGGGAATCTAATCCGCAATCTCACCATCTGTGAGAGACAAGGCCTGCTTTGACAGTGGACAACTGGTGAAAATACACTGAATGTTCAAAACATTAGGAGCACCTTCCTAATTTTGAGTTGCACCCCCTTTTGCCCTCAGAACAGACTCAATTCGTCATGCCGTCGTCGGCATGAACTCTACAAGGTGTCGAAAGCGTTCCACAGGGATGCTCACCCATGTTGACTCCAATGCTTCCCACAGTTGTGTCAAGATGGCTGGATGTCCTTTGGGTGGTGGACCATTCTTGATACACACAAGAAACAGTTGAGCGTGAAAAACCCAGCAGCATTACAGTTCTTGACTCACTGGTGCGCCTGGCACCTGCTACCATACACCGTTCAAAGGCACTTCAATATTTTGTCTTACCCATTCATTCTCTGAATGGTAGGCATACACAATCCATGTCTCAATTGTCTAAAGGCTTAAAAATCATTATTCAACCTGTCTCCTCCCCTTCATATACACTGATTGAAGTGACATCAATAAGGGATCATAGCTTTCACCTGGATTCACCTTGTCAGTCTATGTAATTTTCCTAATGTTTTGTACATTCAGTGTATATTGTTGTTTTATTAGTGTCCAGGTCAGGGACATCATTAGGCTATTTCACACAGGGTAAATCTGTTTCACAGTGAAATTGGCTAGAGGTAGGGAATAGAGAGAGGATAGATTGAAGATAGTGGTGAGGGATAAGGAGAGGACAGATAGATAGAGATTATGGAGGATAGAGTATGGATAGACTGAGAATACATAGTTGGAGGAAGGATCGACTAAGAATATGTAGATTGAGGATTTTGGAAGGATAGACTGAGAATATGTAGATGGAGGATAGAGGAAGGATAGACTGAGGATATGTAGATGGAGGATAGAGGAAGGATAAACTGAGAATACATAGATGGAGGATAGAGGAAGGATAAACTGAGAATACATAGATGGAGGATAGAGGAAGGATAGACTGAGAATACATAGATGGAGGATAGAGGAAGGATAGACTGAGAATATGCAGATGGAGGATAGAGGAAGGATAGATTGAGAATACATAGATGGAGGATATAGGAAGGATAAACTGAGAATACATAGATGGAGGATAGAGGAAGGATAGACTGAGAATACATAGATGGAGGATAGAGGAAGGATAAACTGAGAATACATCGATGGAGGATAGAGGAAGAATAGACTGAGAATACATAGATGGAGGATAGAGGAAGGATAGACTGAGAATACATAGATGGAGGATAGAGGAAGGATAGACTGAGAATACATAGATGTAAGATATAGGAAGGATAAACTGAGAATACATAAATGTAAGATAGAGGAAGGATAAACTGAGAATACATAGATGGAGGATGGAGGATAGTGGAAGGATAAACTGAGAATACATAGATGGAGGATAGAGGAAGGATAAACTGAGAATACATAGATGGAGGATAGAGGAAGGATAGATTGAGAATCTGTGCGTACGTACATAGATGGAGGATAGAAAGAAAAATGGAGAAGATGTAGAGGACAGATGGAAAATAGAGAGTGATGGAAGATAAGGAGAGAAAATTGAGAAAGAAGAGGATAGAGAGATTGTCGGCGATAGAGAGAAGATGTCTGGAAGATAGGATTGTGGATGAATATGTACTGTAAGTGTATTGAGGCAGAATAGTTGAGAGACAGAAGGGTTGAGATGCGTGCTGCTGAATAATTTTGCACGCCCAATTTTTCAGTTTTTGATTTGTTAAAAAAGTTTGAAATATCCAATACATGTCGTTCCACTTCATGATTGTGTCCCACTTGTTGTTGATTCTTCACAAAAAAATACAGTTTTATATCTTTATGTTTGAAGCCTGAAATGTGGCAAAAGGTCGCAAAGTTCAAGGGGGCCGAATACTTTCGCAAGGCACTGTAAGTAATCACACCCCTTAGTCAATACTTTGTGGAAGCACCTTTGGCAGCGATAACAGCTGTGAGTCTTTCTGGGTAAGACTCTACGAGATTTCCATACCTGGATTGTGCAACATTTGCTCATTATTATTTTCTAAATTCTTTAAGCTCAGTCAAATTGGTTGTTGATCATTCCTAGACAACCATTGTTAGGTCTTGGCATAGATTTTCAAGAAGATTTAAGTAAAAACTGTAACTCGGCCATTCAGGAACATTCACTGTCTTCTTGGTAAGTAACTCCAGTTTAGATTTGGCCTTGTGTTTTAGGTTATTGTCCTGCTGAAAGATGAATTCATCTCCATGTGTCTGGTGGAAAGCAGACTGATCCAAGTTTTCCTCTAGGACTTTGCCTGCTCTATTCTGTTTCTTTTTATCCTGAAAAACTCCCCAGTCCTTTATGATTACAAGCATACCCATAACATGATCCAGTCACAACTATGCTTGAAAATATGTAGAGTGATACTCAGTAATGTGTTGTAGTGGATTTGCATAATACTTTGTATTCAGGACAAAAAGTTAATTGCTTTGCCACGTTTTTTTTGCAGTATTACTTTAGTGCCTTGTTGCAAACAGGATGCATGTTTTGTAATATTTGTGTTCTGTACAGGCTTCCTTCTTTTCACTTTGTAAATTAGGTTAGTAATGTGGAGTACCTACAATGTTGTTGATCCATCCTCAGTTTTCTCCTGTCACAGCCATCAAACTCTGACTGTTTTATTGTCACCTTTGGAATCAGGGTGAAATCCTGCTGTTTCCTTCCTCTCCAGCAACTGAAGGATGCCTGTATCGCTGTAGTGACTGGGTTTATTGATACACCATCCAAAGAGTAATGAACAACTTCACCATGCTCAGAGGGATATTCAATGTCAGATTTTTTTTATTTTTACCCATGCAACTTATTATGTGACTTGTTAAAAACATTTTTACTCCTGAACTTATTTAGGCTTGCCATAACAAAGGAGTTGAATACCTATAGACTCAAGATATTTCTGCCCTCATTGTTCATTCATTAGTAACATTTTGAAAGAATTCATTCCACTTTGACAGTCTATACCAGTTGCTAATGAAGTATGTCAAATGTGATTTTATTTCATTTATTAACAATTGAAATAGATTGAGTGAGAACCTGATCTCCAGGAGGATGAAAGTAAAAAAATGTGTAACATCCCATGCAAGCTCCCACATAGTTTAATCTATGACTTTAAACCACTCTCTGAAGGACTGGCTGTCCATTATGGTGCATTCTGAGTATTTATGAGTAGTTTTTTTTTATCTCATACTGAGTAGTTGAATGGTATCCATGTGTAATTTCTCCAAAGCCATTTTATAATTGATTATATAACAACTACATGGAGAATGAAAGTATAGTCATATCTTATAGTTCTATTCAAAGAGAACATTGTGTATCTCCTATAGCCTGCCTATATGAGTGCTCTGGTTTATTATTTATCCACAGCCATATTTGATGTTGACTAGACACACGAACAAAGCTGTTGTGCCTTGTATGTAAATGCAATATTTCAGAAATACATTTTCAATAAACATGTTCTAACTTTGTCATTATCGGGTATTGTATGTAGATGGGTGAAAAAATATATATTTAATCAATTTTGAATTCAGGCAGTAAAACAAAATGTGGAACATGTCAAGGGATGTGACTACTTTCTGAAGGCACTGTACTATACATATAGGTAGAGTTAGTGCTAAAATAGTCAATACCGATAGTCCAGGTAACTGTATAGACTAGTCCAGATAACTGTATTGACTAGTCCAGATAACTGTATAGACTAGTCCAGATAACTGTATAGACTAGTCCAGATAACTGTATTGACTAGTCCAGATAACTGTATAGACTAGTCCAGATAACTGTATAGACTAGTCCAGATAACTGTATTGACTAGTCCAGATAACTGTATAGACTAGTCCAGGTAACTATATTGACTAGTCCAGATAACTAACTAACAGTGGATTGGGGGTAGAAGCTGTTCAGGGTCTTGTTGGTTCCAGACTCGGTGCATCGGTACTGCTTGCCATGCGGAAGCAGAGAGAACAGTCTATGAAAGAAGCCCGAAAAATGTAATCAATTTTAACATGGACAGCAGAGAAATATGATTAGTATTTTCGACATTGAAGATCTATACAGATGTAGGACCTTAATTGTATTACTCTTTTGTTGCTGCAAAGCAGGAAATGCAAACGTATAGTGCATTTGAGTTTTAAAAATGCTTCTAAAGTTTCCACTTTGAAATGACAGACTTGATTTGATCTAACGAAAAACAAATCAACCTATAATCCACATAACAATTCACATTTCCTGTTGATGCAGGATTTTCTTCCTGCTGTATCAAACTGGCTCAAATTATGATCCTACATCTGTATGAATCTTAATATTGATCATAGCTCACAGCCAGACAGAACATAGCAGCATGCCATGACTTCTAATGAGTTGGATTCAATTAGGAAGGTTAGTTGTTACGTAGGCCTAATCAATGGCATCACAAGGTGAGGAGCCCCCATAGGAACTCAAGTCATTTTTACCAGCAACTGTTCTCCTTGTACATCCACAAGTGCTCAACATGCAGGTAATTGGTCTCATAATGATTACCGTGGATGGAGGTAAAGCCATCCAGGAGAATGAGCTCTGATCCCAGGTGGGCTGATGTAGATCTGTCTCCAGCAACCAGTCATCATAATTATTAACCCCCCATTTGTAGCGCCCCAGTGAGTGCATTTAATTGATCCAATTTGCTGGCCTAATTAATTTATCCTCGGCTAAGATATGATGCAGGGCTGTAATCCCCATGAGGCTACCCACTTGGCACAGACGTCAGTTCAACGTCTATATTTGATTGACATTTGCTTGAGTTGTTAATAACCTCTTAGACAGGAAATGGAAGTGCGCAACGCCAAATGCTAATAGTACTCGATAAAACTCTAACTTTTATTAAAACACACATGCAGGGTACTGAATTAAAGCTACACTCGTTGTGTATCTAGCTAACATGTCAGATTTTTAAAATGCTTTTCGGCGAAAGCATGAGAAGCTATTATCTGATAGCATGCAACACCCCGAAATACCTGAAGGGGACGTAAACAAAAGAATTAGCGTAGCCGGCGCTACACAAAACGCAGAAATAAAATATAAAACATTCATTACCTTTGACGAGCTTCTTTGTTGGCACTCCTATATATCCCATAAACATCACAATTGGGTCTTTTTTTCGATTAAATCCGTCCATGTATACCCAAAATGTCCATTTATATAGCCCGTCTGATCCAGGAAAAAACAGCTTTCCAAAACGCAACGTCATTTTTTTAAATTAAAAAAGTTGCCTATAAACTTTGACAAAACACTTCAAACTACTTTTGTAACCCAACTTTAGGTATTAGTAAACGTTAATAATCGATCAAATTGATCACGGGGTGATCTGTATTCAATAGCAGCTACTCTGGAAATCATGGTCCACATTCTCTCTTCCATTAACTTCCTGTTGTTTACTCGACGAGAGGAAGTGCCTATTTCTCATATCACCAAGGATTAACTTCAATAGAATTGCCAGTACTGGTGACATCGTGTGGAAGCTGTAGGAACTGTAAACTGACCGCTATCTATTTTCCCTTGCCATAGACAATTCAGAGACTGGCGGATGGATACTGTTTTTTTTTGTGTGACCAGGTTTGTCTTGGGATTTCGCTTGCTATTCACGTTCTGTTATAGTCACAGACATGATTTAACCCGTTTTAGAAACTTCAGAGTGTTTTCTATCCACACATACTAATCATATGCATATACTATATTCCTGGCATGAGCAGCAGGACGTTGAAATGTTGCGCGATTTTTAACAACATTTTGAAAAAATTCTAGAGAGCTTTATTGTGAATTCAACGTGAAATCAACTAAAAATGTCACCATGTCATTAGTTGTGTGAAAAATAAACAAAATGCCCTTAAATGTATGATTTTTTGCAAATCCGTTTGGTTTTCCACATTTTTTCAACGTCGACACATTTAGTTTTCGGGTTGAAAATATATGGAAACAATGTTGATTCAAACAGTTTTTGCCCAGTGGGTACTGTTGAACAGCAGGGACCCTGCAGTCCATCTTACTGGACGCAATGAGAGGGATTCCACCAGACCTTAATTAGCTATTACAACCACTAGAGCAGCCAAGGGGACTGTATCTGTCAACATCAGATCAAGGAGACTCATGTAGCTCACCAAATAGCATTCTGAATAAAACTTCATTTTGGAACAGCATAGAGTTGTGGGATTGACACTTCTACAAAGAAAGTAAGGACGTTTATCCAGTAAACTACAATTACACAGACAATTGTAAAATATCATGACAATGAGCTAGTAAAAAATTGCACAGAGGAGATTGATGGGTACAATTGATTTGACTCTGAGGGTTCACCAAGAGTATTTTCCATTAACTAGATGCATGGAAAGGCATTGATCATCCCCGGTATTCACATAGTGTCATGACAGTGACACAATCGGTGAAAGGTATTGAAAGCCTGCTACAATATGGATAATTTCATGAGATGGAGAAGACTCCTCCGTATCTCTCTCTCTCTCTCTCTCTCTCTCTCTCTCACTTCTCTCTCTCACGCCTCTCACTCTCTCTCTCACCTCCCTCTCTCTTTCATAATGTCACATGTGTAATTTCATTCCTCTGGGTTATTATTTTCCCACTTTTCTCAGATTACGGCAAAAGCTAATCTAATAAAATATATGACTGGAACGACTAGAACAAACTGCAAACATCACTGAAGCTGGAGACTCATATCTCCCTCACTAACTTTAAACACCAGCTGTCAGAGCAGCTCACAGATCACTGCACCTGTACATAGCCCATCTGTAAATAGCCCATCTGTAAATAGCCCATCCAACTACCTCATCCCCATACTGTTATTTATTTTGCTCCTTTACACCCCAGTATCTCTACTTGCCATCTTCTGCACATCTATCACTCCAGTGTTTAATTGCTAAATTGTAATTATTTCACCACTATTGCCTTTTTATTGCCTTACCTCTCTTATCTTACCTCATTTGCACACACTGTATATAGACTTTTTATATTGTATTATTGACTGTATGTTTGTTTATCCCATGTGTAACTCTGTGTTGTTGTTTGTGTCACACTGCTTTGCTTTATCTTGGCCAGGTTGTAGTTGTAAATGAGAACTTGTTCTCAGACTAGCCTACCTGGTTAAATAAAGGTGGGGGAAAAAATCATACAAATATGCTAAATCAAGCTTCATAATCCATTATGGATCTATAATCATCATGCCTCAACTCTCATCACCTAAACCAGGGGTCCCCAATTACACTCAGCCATGGGCCAATTTTTCCTTGAGTGGATGGTCAGGGGGGCGGAACACATAATTCATTATTTGTACACTGCAAATTGCCCACCAGAATCCCAAACAATTATAGTATTTGACAAAAACTAAATCATTTCAAACCCTGATTACATTGGGATACAATCACATTCTCCTCTCTATTTCTGGAATACTTGGGGAAGATTTCCCAGAATTAAAATCACTTTGAGCTGATTTCCTGCTGATTTTCCTGGTGATTTTACAGTCTTTTACAGTCTTTTATGTACAATGTTTTGTTTTTTAAGCAGGATTTTATTATTTTATTATTATTTATTTTTTTGCTCAGAAAACTTTGGGGGGGGTGAAATAAAACCACCCACGGGCTGCGTGTTGGGGAACCGTGACCTTAACCATACTAGCAGGTTGACACCCCACATACCCTTTTTCCTCTCGAATAGGAACCTCTCCACATCTGACCTGTTTTATCACCCTTCTCCCCTCTCCTAACCTGTTACCCAGAAAACATGCTTGAGGTCCAGCTAGCTACAGCAAACATAATAATGGAACATTAATTAGAAAATTGATTGCAGCCCACGTTTCTCACATTAGAGATATTTGATTAATGTGGCCTGAATCACTCTGGTTTCAATCTCGTTTATATAACGTCTCCCTCCACCTCAACACCCTCCAACCCTCCCTCCAAACTCCGCCAGTCCCATATTCTGATGGAGATTTAATTAAACCAAGGGGAAATATTGTATTCATTCTTCCTCCACAGGTTTATAATCTGAATGTAATCTCCCATTGTTCAGTGAAAGGGAAGGATGTGAGGCTTTGTCCTTCAGAAAGCCAACAGTACCTTGACAGAACAATCCACAGCAACCGTTGGTGGAAAAGGAGAATCAGTGGTGAAATTTCTCAATGGTAATGATTTATGATGCATCTACAATGTAAATTCATTGCTGGCTGTGTGAAGTAGACATGCCGCCTACCTGACATAGGCGGCCACTCGAGTGGCCAACTGAAAGACCTCGTCAATAGAAAATATCTTTCAATGTTCATGTATAAAGAATGGCATGTTTTCCTTGTGTCACTGGGAGAAAGAAATGAATCGTGAACATTTGTAAGTCTTGACATCTTCAGCGATTTGAACTTTCCAAAAACACTTATTTTTGTTGTGCCTTACTTACAGTAACATGGTCCTGGTCTCGTTGGAGGAGGTTAGGGTTGATGATCGGGATGGAAGTTTGCCTTTCAATTATTCCTCCCTTACTTACAGCCTGGCGATGCATGATGTCTTATTCAGAGAGTTAGACCTGAGCCAGGTGATGGTCTGCTCCGATGACCCGACACCACATCACCACATTACCCGGTTGTTTGTCAGATTTAGACACACACAGGCCAGACAAGGAAAACCAAATGTCGAGTACACAAATATCACAATAACAGCTGGAGTTTTGTTACACCTCTATGCGATAAAGTTGCTCCTTATTGTAGGTAGACTGACACATACATTAATCCAAGCCATTTCTAAAGACTCTGGCATGAATACGTTTAACTCTCCCAAGGTGCATGTGTTCTGAGGACAGTAACCTGATAATCACCTCTTCTGTCACATACTAACTGCCTCTGTAGCAAAACATTTACATTTTTGAGCATAGGCCTATTCATTTCTGTAACAACACACTCATTTATCACAAATTGTAAGTAAGCTAGTCACAGTGCCTCCTAAAGACATGATTGACATTGGGAAAAGAGGGTAGGCTGTCAGCTGACCATTGATGTTTATGATTGATGTAAATATGCTAGTTAGCTAGCTGGTTATTTTCTTACTGATTGTGATTCATCTTCAATGCTCCTAAATAATAACTTCATAATATAGCCTAATATTATACATTTTCTAACTCATGATATATCGCGGGCTGGCTAGTGGTTTGTGTGATTATTTTAGTATATGGTGGTTAGTTTTAGATTCTATGCCTGTGTTCAGTGCTTAATTTGTAAATCGGGAGGTGCCGGAAACAAAAAGTTAGCGTGAGAGGGGGGGTGACCTGGGGAGCTCTGAGGTACCAGACAGCATGAGAAAAAAATCCCCTTTACAATAAAGCATTGCATGCACATCATCACATGTGTGTAGTGGCATAGAGCAGTAGAGTAGAGGCTCTTCCAGAAGTTGCACACACGGGGAAAGGTTTTTGTAGCCGAGGGTCTGGAAATAATGTGTCCTTTTATAACAGCATTTCATGTCATTTTACATGACTGGAGACTTTGGCAGAATATTTTTTTAATATCGCACAATACATCAAGATGACAGGCTACTTTGACTCTGACAAACTAAGAT
This sequence comes from Oncorhynchus mykiss, assembly GCF_057628025.1. Taxonomy (NCBI): domain Eukaryota; kingdom Metazoa; phylum Chordata; class Actinopteri; order Salmoniformes; family Salmonidae; genus Oncorhynchus; species Oncorhynchus mykiss. The sequence goes on along the minus strand of NC_143025.1, from coordinate 76,820,303 downwards.
CAATAAAAACAACCTCGTCTTGAATCCATTAATAGCCTAGGTGTGTGGAGACACACATATTGTACAAAATTAGGAGGATTTTATAGTCCTAAAATTGCTTTCCAGTTTCCCTGACTAGCCCAATAACGCAAAGCTCTTGTGAGAGCAAAATTGCAAGATTATGTTAGAATGGTGTTATTGCATCAAATAGTTGTTTTATGCAAAATAATAGAAGGTTCTTATAACTCTATTGTGTCTGTGGGAACTGAAAGTGGGCCTCTGGGGGATTTAACACTGACAGAAGATGTACCATGTCTTTGGTAATATCACATTCCAGAGCACGGGTTAATGTTTCTGTACTGGGGTACCAGGGGGAGATGACTCCACTATGGAGTTGGGGGGGCAGACACTGGTCTCTACACAATGAGGACAGTTTTTACATCAGATACTGTCTGCTGTGAATTATAAGTTAATTTCATACAAATCTTAAAATTGTGATACTTTCCATGCATCTGTTGTTTGTCATGTAGACTGAAGGAGGATGGACTTAATGGCTATAAAATGCTGTGGCTCAAACCAGCTGATTGAGTTCTCAGTGATCACCTCCAGGGGTGATTACCAACCAGCTGATTGAGTTCTCAGTGATCACCTCCAGGGGTGATTACTGACCAGCTGGTTGAGTTATCAGTGATCACCTCCAGGGGTGATTACCAACCAGCTTGTTGAGTTCTCAGTGATCACCTCTAGGGGTGATTACCAACCAGCTCGTTGAGTTCTCAGTGATCACCTCTAGGGGTGATTACCAACCAGCTGGTTGAGTTCTCAGTGATCCCCTCGAGGGGTGATTACTGACCAGCTCCATTTCTGCAGTAATGAAATAATAAAGTTTGATTGTTTTGAAGAAATGTTAAAAGTCTCTCCTTTTGATTACAATAATTCCACCACACTCTTATGCAGAGTGGAACAGGGATACCCAAAAGCACACTCAGACGAGGAGACTGGGATGAAATAACCAAGGTATTTATTGAAACACAGGGGGAAGATGGATTGCAGGCCAAGGGAAGCTCGGGCGGGTTGCAGGAAACCAGGTGCGGAGGATGAGGCTGAGGCTGGAGCGAGAGGGGATGGGACAGGGCAAGCACGTCCGGAGGGGAATCCAATGAAGCAGTAGAGTGGGGAATACAGGGCAGAGTAGCAGGATGAGGAGACGTGGGACTGGAGACAGGCACAAGAGTCAGAGCGGGCAGAACTGTAGTGGAGAGTACTGTGTCAGGCAAGGAAAACAGGCACAACTGTTAACAGGATCTAAATAGTAACAAACAGCTAGAAACGTAGACTGACTGAGCAGAGATTATGATCTGGCAGTGTGGAAGTGGCAGGACTGAGTATTTGTAGAAGTCTTGATTATGGAACAGATTGCAGCTGGTGGGGATCTGCTCTGTCTCCGCCCACCCAATCACACACACACAGGGAGAGAGAGAGGGAGAGGGAGAGGGAGAGAGAGGGAACTGGGGGAGTGGCGGCAGGTCAAGGAGACACAGGATGAGCAGTAGAGGGCGTGACAGGAGGAGATGTAACACACACTCTCGCCGGCGATAGGATGTTTTCACGAGAGCATTGGCTATCTCTCGCTCTCTGTTCGCTCAATAGGCCTATTTGGAAGTTGATCAAATATTTTGGTAGCCTACAGCATACAGGTTTGAAAGGGTTTTCCCGTGATTGTATTTGAAATATAGAGAAAGGCCTGTTTTGTCTGCATGCTGTTCACTGACAGATTTGCCATACGTTCCTGACTGTAGGCTACTGTATGCCTTTATTGTCTTGTTTTTGGGCTACAAACAATCCACAGCAAAGCAATTTTTTTAAATAAGCTATTTATCCTCTGTGGCTAAATTATTGGCCTTCTCATGGTGTAGTAGGCTATCCTGAATTATTGCATTTCATTCTGAACAGACAGTACTAATTCTATAACTTTATAACTAGCTAGTGTACTTCTCTTTCAGGGGTGCTGCAGAATCTCCAGCAACGCTGTGGAGATGAGACTTGCAGGCTCATGTCTATCAGAGACACTGAGGTTTAAAGAACTGGAGACTTCGTCCAAGATGTCAGACCATTTTTTCAAGGTAATCAGGGTACTCACATTCACATATGCCGATTCATGGACCGTCTATATCCAAGTTGCATCCCATTTATGCGGACCAACATCACATTGGATGAACATAAAATGTTAATATCGTAACGAATATCTTATAAAGAATTATGAATTTCAATTTGTTGTGACTAATGTAAAATAGTTGGCTAGGGGTTAGGGTTAGGGGTTAAGGTTAGGGTTAGGGGTTAAGGCTAAGGTTAGGGTTAGGGGAAGGGTTAGCTAACATGCTTAGTATTTGCAAAGTAGCTAAAAGGTAGTAAGTACATTTTACACATTTTAACCAACAGGACACTTTCACTACTGGAAGCTGAGGTCCAGGGATGACAGTGTAAAGTAGAAAGTGAGAGAACTCCAATATTTATGGCACCTAGGCACCAGGGATAGGAGTGTGTGCGTGTGCTTGTGCATGTGTGTGTGTGTGTGCTTGCATACCGATGTGTGATAAAAATGTGTCTCTGGATGTTTGAGATTTTTTTTTAAGTGAGTGATTTTACGCTCAAACCTATTAACATCATGATCATGCAAGTGTTGGAGTTGACATGTCGAAAGTGTTTGAAATGTGAAGCTGAAAGAGAATAAAGCTTGAGTTCTACAGAGTCATGTGAATAAAGCTTAAGTTCTACAGTCATGTGAATAAAGCTTAAGTTCTACAGAGTCATGTGAATAAAGCTTAAGTTCTACAGAGTCATGTGAATAAAGCTTAAGTTCTACAGAGTCATGTGAATAAAGCTTAAGTTCTACAGAGTCATGTGAATAAAGCTTAAGTTCTACAGAGTCATGTGAATAAAGATTGAGTTCTACAGAGTCATGTGAATAAAGATTGAGTTCTACAGAGTCATGAATAAAGCTTGAGTTCTACAGAGTCATGTGAATAAAGATTGAGTTCTACAGAGTCATGTGAATAAAGATTGAGTTCTACAGAGTCATGAATAAAGCTTGAGTTCTACAGAGTCATGTGAATAAAGCTTGAGTTCTACAGAGTCACGTGAATAAAGATTGAGTTCTATAGAGTCACGTGAATAAAGCTTGAGTTCTACAGTCACATGAATAAAGATTGAGTTCTACAGAGTCACATGAATAAAGCTTGAGTTCTACAGAGTCATGTGAATAAAGCTTGAGATCTACAGAGTCATGAATAAAGCTTGAGTTCTACAGAGTCATGTGAATAAAGCTTGAGTTCTACAGAGTCATGAATAAAGCTTGAGTTCTACAGAGTCATGTGAATAAAGCTTAAGTTTTACAGAGTCATGTGAATAAAGCTTAAGTTCTACAGAGTCATGTGAATAAAGATTGAGTTCTATAGAGTCATGTGAATAAAGATTGAGTTCTACAGTCACATGAATAAAGATTGAGTTCTACAGTCACATGAATAAAGATTGAGTTCTACAGTCACATTAATAAAGATTGAGTTCTATAGAGTCATGTGAATAAAGATTGAGTTCTACAGTCACATGAATAAAGATTGAGTTCTACAGTCACATGAATAAAGATTGAGTTCTACAGTCACATTAATAAAGATTGAGTTCTATAGAGTCACGTGAATAAAGATTGAGTTCTACAGTCACATGAATAAAGATTGAGTTCTACAGTCACATTAATAAAGATTGAGTTCTACAGTCACATGAATAAAGACTGAGTACTAAAGATTCTACAGAGTACATGCAGACAGGACCAAGGCTCCATGTTCAGACACCACCTCTGTTTCACCCGAGACAACTTACAGTTAAACTGTTCCATAGCAAATAGAAAAAAAACAACACCTTCAATATCACCAAGTATGGTCCAATTCAGCTCTATGGAACTGCTTGGAACTGTTGTGGAAGCATGCCCTAAACAAGAGAGAGTGTGCAGAGATCAGAATTACAACTGGAAAGACTGGACTGCTGTAGCACACTTCCAACATTCACACTTTTCAAATGTGAATTTATAAGGAATAAACAGATTCCAAATTCACCTTTTTTGTATCTTGTTTGCGTGGATATCCTTATGGATAGTCCAATTTGACGTCAGACCAGTGAAAGATACGGTTTCCACTGCGTACAACATAAACAATCAGTGACAAACGATACGCAACAGCTTGTGTAAAATCAATGGATGCACAATTACCATTAGTCACCTGACAAAGATCCTTGAAGGATCTAAACATTGTTTGTTTTCGAATTAAGGTACATGGTGGAGTTTATGAGTGTGCAGGCTCTATTTCTTTCGCACAATAACCATTCACACATCAACAGAACTAGATCACACATTACCAATGATTGAAAAGACAACTATAATGCTTTGTGTCCAATCAATTCTTCTGTAACTGTAACCTATTCTATACTGTACACTGAGTTTACAAAACATTAGGAACACCATTCTCTTTCCATGACAGACTCCCCAGTTGATTCCAGGTGAAAGCTCTGATCCCTTTTTGATATCACTTGTTAAATCGACTTAAATCAGTGTAGATGAAGGGGAGGAGACAGGTTAAAGAAGGATTTTTAAGCTGTGAGACAATCGAAACATGGATTGTATATGTGTGCCATTCAGCGGGTGAAAGATTTAAGTGTCTTTGAACAGGGTATGGTAGTAGGTGCCAGGCGCACCAGTTAGTGCTGTTTTTTTCACACTCAACAGTTTCCCGTGTTTATCAAGAATGATCCACCACCTAAAGGATATCCAGCCAACATGACACAACTGTGTCAACATGGACCAGCATCTCTGTGAAACGCTTTCAACACCTTTTAAAGTCCCGACAAATTGAGGCTGTTCTGAGGTCAAAAGGGGGTGCAACTCAATATTAGGAAGGTGTTCCTCATGTTTTGTACACTCAGTGTATAACGCCTATATCGTCTACGGATATGACTTGGTGTGAAAACCTCAAAACGCAGAGAGTCTGTACAATTCCCTTTCCATCATCTCTAATCACCGTCTCCCCCCCCCCCCCCCCCAAAAAATACATGATGCACTAATATCTAAACTCCTGCCATTTGTGTTTCAAACTCCAAACTACCAGCCCCATGCTGAATAGGGAATCCACACAGGGAAACAAATGAAAAAGAAGAAGGAATTAAAAGAGAACAGCAGTATCAGCTGTAAGTAACTCACCTATCACCACTAGGTACATGCCTGCCCAGTGGTCCACAGTGGGCGACAGTTTGGACGTGTATTTGTTGTCCTCCTCCATGCTCATCTTCCACAGACAGATCAGACCAGTACGGACAAGTATTCAAACTCCCCAAACGGTGCCAGCGAGAGAAGTAGACCTCCAAGAGGGACACAGGCTCATCTGAACCAGGCTTATCCTTGACATTACCACAGGTAGCATTTTCAATCAGCCCCTAGAATCTTTATATTCCCTCTCCATAATGGACTCCCACACATATGCACCCAGACATGCTAAGTACACACACACACACACACACCAACCCCACCTCCCCTCGCTGAGCAGATTAGGATGACAACTGTCAACTGTGAGTGTAAGTACACTCATGAAAATGCTCACACATGTACACACACACTCCTGCCCTGGGGGAATGGTGCAGTCTTTCTATGCTCCTGTCCAAATTTCACTTGCACCCATCTGTGATAACAGCATTTTCTTCACAGTGTTTTCGTGTGTGTGTGTGTGTGTGTATGTCATGGTGTGTGGAAAAAGGGAACACTATCTAATCCAGCAAAAACTCTCCTGGTCCTCCTCCTGTAGAGCGAATAACACCTTTTGGCAGAGCACGACCACAAATACAGACAGACACACACACACACACACACTGAGTGCATTACGAGGAGAGATACTGTAGCAAAGCAGCAAGGAGAGCCCCAGTGCCTGTCGTTCCATAGAAGCCTCAATCGGAGAGGAGCTAGTCTACAGCTGTTTCAACGGGTCAGGCTTCGCTTAGCACATCAACCGTGAAACTAGGCATACTTACTCTCCAAGAATTACCTTGATACCGGGAAAAGTCAGAAGGCATTATTCAAAATTATCCCCATTTTGCAGCCTCATAGGGCCAAATTACCTCCACACTTAAAGCTATAATCTAATCATCTGTTTTGGTAAAAAGATGAGGAATGGGCCTATATAAATTAGACACACCTACTCATTCTAGGGTTTTTCTTTACTTTTACTATTTTCTTCATTGTAGAATAATAGTGAAGAAATCGAAACTATGACATAACACAAATGGAATCATGTCTTAACCAAAAAAAGTGTTGAACAAATCAAAATATATTTTATATTTGAGATTCTTTAAAGTAGCCACCCTTTGCCTTGATGACAGCTTTGCACACTCTTGGCATCTGGATCGACAGAGTTTGAAAAACCATGTGCTGAATGACCAAAATGTAAAAATGAAGGAAAAAAACAGGGCTTCACTCCCATCAGTGAATCTGAAGATGGTGTTCTGCAGTACCCCTTTAATAATAATACAGGCTTTACTGATCAGTGGCCCTGGGTGAGTATGGGAGGATGGAAAAACCATTCCAGCCATTCAGACCAAAGGTTAGAGAGGGGGGGCTGATGACACCTGTGATTGTGAGGAACGGAGATGGACATGTGCGAGTTTCCAAGAAAAATCTTCTTCTTATGGCTTGGGGGCAGTATTTCGACGTCTGGATGAGAAGCGTGCCCAAAGTAAACTGACTGTTACTCAGGCCCAGAAGCTAGGATATGCATATAATGGTAGATTTGGATAGAAAACACTAACGTTTCCAAAACTGTTAAAATAATGTCTGTGAGTATAACAGAACTGATATGGCAGGTGAAAACCTGAGGAAAATCCATCCAGGAAGTGGGATTTTTTTTAATGTGGGTATTTAATTGAATGCCTATAGAGTGTCTAATGGGTTAGGACCCAGATTGCAGTTCCTATGGCTTCCACTAGATGTCAACAGTCTTTAGATATTGTTTCAGGCTTGTTTTCTGAAAAATGAAGAAGAATGAGACCTTTCTGTCAGTGGACTGAGGAAGAATGCAGAGCTGGTTTGCGCGCGTGACCTAGTTCCTTTCTATTGAATACGTTATTGTCCGGTTGAAATATTATCGATTTTATAGACAATTGACAACCTGACGATTAATAATAAACATCTTTTGACATGTTTCGACAAACTTTACCAGTGCTATTAAAATGTATTCATCTGCATGCTTTGACCGCCTTTATGTCAGTGGATTACTGAACAAAACAGAGTTTTTGGGATATAAAGAGGGACTTTATCGAACAAAAAAACAAACATTTATTGTGTAGCTGGGACTCTTGTGACTGCAACCATATGAAGATCTTCAAAGGTAAGTTTATTGCTATTTCTGACTTTTGTAACTCCTCTACTTGGTTTTAAAATGTTTGTATGCTTTTGTAAGCGGGGCGCTGTCCTCAGATAATCGCATGGTATGCTTTCGCCGTAAAGCCTTTTTGAAATCTGACAAAGCGGCTGGATTAACAAGAAGTCCATTTTTAAGCCGATGTATAACACTTGTATTTTTTATGAATGTTTATTTGGACTATTTCTGTATTTTGAATTTGGCACTCTGCAATTTCATCGGATGTTGAGGTGGGTCGCTAGTGGAATACCTGCGCCAGAAAGGTTCATAGAGATATGGAGGGAGAGGTGAGGAAGAGATCGAGAGAGAGAACCATGCACCCCGCCCCCTGAAACAGGGAAGAGACTCACGGGGTATGCTAACCCACTCTTTTAAATGAGTAAAAACAGGAACATTTTAGATCTGGGTGGAAATGAATAAGGAAATTATCTCAGAGAACATTTGTCATGTGTGCTACCTCTATCTCTCCAATAGAATCCCCTTACTTTAACGATGACAGCTTTTCCATCCTAGCGGGGGAGATCAACCATTTCCAGGCCCAGGGACATGTACTAGTCTGTGGTGACCTAAATGCCAGAACTGGACAAGAACCTGACACTCAGCACACAGGGGGACAAACACTTACCTGGATGACAGCATTCCCTCCCAAATATGCCCCCCTAGATACAACTATGACAAAACCAACAATAAAAATGAGTCACAACTCCTGCAGCTCTTTCGCACTCTGAGTCTGTACATAGTCAGTGGTAGGCTTCAAGGGGACTCCTATGGTAGGTGTAAGGGTTTTCCTCCTCTTCGTCTGAAGAGGAGAGGCGAGAAGGATCGGAGGACCAATATGCGGTGTGGTAAGTGTCCATGGTTCTTTTAATAAGAAATCCTCAAAATGAACAACTGAATACAAAAACAATAAACGTGGAACGAACGAAAACCAAAACAGTACCGTGTGGTGAAAAACACAGACACGGAAACAAGCAGTGAAACCCAGGCTACCTAAGTATGATTCTCAATCAGAGACAACTAATGACACCTGCCTCTGATTGAGAACCATACTAGGCCGAAACATAGAAATCCCAAAATCATAGAAAAACAAACACAGACTGCCCACCCCAACTCACGCCCTGACCATACTAAATAATGACAAAACAAAGGAAATAAAGGTCAGAACGTGACAGTAGGTACACCTACAGCTCATCCCTTGGCAGTAGATTACTTTATCACTGCCCTCAACCCAGAGTCTCTCAGAGCGTTCACGTTCAGCCCACTGATACCCCTATCAGATCACAGCAAAATCACAGTCTACTTGAACAGAGTAATACTCAATCATGAGGCATCAAAGCCAAAGGAAGTGCGTAATAATAAGAAACAATATAAATATAGTAAGTAGCATAGAAACCTACCAAAAAACAATTAGGCAACAACAAATTCAATCGCATTTAGACAACTTCCCGGACAAAATGTTTCACTGTAATAGTAAAGGTGTAAACTTGGCAGTAGAAAGCCTAAACAGTATATTTGATCTTTCAGCTTCCCTATCAAATCTAAAAATGTAAAGCAGACAAACATTTTTTTGAAAAAGACAAATGGTTTGATGAAGAAAGCAAAAACATAAGAAAGAAATTGAGAAACCTATCCAACCAAAAACATAGTGACCCAGAAAACATGAGTCTAAGCCTTCACTATGGTGAATAACTAAAACAATACAGCACTACGGAAAAAGACCGAATAGCTTGTCAGAAATCTGCTTATTGTAACTGAAGAATCCATAGAATCTATCCACTTCTGGGGAAATTGGAACACACTAAACAAACAACAACACAAAGAGTTATCTATTCAAAATGGAGATGTATGGATAAACCACTTCTCCAATCTTTTGGCTTTATAACAAAGAACAAAGACCAAACCAGCTAAAACATATACATGATCAATTACAAATCTTAGAATCAGCTATCAAAGACTACCAGAATCCAATGGATTCTCCAATTATATTGAATGAACTGCAGGACAAAATACAAACCCTCCAACCCAAAAAGGCCTGTGGTGTTGATGGTATCATAAATGAAATAATCAAATATACAGACCAAAAATTCCTATTGGCTATACTTAAACTCTTTGACACCATCCTCAGCTCAGGCATCTTCCCCAATATTTGTAGCCAAGGACTGATCACCCCAATCCACAAAAGTGGAGACAAATTTGACCCCAATAACTACTGCGGGATATGCGTCAACAGCAACCTTCGAAAATCCTCTGCATTATCATTAACAGCAGATTCCTACATTTCCTCAGTGAAAACAACGTACTGAGCAAATGTAAAATTGGCTTTTTATCAAATTATTGCACAACAGACCATGTATTCACCCTGCACACCCTAATTGAAAAACAAACAAACAAAAGCAAAGTCTTCTTGTTCATTTAAAAAAATATTTTGACTCAATTTAGCATGAGGGTCTGCCATACAAATTGATGGAAGAAAAACATTCACCATTATAAAATCTATGTACACAAACAGTGTAAAAAACACATTTCTTTCCACAGGGCCGTGGGGTGAGACAGGGATGCAGCTTGAGCCACACCATCTTCAACATATATATCAACGAATTGGCGGGGGCACTAGAACTGTCTGCAGCACCCGGCCTCACCCTACTAGAATCTGAAGTCAAATGTCTACTGTTTGCTGATAATCTGATGCTTCTGTCCCCAACCAAGAAGGGCCTACAGCAGTATCTAGTATGCACAGATTCTGTCAGACCTGGGCCCTGACAGTAAATCTCAGTAAGACAAAAATAATGGTGTTCCAAAAAAGGTCCAGTTGTCAGGACCAGAAATACAAATTCCATCTAGACACCGTTGCCCTAGAGCACACATAAAACTTTACCTACCTCGGCCTGAACTTCAGCACCACAGGTGCTTTAGAAAACAGCATCTGCTTAATTTGAATACTTTTAAAATATACATAAAATAAGGGCATTATTGTTAACATAAAAGGTGAGTGATGGGCGGCAAAGTGTTAATGCTTGTTCACGTGCATACAGTTTCAGCTAGGCATGTTACATTGGACATTATGTAATACGGCGAAAAGCCTGTCGTTAATAGTTACTGAATAAGTAAAATATATTTGAACAGGAGCTCAACTTTGATTTTAGAAGTGTGGGGAACATAATATATAATTTTTTATCCAGCTGGATAATCACTCCAAATAGCCTACCCGACCGCTAGGAGGCGTCGGCATGGTCCTAAAGCACACCGTTGCCTAGTTTTGTATCACATTCCAATGACAAAACTGGCAGTGGACAAAAATGCAAAGTTGCGCCCCTGTATTTGAGTAGCAAACAGGGAAACAGCAAATTCCAGACAGTTTGCAGTAGAACAGACCAGAGGGGAGAATCGTTTACTACATCAATTATTGGGATCATCTGGTTACCACCAGTGTTTGGAATACATTGAGCTAGTTGGCAAAGCAGGCCATGGGACGCCTTTTCACAGAATGTATTTGTCAAAGGTCTGTGGTGGGTCTGTGTAAGCTATGTGATTATATTGGAGAGGAGACAGGTTTATAGCAGAGAATGTCATCTATGAATTTACTGTTAGTATTTCTAAGTAGCGGCCATGTAGTAGCCAGGGAAACTAATTGTTCTCACTTTATGATAGAACACTCAGATTTTTGCCAGACTGTGTCTCTCTTTACTTGAATTGTTAGGATTTTCTTGTGATCACAAAAAAACTTCTTATATTATTTTGCTAAAATATAAATATTTTATTTGAAAAGATGGGCCTGGCTGAGTATAGAACATTCAGTTTTCTGCCTGAGTGTGGCGCTGTTTACCGCAATTCTCTGGAAACTACTTATTTTGCTCAATTTGAGATTTAAATAAATCATGTTTCTTTGAATAGATGGGCCTGGCTGTCATGAAAAATACATTGAGGGGAAATGATCCATAGACACAGAGGATGATTATCTTTCTGCACATCTCTATTTGCGATCCTGGCTAACAAATAAAAAATATATATTTTCAATATTAATGTTTATATTTTTCAATATTCATAAATTAATGTAAGAAAATTGTTATTGAAGTCTAAATACTACTCATTTTAAAGCTCAAGCGGTAAAGCTTGGGATTCTCTGCCTCAAACCCTATTACAGGTGCTGACTGGTGCTCACTGGCTTACTGGCTCACTGGCTTACTGGTGCTCTTCCATGCTATCCCTAGGAGGGATGCGACATTTGAGTGGGTTGAGTCACTGACGTGATCTTCCTGTCTGGGTTGGCGCCCCCCCTTGGGTTGTGCCGTGGGGGATATCTTTGTGGGCTATACTCGGCCTTGTCTCAGGATGGTAAGTTGGTGGTTAGAGATATCTCTCTAGTGGTGTGGGGGCTGTGCTTTGGCAAAGTGGGTGGGGTTATATCCTGCCTGTTTAGCCCTGTCTGGCGGTATCATCGGACGGGGCCACAGTGTCTCCCGACCTCTCCTGTCTCAACCTCCTGTATTTATGCTGCAATAGTTTATAAATCGGAGGGCTAGGGTCAGTCTGTTATATCTGGAGTATTTCTCCTGTCTTATCCAGTGTCCTGTGTGAATTTAAGTATGCTCTCTCTCTTTAAGTATGCTCTCTTTCTTTCTTTCTCTCTCGGAGGACCTGAGCCCTTGGACCATGCCTCAGGACTACCTGGCCTGATGACTCCTTTCTGTCCCCAGTTCATCTGGTCGTGCTGCTGAACATCTTGGCCATGTTCTTCTATAATCTCCACCCGGCACAGCCAGAAGAGGACTGGCCACCCCTCATAGCCTGGTTCCTCTCTAGGTTTCTTCTTAGGTTCTGGCAAGGCCTTTCTAGGGATTTTTTCCTAGCCACCGTGCATTGCTTGCTGTTTTGGGGTTTTAGGCTGAGTTTCTGTACAGCACTTTGTGGCATCAGCTGATGTAAGAAGGGCTTTATAAATACATTTGAATGATTTGATTGATTGTAGCATCTACAGATTAAACATTAGTCAAAATGTCTGAAGGGCCAAAATGCCACAAATGTTCCTAATTCAATAAATTATTTCTCAATATGCTTTAAGATACAAGTTTCAAAGATACGTCAACAACCCTTCCTCCAAATGACCCCTCTATGAATTAAATATTGTGAAAATCCCTAAAATCAGTATTTTTAAAAATATCTAGTTACATGTGGAATCACCCATTAGCTGAATCAAGTGTAATGTGTGCTTTCCTGCTGGTCTTGGTCAGTGCACATACTTCAGCGCTGACCAATAGCGTTTCGGGGCAGACCAGCTTGCATAAATCTCTCAGTGTCATAAATCTCTGTGTCATAAATCTCTCAGTGTCATAAATCTCTGTGTCATAAATCTCTCTGGCAATATTCCTCAGGTGATAGAAGTTAGATACCACAGGACTCAGCATCCATTTATCAGGGCAATGTGAACGTCTTTCCCACTGAGTGACTCAGAGACAGAGAGGCAGACAACATTGGGCACAGCAGTCTTGAGGCTCTGCATGCAGTACACCCTCAATAGCAACCTGTGTTTGTAAAATAAAATAAAAACAAGCATTGATATTCTGTATGGGTCACTTTCTCTAAATCCTTCCACTCAGTGTAGCTTTTCCTATATAAAGTGTATAAGGACTTTGTGACATCTGCTGATGGAAGAAGGGCTTTATACATTTTATTGATTGATTTGATTGAACAGCATAGAATTTGAGAGCGAAAACACAATGATGTAATCTCCCCCATGTATGGAGTACAATGAAAGGTGGTTTGGTGAATCAAGGTGACGGACACCCATTACTGAGGTGAACAATTCAGGGAATGAATGACGTGGGGTGAGATGGAAGAGCTGGTCCTGAGGATTACATGAAGCCCAAAACACACTTTGTGTATCAAGAAGTTTCAATTAAGGACTGTATATATTGACAGATACCAACAGGCTGTATGTATGGCGAAGATGAATGCCATCACTAATAGCAGGCCTCATGCTGTGTGGCGTGACTTGCTCTATTCAGAGATTCACTGATGATTACGCTAAGAACACTAATTTATAATAGTGTAATAGGTGCTGAAATGACATTTACATAAAGAAAGTTGCATAAATGGCATTTACATGCTCCACTACTTCCTGTCTGACTCTCTGTACAGTATCTCATCAGCCGCTGGACTCCCAGACTCAGTGCTCTCTTCTGGGGCTCTGACATGTGAGTCAGCCTCTCAGTCTGTGATTACTGTTACATGATGATGACAGAGTTTAGGAGGTCTGTCTCACAATTTTTTGTCACTTATGAAGAAACAAGTCATAAACATGAATGTCTCTACTGTAAGCTTTCAGCTTGTGGAAGTGGAGTGTCAATTTGATTCAGTCGATACAGATCAAAACGGCTAATTAAGTATCATGGATGATTTGGACATCACATGCCTTTGTTGGGTCACACACATACTCACATACACTCGGACATGCCTCCTTTGATGTTGCGTGACACTGTTGTCATGACTTGACTTTTAACATGAATCTGAAGACTGTTATTTATCTAATAAACTAACTATGTTTAATTGTTACCCGATCAAATTATTCAAGTAACAATTAACTCATTAGGATCTGGGGCACCACGAGAGCAGTTCATTAAACAGTTACCATTTCCCAAATTAAACTCTAAAGGTCTTTACCTATCACATCTATAAACAGTCAACTTATTAATCATAACCTTGTATCATATCATCATTCTGAACAGTTGTAACCCCCTTTCATCTGCAAAGACCAGAGCCTTACTTATTACACAAATTGGTTGAATTATTAATTTACCAGCTAACTAAATGGTAACACAAGTTAAACATACACACTTAATACATTAGAAACAGGTCCCAAGCAGACTGACACAATATGGCAGCTTGTTACAAAAGACATGGTGAGGGCGAGAGAATGAGAGGGGGGGGGGGTACATTGGTACATTTAGAAACTACTCTCACTTATACTTTTCACATGAACCGCTGCCCGCTTGGAGTAAGACATCATGAATGTACTTAAGTGAAAATGCCTTGGTTCACCGTGTATCTCTCTCAGAACCAAGCCGCCTTGGAAATGGGGTTGGGCCTTTTCGCGAAATGGGGTTGGGCCTTTTCAGAGTAGGCTCTGATTTTCCAAAATGGTTCCGACAAGTCTTCTACTGTTGTCCTTTTCTATAGTTGTCTGGTATCTGGGGACACCCCCCCCCCCCCCCCGTCCCCCCCATCCCCCCATCCAGAGGGGTCTGGTTGAAGTCATTCATTGCAAACCTGATCTGACCTATTTGGATCCTCACAGGACCATCATGACACTGTCCTTTGTGCTTGGTTTACGCTCCGTCGCCTCCAGACTATGTCTAGCGTCTCTCTGTGTCATGGGACCATCTGTGGTCGGGCGCCAGAACAGGCCCCGAGGAAGGATGCTAATTGGTGAACAACTAGTGCCATTTCCTACACAACACAACGACGAAGACACAATAAAACATTAGCAAGGGTTTGGTTCAAGGCTGTGTCAAACCTCCGGTCCAAAAATTTAAGTGGAAAGTGTATTATGTGACATAGGACACTTTAAAGGACAATAGTACATTAAGATATCCTCATAGCTATAAACCAGGGGTGGGCAATTCCAGTCCTCGAGGGCCTGATTGGTGTCACAGTTTTTCCCCAGCCCCAGCTAACACACCTGACTCCAATAGTCACCTAATCATGAGCTTCAGTTTAGAATGCAATTTGATTAATCATCTGTGTTTGCTAGGGATGGAGAAAAAGTGTCACACCAATCAGGTCCTCGCAGACTGGAGTTGCCCACCGCTGCTATAAACCGAAGTGTGTGGGTGCTGAATAGATGAATAACGGTCCATATTTTACAGAATGACACCATATCATAAAATCTCTGGCACTGGTAACCCCACTGGTACCCTCACTATGCAGGGAATTGGATATATTTTAAGACAAGCCCTTTGACTTCACCTAGTGTCAATTACAAGAGACTACTCCATACAGCAGGCCTGGGCAATTCCAGTCCTCTGGGGCCTGATTGGTGTCACACTTTCCCCCATCCCTAGCAAACACACCTGATTTAAACTAACTGCATGTTTAACTGAAGATCATGATTAGTTGATTATTGGAGTCAGGTGTGTTAGCTGGGGCTGGGACAAACGTGTGACACCAATTAGGCCCCCGAGGACTGGAGTTGCCCAGGCCTGCCATACAGTGACTGACAGTGATGTATAATAAATTGACTAGCTGTCATTCTACTGTCAGTCTGTTGAGGCTGTGATTGTGAAATCATTCTAGAAATTCGACAGGCCTTCAGAAAGTTGTTATTGATAAATGCTATTTAAATGCCATGGCACACATCAATAACCAGCCAATCAATATGCTAACTATTGCAGGGCAGTGTTGTTGTCTGTAATCAATTGTAGTTAAAAAGCAGTATAGACCAATCAATCCTTTTAAGACATTCCATCAATAAAAGGAAATGGACTGTGTGCACTTCATTAGTTCATTTTGGCGTGTTACCTGTAAGATAAACTGTATATTAACAACAGCAACATGATCAATACCACAATACCATATCATGCATGGCATGTGGGACTGTGTCACCTTTATGAAATATCTGATTTAAACTGACTAATGGTCTACTAAAGGGCAATTGGTAGCCTTGGTATCCTTTCGAACCAACTGTATTAAATAATATACATATCACTGAAACTCAAGAAACACAGTCCTTGACTAATATCTGTTTACACCATTGAGGGAAAGACACCACTTTATAATGTACTACTGCTATGAGTAATACAAGCCTAGAGTTAAATAGGGACACCATGCAGATGTTTGTTCAGATCAGACAGCACCTCACCTTGGCCCAGACTAAACCCTGGCCCACTGCACTCTGGTACCACTCTCCCAATGCGGAAGAGTCTTAATGCTCTTATTACTGGCCTCCCTAGACTCAGAAAGTGCAGCAGGATGTTGATTCCTATGGTGCTGTGGTGTGTCTGTCACAGTGAGTGGAGCAGTCTAGTGTGTGTGTGTGTGTGTGTGTGTGTGTGTGTGTGTGTGTGTGTGTGTGTGTGTGTGTGTGTGTGTGTGTGTGTGTGTGTGTGTGTGTGTGTGTGTGTGTGTGTGTGAGAGAGAGATGCTGTATGTCATCATGACTGACTCTCTGGAGCCCCCTAGTGTCTGTGTAACACCACTGGAGTCCAAAGACCCATCTCAAGTCCAATCAATCTCCACTTAAAGGGTTGCGCTGGGGTGTGTTCATTACACCGATTCTGTTATCAAATTGATCAGAAATACACTGTAGACATTGTTAATGTTGTAAATTACTATTATAGCTGGAAACGGCAGATTTTTTATGGAATATCTACAGAGGCCCATTATGAGCAACCATCACTCCTGTGTTCCAATGGCACGTTGTGTTAGCTAATCCAAGTTGATCATTTTAAAAGGCTAATTCATCATTAGAAAACCCTTTTGCAATTATGTTATCACAGCTGAAAACGGTTGTCCTTATTAAGGAAGCAATAAAACAGCAAGAAATTAGCAAGAAACTGAAGATCTCATACAACACTGTGTACTACTCCACAGAACAGCGCAAACTGTCTCTAACCAGAATAGAAAGAGTGGGAGGCCCCGGTGCACAACTGAGCAAGAGGACCAGTACATTAGAGTGTCTAGTTTGAGAAACAGACGCCTCACAGGTCCTCAACTGGCAGCTTCATTAAATAGCACCCGCAAAACACTAGTCTCAACATCAACAGTGAAGAGGCGACTCCGGGATGCTGGCCTTCTAGGCAGAGTTGCAAAGAAAAAGAAAAAGCCAAGCTAAGAGCCCTCTGTTTCAATAACCAAACTAGCATAACAGTAGTAATGAAGCAGTTTATTGGGCATGCACTCTAAGAGGCTTGCTAGTATGGGCATCATATGTGACTCACTGGGCTCAAAATAGTCAACTTAAATCAGTGGAGAAACTACCTTACACATATCATATGACCAAGTGAAACTTTACAAACATATTTCTCACAATGGAGTGATGATTGTGACTGACCAGGTGAATCCTGGTGAAAGCTATGATCCCTTATTGATTTTTAAGCCTTTAGACAATTTAGACAGTGTGTATGTGTGCCATTCAGAGGGTGAATGGGTAAGACACAATATTTAAGTGCCTTTGAACGGTGTATGGAAGTACACGCACCGGTTTCAGTGTCAAGAACTGTAACGCTGCTGTGTTTTTCACGCATAAGAGTTTCCCGTCACGATTGGTCCACCACCCAAAGGACATCCAGCCAACTTGTTGGAGTCAACATGGGCCACCATCCCTGTCGAATGCTTTAAACCTTGTAGAGTCCATTCCTCGACGAATTGAGGCTGTTCTGAGGGCAAAAGGGGGTGAAACTCAATATTAGAAGGCTGTTGCTAATGTATTTCTAGATTCAATCCGGCCTCTAATTGAGTTATAAAACTGTTGATATAAAGAGCGGTAATTGATTGAGCGCTGATTTAGTTTTTTATCGGTCTGTTGCCAGCATTGTTCTGATCGCGGTTTAACGACAGACACAGAGTTTAAAACAGAATCCAGAGCTACGGATGCTGCTGCACCAATACAGCACCTCCAGGGTGAGTGTGTGTGTAAGAGCATCTAGAGGGTTAATGTCCAGAATGTTTGTGCTAATTTAGAGACATTTACTGACAATCTGCATTCTTCGGATGAATTCTGAGCTGGATATTCTGCCCACCCAGGTGATGCCGTTGGCTCCTGAGTGAATGAGCGGACCAATGAGGAAGAGAAGAGCACACACGAACACAGTGTAGTGGAAATGCTTAAATTTATTGATGAGGAAAATAAATCACTTTATCAACTTAGAGTTGATGTTGAACACAATGTAAAATATAAAGTGCATAATGGGAGTTAACTAGTAGTAAAGTAGAATGTTACCAACAATATTGAATAAGATGTAACGCATTAGAACTTCAGTACAATACAAACTATTTAACATGCAAATACATTCAGGGATCAGCCACATGGAGAGAAAGTTACGTTTGCGTGTGCGTGGTTGATAAATGTGTGTTCAGCCAGCGACGTTGAAGATCTTGTAGCTGAGGGCAGAAGGCAGGGAGAAGAAGAGCAGGCCCAGGAACAGAAGTCCCAGGACGGCCCCCAGCAGCAGAGCACAGTGCAGCTTGTACTGCCTCCAGACTAGGATACACACTACACGCACCGGGCTCAGCATCCACGACAGACTGGTGTTGGGACGACTACAGGGAGAGATGGAGATGTTTTACACAACAAAAATATCCACACAATACCCTCAAAGAGTCTAGATACTCATGCAACCTCTGCCACACACATCAAGAACACAGCGACATTTATTAGACGCTGTAAACGTATATAAACCAAACATTTCCCAAAAACGTTTTCAATTCATTCAATTTATTGAAAGTCCTTGTTAAAACAGACAAATTAAGATTGTACACTTTTCAACAGAACTATATAAATACACTTTATCATACAAACAGACGAGAGTTAGTGCAAACATTAAAATATATTTTTTTGTTGGTTTGTATTTTGTGAACACGGGATCACTAAAATGACTGCAACACAAATGATGTCAAAACTGCAGGCTGACGCTTATTGGGATGAGTCTTGTCCTTGAGGCAGACCTGAGCTAGCTGCAAAGTCAAAAGTGGCAATTGTAAACATTTCTGGAAAGAATTTCACTTGTTGGTCTTAATTTAAGGCTAGGGTTATCAATTAGGGTTATCTGTGTGGTTAAAGCTAGGGTTAAGAGCTGCCTCCAGAACAAGATTCATGATGAAAAATGCTAACCTGCCTCATAAATACAGGTAGGTCAAGCAAGGGAAACCATGAGGGAACTGCCCACTGCAAACTAAGTAATCTCAAATCAAATTGTATTCATCACCTACACAGTTTACAGCAGGTATAAAAGGTGCAGTGCAATGCTTACGTGCTTTCTCCCTCAACATTGCAGAACGATATCAATAGTAATCAAAAGTCAATCAAAAACAAGTAATTCGAGGAAGGTAGTATGCATAGTAATTAAACTGATTCAAAAAACGGATAGGGCAAGCCGAGTAATCTGATAGGCCGATTGGGTAGAGGTCAAGAGGCCAATCCCCACCTTCCTATTCCTGTACGTCTCATGTGCTATAAGATGCACATAACCACTTAGGAATCTCTACATTGTAAAAAAAAAAAAGGGGTCTAGATCCGGACATAAATAAAAGGTTTAGTAAGTGACTGTAAAGCTACAATAGAAAGTCATGCCTTGTCAGATGACCATGTAAACTGAATCACTCTGAGATGTTAGAATACAGTTGCATGCATATCTAAACCTACTGTGCATTTGCTGGATAACAGTAAGAATCTATAAGAGCATTCCAGGTCACTGAAGGAAGGGCTGAAGAAACAAGCATTGTTAACATAAAATGTTGGTGTTTGAGGACACAAATTAAACCAAACGATAGCATGCTTAGCTCGGTAATTGATAAATATTCAAAAGTTATTATTGTACTCTTTGTTCCTCTAGAAAAAAAATAGACATCTGTTGTTCAATCTCTTCATCATTATTTAAGATGTGTACAAAGGCTGCAAGAGGAACATTAACTGTTGGGAACAATCCATTTGTTGTCCAGTTCAAGTGATCACACCAACCAACCCCATGATTCCCATTTAAAAACAGCCGTATAATAGAAGTAATGGGAAAAATTACAACATCACTTGAGAAATGTATATCCATGCAAGACCAACAGTGCCAATCAACTGACCACTAACCATGTCCTTCCAAATCATTTAAGTCACAAATAAATAGATAAATAAATAAACAATGTCTAAAATGTTACATCAGGGTATGCCACATCATTGATGATCAGATCAGGGGCAAGGAGTTTGATTGGTTAGTCAGTGGTCATCGCAGGAGTGGTTAGGCCCACTGTGCTACTGTAGAGTAGAAGATATATGGACGTTCTTAGTTTTTAGTAGTTAAAGCGATAGATAAAAGGTCCAAGGGATAGATAGAACGACTTTGAGTAGAATGTGTGTTAAGCAGCACTGCCAAGGTTAGATGGGTGGTGGGGCGGGGGCAGGGCTGGGATGTTGAGGGAGGGGGGCTGCAATCATCTTGTCTCCGCATGTATCCACTCATTCATCCCCCTCAGGCCCCCAGCAGCTTCTTGACCAGGTAGCCAGGCATGCTGTAGAGGAAGAGCCCCAGCATCATGAGCAGCAGCAGGGCCACAATCATCTTGATGATGAGCCACTTGTAGCGGTTACACACCAGGTAGCGGATGGCCTTCAGGGGGCTCAGGAACCACAGGAAGGTGGTGTCTGGCCGACTGGGGGGGGGGGGGGGGGGTTAGAGGGGATGGGTGGGGGGATAGTGGGGTAGAAGATATAGGGAAGGGAGTGGAGAAGGACATGGGGTTGATGGAGGGCAGTTGTGGGAGAGGTAGAGGTGGGGGACAGAGGGGTGAGTAGGTTAAAGGGAAGATAGTGGGTAGGGTGAGGAAACGGTGATAAGGGGGCCAGAGGTGGAGGATGAAAAGAGAAAAGAGGAGGGCCAGTGTTAGTGAGCCATATATGATGTATGACTATTTCCAATGGATCACATTTCTCCGTACACTACTACGCAAACAACCCTGTTTATGAAATAACTACATTATTTGTATTAACCAAAAGACCATTGCACAGTCAGCTAAGCACAGATATATTCCTCAGACAATGAAGACATAAAATGGGATGATGATTGTTTGACATTTTTCAGACACTCACATAGTGACTTATAGAAACAATTAGGTGTAAGTGACTTGCTCAAGGGCACATTGATACATTTTTCACCTATTTGGCTCAGGGATTTGAACCAGTGACCTTACGGTTACTGGCCCAACGCTCTTAACCGATAGGCTACCTGCTGCCCATATAATGACAGCCCTTATTGTTGATTTGTAGTTAATGTTGTTAACAACTTGAATAAATGTATTTTATGTGTTTTCTTAAATTCAGATTTCAGGGAGAATTTCACTGTAAATTTACAGCATTATCCTGGCACCAGAGTTGCAGCTTAATACTGTAATTTTGCTGTACAGCATCGATGCAGTTATACATTTCACGGTACTATTTTCCTTACTGTAAAACATTACAGCATCCAATTTACAGCAGGGATGCTGTATGCTGCAACATGTTTTACATTAAGGAAAATTACCATCTGTAGATTGTGTGATTTGATTGGTCAACACACCATCTGTAGATTGTGTGATTTGATTGGTCAACACACCATCTGTAGATTGTGTGATTTGATTGGTCAACACACCATCTGTAGATTGTGTGATTTGATTGGTCGACACACCATCTGTAGATTGTGTGATTTGATTGGTCAACACACCATCTGTAGATTGTGTGATTTGATTGGTCAACACACCATCTGTAGATTGTGTGATTTGATTGGTCGACACACCATCTGTAGATTGTGTGATTTGATTGTACAATGAGTGTTTGGAGACCTAGGTCTACATCATCGGAGATTCAATTGGCACATGAGCATTCACGCTAAGTTGCCATCTGAGAAACAGAAACGGCCAAAAAGTCGGTGTTTGTATTTGATTAAGTATGGATGGATTAGGTATGGATGGATTAAGTATGGATGGATTAAGTATGGATGGATAAGTATGGATGGATTAAGTATGGATGGATTAAGTATGGATGGATTAAGTATGGATGGATTAAGTATGGATGGATTAAGTATGGATGGATTAAGTATGGATTTCAACAAATAAATGCATGTAACTACAGAAGACAAACATAGGTACCAGGTAGGCGTTTCATTATTAGTTTAAAAAAAAAGTATTGATCTTGAATCAATGTAGTCGGGGCTAGATATTCCACAAAGCCTGGTCTCTGCTCCACTCTGTTGGTGAATTTCACCATGGAGTGGTTTAGACTGCTAGCAACTCTGGTGCCAGTATAATGCTGTACATTTATAGGGAAAAGTTTTGCGCTGCATATAATACGACTCCAGTGTAATGACGGTGTAATGCACAATGGCAGACTCGTGATTGACACAAGACATTGACAGGTCGAGAGACAAGAGACATCACAGGAAAGAAGACTAAGACAGGGAGAAGCAGGAATCAAAGAAAAGAGGACTAGGTACCAGACACAATCTTTGTCTATCTGAGAAAATACAAAGATTGAGAGACAGACCTGAGATGTGGAAAATAGGACCTGAAAAGAAAGAGGACACGAGATGAAAGAGGTGGAGGGATAGAAGAAAGAGGTTATAGAAAAGGAAGGTGGTAGAAAGGGGAGAAGAAGATGTGATAACATCCATTGAGTGACAGATACCGCAGGAGAAGGGAGGAAAGGGATAGACACATATGGGATCAGTGAAAAGGAGGAACAGAGGAGAGAACTGCAGAGGACCAGAGAGAGGACCAGAGAGAGGGACAGAGAGAGGACCAGAGAGAGGACCAGAGAGTGGACCAGAGAGAGGACCAGAGAGAGGACCAGACAGAAAAAAGGAGAGGGCCAGAGAGAGGATCAGAAAGAAAAAAGGAGAGGACCAGAGAGAGGACCAGAGAGAGGACCAGACAGAAAAAAGGAGAGGACCAGAGAGAGGACCAGACAGAAAAAAGGAGAGGACCAGAGAGAGGACCAGACAGAAAAAAGGAGAGGACCAGAGAGAGGCCCAGACAGAAAAAAGGAGAGGACCAGAGAGAGGGTAAATGATAAAGAGAAAGTGACAGAAAAGAAGGAGCAGGAGAGGAAACGGTAGGATAGGAGAAGAGAGAGGAGAGGGGGCTACCAGTGGCCCTGGTAGGTCTCAGCCCCCTCAGGCCCCCAGCATCTTCTTGACCAGGTATCCAGGGAAGGAGTAGAGGAATAGACCCAACAGGAGTAGCAGCAGCAGCAGGCCCAGGGCCTTGAGGATCAGCCAGCGGTAGTTGTGCCAGATGAAGTAGCGGATGGACTTCAGGGGGTTCACAAACCACATGAGACTGGTGTCCGGGCGACTTCAGAAGGAGGGGAGGAGGAGGAGAAGAGGGGATGTAGATGGAAGGAAAGACAACGCAGGTTGGAGGGGAGAGAGGGAGGCAACACAGAGACAGTAAGAAGGGAAACGTGAAGAGATGACAGGAAGGTAACAGTGTGATGCCGTGAAAGTGTGTTCACATTGCAATGAGGTGCAGGTGTCAAAATAGACTGTATTTCTTATTATTATTTCAAGTCATTGTGTGCATCACATAACCTCTGAATAAGCCAGTGTGGCTCAGTTGGTAGAGCACAGTGCTTGCAATGCCAGGGTTGTGATTTCGATTCCCATGGAGGACCAATGTGACGAAGTATGAAAGGTGTACAGTATGCACTCCAGTCGCTCTAGAAAAAAAGTGTCGACTAAAATGTAAACCATTATCAGCTTCTGATGGATGCAGAATAGAGGTTTAGAAATAAATGACCGGGAGAAATCAGTTGGTTTTAACACTTGCACAGTGTTATTTTTGCATGGTGTGAATAGAACCCCTGAAGGAAGTGGAGGATTATAGGAAAGTTGACCATGTCTGACTTATTTTCTGTTTCCCACCTTTGCTTTTAACATAGAGTTATTTGTGATTGTGTACGTTTTGTCTGAATGTGTATGTGGGTATAGTCTTAGTGTGAGTGTGTGTGTATACTGTAAATATAAAGATCTTACTTTGGTTTCTCCAGAGGGTCAGGCTCATTGCGTCCAAGACCAACAGGACTTTTCTCCGCCTCCTCTGCCGACATGAGATGAAGCTCCGCCTCCACTTTACCCTGAGAGGAAGACACAACCATTCCAATGATCCAATGTGTGTGTGTGGGTCTCACTCACTCACTCACTCACTCACTCACTCACTCACTCACCGTGAGTTCCATCTCGTCGTTCTCGTCACGGGCCACGAATGGCCACCAGCCCTTGACTCTCTTCTGTTTGAAGATGGAGATGCAGGGCAGCTCTGCCTGGTTCTGGACCATGTTTATAGAACACTGCTTGGCTGTCTTCGCCCCGCGGGGAAACCTGTTCAGGTCCAGCTCTATCGCACCTGTCAGGAGAGACAATACATGACATTAGACGATAACTGAGGAGATGACAGAGCTTGAGGGATGATATAAAGGAACTGTATATGGCCCAGTGAATGGACAACATTTGAGAAAAATGACAATTAAAAAAAAAAGAAGAATGAGTAGAGTTCTAGAGAGCTCCAGCAGTGTAGGCCTATAGTACCTAGAAAGTCATCAGCAGAGAAGTGGTCAGCATCCCAGACCTGCAGGGTGAGGCGTGCAGGGATCTTGTACTCGGTCTCGTCCCAGGAAAACATGGACTCCTTTTTGGAGATGACGATCTTCTCCTCAGCCATCAGGTAGTCGAAGGGGTACACGAAGCGCCAGTTGAAATTCCCCTCGCCCGTCAGAGAGTGGTAGTGGACGTCTGTGTCCTGCTTGTCCTCCTGTTGACCCTTCAGCCAGCTGGGTTAAAGGTCAAAGGTCACAGGGGGTCAGAGGTTAGGGGTGAGGGTCATGTTGACCTGATGATGTAGTAAATTAAGTGTAATGACTGTGTTATTATTGGGTTACTTTTGCATATTAACAAGCTTCACTTATCATGCTCTGTGTGAAGGTTGTCTGTGGAGGTTAGGCAGACGCAGTGAAGATCAGATCACCATTTTACATCAGTTAATGTGATTTGAAATTGCTATTCATAGTATGACTCAGTATGTGTTGTATGCATTACAGGTCTGTTCCATTGAATACACAAAAAGGATGTTAGTATTTGAAAAGCAAAACACGTATGGTGGGACCCTCCAATAAGAAACCAGCCAGTAATGACAAATGTATGAGATTATGAATTAAATCAAATTGAAACATGGCTGTGAAATAGTGGTCATAGTGTTTGCACCTAGGTGAATTCTATAAAAAATATCACCACTGTAAAACAACTGAATAAGAATAGAGTTCACACTGTGTATTTAAATACAAATTGCCTGATTTGGTGTTGGACGGTCACATATTACAAATGCCATGCACACACAAAGCTTTACAAAAAGAGTAAAATACATTTTTATGACAGTGCTTTCCTTCATTGGAGGGAAGATGCAGATACGAGATTAACATTAACAGAAGTGTCTTACAATGCAAATCTAGTCTCAATGCAGGCTCAGCACAGTGTGGGGTGGCAGACTGAGTTTATCCCCTGCAGTAGTGCCAAGTGGCCAGTGGTTGGTGAGGAGGGTTCAATTCCATTTAAATTCAGAAAAGAAAACAAAATTCCAATTTCATGAATTGAAAATGTATCTTTGAAAATTGATGTCAGTTTTAAAATCTTAAACTGGAATTTCAACACATTTTCTGTTGGACTGAATTGAAAACCTGAAGGTGGCACATTTGAGAAGCAGGATGGGAGAGGCCTCGGCCAAAAACGTTTCTACGACTTTGAATGTCCATTAGTATTGATATATTCTCAACAGCATCATTAATAAGTGCCAGCAAATGACAATACAATTGCAAAAACAATATGGAATCCATTCCATTTCCCATGCAAGCCTTTTTTGCTAATGCTGCCATGCATGAGGCTTCCTGGAATCCCGAGTAGTTTTAACCCCCGCCCAAGACAATCTACAACTGTTGTAGGAATGCAGCACCATACCAGTTAAACTAATGACAGTAAGGATGATTAGCAATTGGCAAGTCAAAATGGAATACTGTTATTGAGTTATCCTAGCTTATATCCAATTTAATGTGCATGAGAACTGACAGACTCTTTTATCTTCTAAGTGTGTTATTCACATAACTTATTGCAAACAGTTTTCAATCCATTAACCTGGTTAATTCAATAATGAATAGTGGATGAGCTTGCCCTAGTGTCATTTGTTGACACGTTGACCTCTTTGCTGTTTAAGTGGTATGGTCCTGATTGGCTTCCTCTGTCTGTAGGCGTGAAGGCATTGTGGTTTACTGCGTGCTGATAGGAGGGCTAAGGGAGGGGCGGGTAAGGAAGGGGGAGGGGTTTGTACGAGCCATGCGATTTAAAAGTGTGTTTTACCCCCTGACATAAATGTCAGACATCTTTTCTCCTGTCATGAAAGCATCGTCCTCTAGAACTACGTCATCAGTGTTCCAAATAATAACACGCAGTTCAAAGCTGGACAACAGCACAGCATCGACACACAGGAGAGAGAGAGAGAGGACGACAAACAAGAGACACAAACAAACACGCAACACACAGAAAACGTGGAAACAAACAAAACAAAACAAAAAAACAATGATTAACGCCAAAAAAAACGCGGGAGCACGCCACTTCGTCACACCCACTGGGCTATCAGGGCATAACGCCGCAGCCCTCTGTGGTACCTACCCCCTGACAAATATGTCACTGGACTTTTCCCCAGTGAAGTAATCATCGTCCTCCAGTATTACTTCGTCTGTATTCCATATAATCACCCTGAGCTCATATCTGGTGAAGGGGGAGGAAGGAACACACACAGTTGGACTGTTGTTGTCTAGTGCTTAATTGGCCCTGGGAGGTGGCTGTACACTCCTATGGTGAGACATGTACCAGGCCAGGTCTAGTGCTAGATAACCAACCTACTCTAATGAGATACAAAACTTACCACAGAAAACCACTAGATAACCAACCTACTCTAATGAAATACAACACCTACCACAGAAAACCACTAGATAACCAACCTACTCTAATGAGATACAAAACTTACCACAGAATACCACTAGATAACCAACCTACTCTAATGAGATACAACACCTACCACAGAAAACCACTAGATAACCAACCTACTCTAATGAAATACAACACCTACCACAGAAAACCACTAGATAACCAACCTACTCTAATGAGATACAACACTTACCACAGAAAACCACTAGATAACCAACCTACTCTAATGAGATACAACACCTACCACAGAAAACCACTAGATAACCAACCTACTCTAATGAGATACAACACCTACCACAGAAAACCACTAGATAACCAACCTACTCTAATGAGATACAACACCTACCACAGAAAACCACTAGATAACCAACCTACTCTAATGAGATACAACACTTACCACAGAAAACCACTAGATAACCAACCTACTCTAATGAGATACAACACCTACCACAGAAAACCACTAGATAACCAACCTACTCTAATGAGATACAACACTTACCACAGAAAACCACTAGATAACCAACCTACTCTAATGAGATACAACACTTACCACAGAAAACCACTAGATAACCAACCTACTCTAATGAAATACAACACCTACCACAGAAAACCACTAGATAACCAACCTACTCTAATGAGATACAACACTTACCACAGAAAACCACTAGATAACCAACCTACTCTAATGAGATACAACACTTACCACAGAATACCACTAGATAACCAACCTACTCTAATGAGATACAACACTTACCACAGAAAACCACTAGATAACCAACCTACTCTAATGAGATACAACACTTACCACAGAAAACCACTAGATAACCAACCTACTCTAATGAAATACAACACCTACCACAGAAAACCACTAGATAACCAACCTACTCTAATGAGATACAACACTTACCACAGAAAACCACTAGATAACCAACCTACTCTAATGAGATACAACACTTACCACAGAAAACCACTAGATAACCAACCGACTCTAATGAGATACAACACTTACCACAGAAAACAACTAGATAACCAACCTACTCTAATGAGATACAAAACTTACCACAGAATACCACTAGATAACCAACCTACTCTAATGAGATACAACACTTACCACAGAAAACCACTAGATAACCAACCTACTCTAATGAGATACAACACTTACCACAGAAAACCACTAGATAACCAACCTACTCTAATGATATACAACACTTACCACAGAAAACCACTAGATAACCAACCTACTCTAATGAGATACAACACTTACCACAGAAAACCACTAGATAACCAACCTACTCTAATGAGATACAACACTTACCACAGAAAACCACTAGATAACCAACCTACTCTAATGAAATACAACACCTACCACAGAAAACCACTAGATAACCAACCTACTCTAATGAGATACAACACTTACCACAGAAAACCACTAGACAACCAACCTACTCTAATGAAATACAACACCTACCACAGAATACCACTAGATAACCAACCTACTCTAATGAGATACAACACTTACCACAGAAAACCACTAGACAACCAACCTACTCTAATGAGATACAACACTTACCACAGAAAACCACTAGATAACCAACCTACTCTAATGAAATACAACACCTACCACAGAATACCACTAGATAACCAACCTACTCTAATGAGATACAACACTTACCACAGAAAACCACTAGACAACCAACCTACTCTAATGAGATACAACACTTACCACAGAAAAACACTAGATAACCAACTTACTCTAATGAGATACAACACTTACCACAGAAAACCACTAGATTTATCAACCTACTCTAATGAGATACAACACCTACCACAGAAAACCACTAGATAGCCAATCTACTCTAATGAGATACAACACTTACCACAGAAAACCACTAGATAACCAACCTACTCTAATGAGATACAACACTTACCACAGAAAACCTGGAAGGGATATAAGTAGGAAAACTACATCCTTCTGTTTTCACTTCATATTCGATCATAAATAAGAAGCAAAACGTCAATCAAACCTTTAGGAAATGTTTATGTTGTGCCTTGATCTATCTGGTAATGTGTAACATATACTGTACCTCAGAGGTAGCTGGTGGGAGGAGCTATAGGATGATGGGCTCACTGTAATTGTTGGAATGGTATTAATGGAAAGGAGTCAAACATGTGGTTTCTATTTGTTTGATGTGTTTGATACCGTTCCATTTATGCCCTTCCAGCCATTACAATGAGCCCGTCCTCCTATAGCTCCTCCCACCAGACTCCAATGCTGTACCTACACTAAAAAGGTGCTAGAACCTAAAAGGGTTATTCGGCTGTCCCCATAGGAGAACCTTTTGAGAACCCTTTTTTCTAAGAGTACACTGACTGAACTCTGACACTTCCGCCGGCCCAGACATGACATACTTCTTTGGTTTACGTGGTGATATGTCGATGGCGGGTCCAGGTGCTGGCATGTCCATGGGGAACATGTCTACCCACATCTCAATCCGCCCCTATGGGGTTAAACAGAGGTCATACCAGGTTATAACAGCTCATAACAGCTTCATTATCCAATATTATTAATTATTTTACCCTCATAAGGCACTATATTATCAATTAACTCAAAAGTGATCTAAATGAATTAAACTCTTAGTTCCAGATGAACACTTATAATAACATTATACTAATAATAAGTAGGAGTGTGTGTGTGTGACCTGCTCAATGCCAGGGTGGTCAGGGTTGAGTAGGGGTCTTGTCTCCACGTGTTCTGGGATGAGTTTACAGCCCACCCTGGGGATCTCCTCCCAGTGCTTCAGCACCGTCAGGGCCAGGTGCTCGTCTGTCTGCTTCTTCAGACCTGTACACACGCACATGCGCGCACACACAGACGCACAGTAAATGTCAGGTCTCTAAATGTAGGCAAAGCTTAATAAATATATTTTCAACAGCACAAATGTATCATACTTTAGGTCAAAAACATACCATTCTCATCCTCGATCTCTGTGGCACCCATGAAGACGCGGTTGGCGACCTTGACCCTGCCCCCGGGACCGTAGTGGGGGCCGTCCAGCTTGCCCTCCTTACACAGCTTTGCCAGGATCTGACTTGGCTTCATCGGGTCACGCCACACGTTGTAACCATGTCTACCAGGAACAAACAACAACACTAGACTGTTTACTTTATTTTCTAGTTTCTTAACATTTTTGGGGGAAACAGACAGCCAGAGGTATAAACTTAACAGACAGACAGACAGACAGACAGACAGACAGACAGACAGACAGACAGACAGACAGACAGACAGTAAAACAATGACATGGACAGACAGGAACTCACACAGAGTAGCTGTTAGCGATGCCACAGGTAGCTCTGTGTTTACTGTAGAAGCGGTTCTCCAGGTCAATCTTGGTCTCCCCGATGAGGTCATCAGTGCCCACCAGATCCCAGTCATACACTGACACGGTCAACATGGACTCCATGGGGAACGTAGCCTCCATGTCAAATGCCCTGAGAGAGGAGGTGGAGGGAGTGGAGGGAGGGAAGGAGGGGAAGGAAGGGAGGGAGGAATAGGAGTGGGAGGGAATAGACAAGAAAGGGAGAGATGGAGAGAGTACGGATGACATTTGAAATAAGAAGTGGTTAGCTTTTTATAGAATGCGCTGCCGCTGCATCTATGCCAGTTACAAGAGTACAGTGATGCTTCAATACACTTGACTGCAATGTTTTATATGAGTTGACTTGTTGAATCAGCACCAATGTGCAACGAATGTATCCATCCACACTCACTTGCCAAAGACAGGGTTGAGCTGTTTGGAGATATAGTTCTCTTTATCCTTCAGCTCTGACTTGCCCAGTTTGATGACAACATAGGGGTCCGCTTTCCCATTCACATCAGCAGGGTGGAGGTCTGTGGCCTGGAATACAGTGTTGGTTGGTGGTATGGTTTAGGTTTTTACTTACAATCTATTGAACCTTTATTTTACCAAGTGAGTTGAATGAGAATACATGATTAGGTCGCTGAAGTTAAGAGCAACAACCTGGGAAAGCTTTGGTTTATGGTTAGAGGTTAGAGGTTAGGGGTGTCACTCACCCTGACCACGAAGACGCGCACGAGCACGTTGATAGGGTCATTGTGTGGAATGCTCTGGAACATGCCCATGTTTGGGTCAAAGCCCACCTCCCGGGTGATCTCCTCAGACAGAGGCAACTTGTACATGCACATGGAGCCCTTGAATCTGCCCACGATCCTGTCGTCATCCAGGGCTGCTTCATCGTCGTCCCCTGCCTTCCCTCTGTACAGGTTGAAGGTGTGGAGCCAGTCCTCAAAGTTATCATACTCTGCCTCCAGCTCCTTGTTGTACACCTGGACAATACACACACACACACACACACACACACACACACACACACACACACACACACACACACACACACACACACACACACACACACACACACACACACACACACACACACACACACAAACACACACACACACACACACACACACACACACACACACACACACACACACACACACACACACACACACACACACACACCTTGTTGTTCAGAGTGTGTCTGATACCATTCCACGTGTGTGTGTGTGTGTGTGTGTGTGTGTGTGTGTGTGTGTGTGTGTGTGTGTGTGTGTGTGTGTGTGTCCAGTGGAATCTCTAGTCCTACTGACCAGCAGCTCGTCCACTTTGGGTTTGCTGGAGTGTTTCTCTGTCTCCTCTCCTGCATGGTGGCTCTTCTTCTTCTCCTTGTTCCTGCTCTTGTCTCGGCTCTTCTCCTTCCCCTTGGAGCCTTTTACAGGGAGGTCATCAGGTTTGATATCTGATTGTGGGGTGAGTGGAAGGAGTGGATGAGGGGGAGTGGAGGGGGGCAGGGGGGTGAATAGGGAATTGATGGAGGAGGAGGGGAGTGAGGTGGGGAGGGAGGGGTGAAGAGGGACGAATGGATGGACACGACACAACATCCCAGATGTCAATCAACATGAAAGTTGACATTTGACCCATCTGGCCATCCATTGCCAGGACTACTGAAATCCATTACATCATGAGTGATTAAAATGTAAAATACAAGTAACTACCAAAATAATGGAAACACTTGAGTAAATACATACAAAGTACAAAGTATATTGAAAGGAATTAAGCAATTAACATCCAATCATGCTTAAGGTCATGAATAAAAATGCTGGGCAGACCATTATTTTGGCCATTATTTTTGCTTCCATGGCTATGCCCCCAGAGGATGACATTGCCCCGATCAACAGAATGGCACTGAATGGTTAGCGTGAAAACATATGCCATGGCCGTCTGAGTCACCAGATCTGAACCCAATTGAACACTTCTGGGATATTCTGGAGTGGCGCCTTAGACAGCGTTTCCCACCACCATCAACAAAAGACCAATTATGGAATTTCTCTTGGAAGAATGGTGTCACATCCCTCCAATAGAGTTTCAGACAGAATCTATGCCAAGGTGCATTGAAGCTGTTCTGGTGGATTGTGGTGCCCAACACCCTTTTAAGACACATTATTTTGGTGCTTCCTTTATTTTGGCAGTTACCTGTATTTGTAATCACCTGTATTTGTAAAGAGCCACATTATCCTTTTTTTTCTAATTCTGGGAGAATATCTTAATAGGAATTTGGTAAACAAGATTTAAACATTTATATTTTTTCAAAGTTTTAGACTTTCATTTAAAATTGAGTTTGTGGTAATTAGTAGATGTATAGATGTATTAGATGTATCCACATCATTTATGGTTAAATCAGGGGATTAAGGGACAAAGGGATTGATTTGCTTTATAAGCATATAAGCAAATGTTGCGTTCCTTAATGGTTCAGTTTATCAGCCAACTTTCATGATAGTGCACGGCAGGGTTGGTCATGCTGGTGTGAGGGGTCAATGGGTATGATATGAGGTCATGTTTTCATTCCAATTTAGGTGGTGATGGATGAGGGGTAATTGGGTCGGAGGTGCTAGGGATGAATGATGACAGTGAGGAGGATGTGCAATGCATACAATGCCTTCACATGCTATACTCTACTCTGGTGCCCTCTCCACCAGTCCGCAAGCAGGCAGAGATAGACACTCTGATCCTGTAGCTCATTCATCTCAAAAAGCACACATCAAACCCATACACTACTCCCATTATCATCCACCATTCAGAGCTGGCTCAGAATCCTGTCATTCTGAGAGACATGTTAGCCAACAGATGCTCTGTTTTGACGCTCAGCACCAGCAGTGTTTACCTGCTCCCTCTGCTGCTATCTCCTGGTCCTCCCTCTCCTCTGCCTCGGCCAGAGCTGCCTCCTGAGCCCTGAGGATCTGGGAAAAACAACTACACATCAGGATTATCCCCACAAGACACACATGGAACTGACTTTATTCTAGAACACTCCAGTTGTCTTATTGGAACTACTCAAACACTCTATTTCCAGAATACAACCATATTCCTACGAGACGGAATATAAAGCAATAGAATATAATAGAATTGAACAGAATAGAATAGAATTGAACAGAAAAGAATAGAATTGAACAGAATAGAATAGAATTGAACAGAAAAGAATAGAATTGAACAGAATACAATAGAACAGAATCGATTTCTCACCTCCATCAGTGTCTCTATGGAAGCGAAATATTTGGACCACCAGTCCAGCATGCTCTCGTCTGTCTCATCGTCCTCCTCCACCTCTCCCTTCTTCTTCTTCTTCTTCTTCTTCTTTTCTTCTTTCTCCTCGTTCTGCGGGTACAAGAGAGATCGTCTGATCAAACTACATGCTAACTGGCATAGTAGATAAATGTTACAGGTGTGCATTGATGTCTGTCCACATTGTGAAGCTCTTTCAAAAGTTGGGGAACAGTTCCATACCAGGACTTACCACATCAACTTTAACAACTGCATCAGACGTCTACAGGGGGAGGGTCACACAAAACAACACCAAATTACACACAAAATATATACATCTAAACAAAACATGAATAGATTTTACACCACACACAGGACCAGAGGTAAAGCCATCAACCTCAAATGCAGTCCTTGAGGGCATCTCTACTTCTGTCCTTTTCATTCCAAAAATATGAAATCAAAAGTGATAAACATCAGAGACGCGTGTAAAAGCTTACAGCGTCTAACTTGACCACCGTGTCCATCTTCCTGACTGAGGGGTCGGCATCCATGTTGACTGTGACATCACCTGTGGGGCGAGAGAAGGTGCGAGGTGGGGTGCGGGAGTAAGGGGAGCAGGGGCGAGAATGGGACCCCCCGTTGGTCAGGACCATGTAGCCATTCATCAGTCTAGCTGAAAGGGGTCAGGGGAGTGACCGAGGAGGAACAGGACACAACAAAGAAATGGAACGAGAGAGACAGAGAGAGGAGAGAGAAAGAGAGAGAAAGATAGAGAAAACGAGAGCGAGAGAGAGAGAGAGAGATAGAGAAAGAGAGAGAAAGAGAGAGAGAGAGAGATAGTGAGAGAGAGAGAAAGTGAGAGAGAGATAGAGAGAGGCAGAAAGGAGAGGCAGAGAGAGAGAAAGAGAGAGAGCGGAAGAGAGAGAAAGAGAGAGAAAGAGAAGAGAGAGAGAGAGAGAGAGGAGAGAGAGAGAGGAGAGAGAAAGAGAGAGAAAGAGAGAGGGAGAAAAAGATGAGAGAGAGAGAGGAGAGAGCGAAAGAGAGAGAAAAAGAGAGAAAGATAGAGAAAACGAGAGCGAGAGAGATAGTGAGAGAGAGGAGAGAGAGAGAGAGAGAGGAGAGAGAAAGAGAGAGAAAGAGAGAGAAAGATAGAGAAAACGAGAGTGAGAGAGATAGTGAGAGAGAGGCAGAAAGGAGAGGCAGAGAGAAAGAAAGAGAGAGATCGAAAGAGAGAGGAAGAGAGAGAAAGAGAAGAGAGAGAGAGAGAGAGAGAGAGAGAGAGAGAGAGGCGAAAAAAAGATGAGAGAGGAGAGAGACAGAGAGACAGAGAGAGAGAGAGAGAGAGAGAGAAAGATAAGAGAGAGAGAGAGAGAGAAAGACAAGAGAGCGAGAGAGAGAGCGAGAGAGAGAGAGAAGAGAGCGAGAGAGAGAGAAAAAGATAAGAGAGAGAGAGAGAGGGAAAGATAAGAGAGCGAGAGCGAGAGAGAGAGAGAGAAGAGAGCGCGAGAGAGAAAGAGAGAGGGAGAAAAAGATGAGAGAGAGAGAGGAGAGAGCGAAAGAGAGAGAAAGAGAGAGAAAGATAGAGATAGTGAGAGAGAGGAGAGAGAGAGAGAGAGAGGAGAGAGAAAGAGAGAGAAAGAGAGAGAAAGAGAGAGAAAGATATAGAAAACGAGAGCGAGAGAGATAGTGAGAGAGAGGCAGAAAGGAGAGGCAGAGAGAAAGAAAGAGAGAGATCGAAAGAGAGAGGAAGAGAGAGAAAGAGAAGAGAGAGAGAGAGAGAGAGAGAGAGAGAGAGAGAGAGAGAGAGAGAGAGAGGCAAAAAAAGATGAGAGAGAGAGAGAGGAGAGAGACAGAGAGAGAGACAGAGAGAGAGAGAGAGAGAGAGAAAGATAAGAGAGAGAGAGAGAGAGAGAGAAAGACAAGAGAGCGAGAGAGAGAGCGAGAGAGAGAGAAGAGAGCGAGAGAGAGAAAAAAAGAGAAGAGAGAGAGAAAGAGAGGGAAAGATAAGAGAGCGAGAGAGAGAGCGAGAGAGAGAGAGAAGAGAGCGAGAGAGAGAAAGAGAGAGGGACAAAAAGATGAGAGAGAGAGAGGAGAGAGCGAAAGAGAGAGAAAGAGAGAGAAAGATAGAGAAAACGAGAGCGAGAGAGAGAGAGAGAGAGAGAGAGAGAGAAAAAAAAAGAAGAGAGCGAGAGAGAAAGCGAGAGAGAGAGAGAGAGAAGAGAGCGAGAGAGAGAGAAAAAGATGAGAGAGAGAGAGAGAAAGATAAGAGAGCGAGAGAGAGAGCGAGAGAGAGAAGAGAGCGAGAGAGAGAGAGAGAGAGAGAGAGAGAGAGAAGAGAGCGAGAGAGAGAAAGATAGGGAGAGAGAGATGGAGAGTGAGAGTGAGAGAGAAAGATAGAGAAAGTGAGAGAGAGAGATAGTGAGAGTGAGAGAGAGGCAGAAAGGAGAGGCAGAGAGAGAGAAAGAGAGAGAGCGAAAGAGAGAGAAAGAGAGAGAAAGAGAAGAGAGAGAGAGAGAGAGAGAGAGAGAGAGAGAGAGAGAGAATACAGATTGGCACAGAGAGTGGGAGAGAAGGAGAGCAGGAGTGGGAAAAAGCCAGGAAGCATCAAGGTGAGTAAAGCAATAGGAAATTCATATTCATACGCAGGTCTGAGTCAGTCTGAGAGGAAATCACAAACTGTTGAAAATAATTTGGAAGATTAGATTCTGAGACTATACAGTATATCAACAAATGTATATACTCAAATAGTATAAATACATGGTTTGGATTCCCCAGATCAATACAAAAATGTAATCTCTTGTAATAGAAATAAAAAGTAGTGTGAGTAGGCCTACCTGCGCTGGCCCAGTTGTTGTGTGTCTTGTCTGGGGGGCTGTAGATGAACCGTCGCAGGCTGGTGACGGCATGGGAACCCACCAGGGTGTAGCGGCCAAACGCTCTGCAGTCCACCACCCGGACGTTCAGAGGAGGGTGAAGTAGCTCATTCTCTGGCAGGTCCTGATGGGGTCAGGGGGCAAAGGTCAGGGTTCACATAGAGAGTTAGGAAGTTGCCCTGGCCTATATGCAAAACTGATCTAAGGTCAGTTTTAAACCAGCTTGAATCCATTCAATAAACAATTATGGACATGCACCCGTGGAACGGTCATTAAGACACTAACAGCTTACAGATCGTAGGCCATTAAGAAAGATGCCCAGGGTCCCTGCTCATCTGCCTTAGTCATGCTGCAAGGAGGCATGAGGACTGCAGATGTGGCCAGGGCAATAAATTGCAATGTCCGTACTGTGAGACGCCTAAGACAGCGCTACAGGGAGACAGGACGGACAGCTGATCGTCCTCGCAGTGGCAGGCCACGTGTAACAACACCTGCACAGGATCGGTACATCTGAACAACACACTTGCGGGACAGGTGCAGGATGGCAACAACAACTGCCCGAGTTACACCAGGAACGCACAATCCTTCCATCAGTGCCCGGACTGTTTGCAATAGGTTGAGAGAGGCTGGACTGAGGGCTTGAAGGCCTGTTGTAAGGTCCTCACCAGACATCACCGGCAACAACGTTGCCTATGGGCACAAACCCACCGTCGCTAGATCAGACAGGACTGGCAAAAAGTGCTCTTCTCTGACGAGTCACGGTTTTGTCTCACCAGAGGTGATGGTCGGATTCGCGTTTATCATCGAAGGAATGAGCGTTACACCGAGGCCTGTACACTGAAGCGTGATTGATTTGGAGGTGGAGGGTCTGTCATGGTCTGGGGTGGTGTGTCACAGCATCATCGGACTGAGCTTGTTGTCATTGCAGGCAATCTCAACACTGTGCGTTACAGGGAAGACATCCTCCTCCCTCATGTGGTACCCTTCCTGCAGGCTCATCCTGACATGACCCTCCAGCATGACAATGCCACCAGCCATACTGCTCGTTCTGTGCGTGATTTCCTGCAAGACAGGAATGTCAGTGTTCTGTCATGGCCAGCGAAGAGCCCGGATCTCAATCCCATTGATTGAGACATTGGGACCCTTTGGATCGGACGGTGAGGGCTAGGGCCATTCTCACCAGAAATGTCTGGGAACTTGCAGGTGCCTTGGTGGAAGAGTGAGGTAACATCTCATTGCAAGAACAGGCAAATCTGGTGCAGTCCATTTGGAGGAGATGCACTGCAGTACTTAATGTAGCTGGTGGCCACACCAGATACTGACTGTTACTTTTGATTTTGAACCCCCCCCCCCCTTTGTTCAGGGACACATTATTCAATTTCTCTTATGTCTCAGTTGTTGAATCTTGTTATGTTCATACAAATATTTGCACGTTAAGTTTGCTGAAAATAAACGCAGTTGACAGTGAGAGGACATTTAATTTTTGCTGACTTTATGTACAGTATCTGCTGTCTTTCACTGTCTGAAAGACCATCGAGATTTGACCAGGTTCTACTCACCACCTCAAACCACTTGACGAGGGTGCTGAAGTTGGGGTTCTTCTTGTAGTTCTGAATGAGAGCAGACTGGACTCCTCTCCCTGCACACTCTATGTCCACCCTGGGTCTGTCCACCAGGGCCAAATTCACCCTCTTCAGGTCCCTCAGGCCCCAGAACAGAACCTGGACCACAACATATCAGACTGGATCAGACCATTTGATCTCTGCCTTGATCTCCCCTTACCTCCACCACCTGGACCTGTGTCCTCCACCTTCCAGTTTCTATCTTTGGGGTACTTTCTCTCTTTCCTCTAGCTTGTAGTTTTATACCCTCTCTGAGTGCTGTTCCCTAGTCATGGAGTGTTGTCTCACCTCTATGCGGTAGCGGCTGAGGATAGGTCGGATGCCCATGGGTACAGGGAGGATGGGTCCACGTTCTGAGTCTGTCGGACCATCGATGGGAGGAAGCTCTGCCCTCCCCCCTTGTCCAATCTACTCCAGGAAAAGAAGGGAGAGGAGGCAACAACCAATGTATACAACATACCGAGGAGATAGAATTAAATGAAATTACAAACATCAGCTTCAGTATTCAGCAATAAAAGGACCTGAGATGTTTTGTTCTCCTAGATTTTAGTTTGGCTTTGTTCTGGACTATTTTTGCAGAGGTACAGAAGTTAGAGAGAGTAGTTACAGAGCAAGACACTGAATAGAGATGGATGGGGCAGAGAGGGAGAGAAGCACCTTTATAGACGGTGTCTATAGACCTTTATAGACACTCAGCAGAAGAAGGCTTAGACTGACCAGAGAGACCATAGAATTAGACCATAAAATTAGACTGACCAGAGAGACCATAGAGAGACTGACCAGAGAGACCATAGAGTTAGACTGATGACAGAGACCATAGAGTTAGACTGATGACAGAGACCATAGAGTTAGACTGATGAAAAAGACCATAGAGTTAGACTGACCAGAGAGACCATAGAGTTAGACTGACCATACAGACCATAGAGTTAGACTGACCAGAGAGACCATAGAGTTAGACTGACCAGAGAGACCATAGAGTTAGACTGATGACAGAGACCATAGAGTTAGACTGACCAGAGAGACCATAGAGTTAGACTGACCATACAGACCATAGAGTTAGACTGACCAGAGAGACCATAGAGTTAGACTGACCAGAGAGACCATAGAGTTAGACTGATGACAGAGACCATAGAGTTAGACTGATGACAGAGACCATAGAGTTAGACTGACCAGAGAGTGATCAGAGACAGAATAACCAAATGTAACAGTTTTGCTTCTGTCCCTCTCCATGCCCCTACCTGGGCTCGAACCAGGGATCCTCTACACACATCAGCAACTGCCTCCCACGAAGCATTGTTACCTATCACTCCACAAAAGCCACGTCCCTTGAAGTAGTTGTTTCCCTTGTTCTGCAAGGTCTCAGAGCGAGTGACATCACCAATTGAAACGCTATTAGTGCGCACCCCGCTAACTACCTAACCATTTCACAGAGATGGACTGACCAGAGATATCATAGAGTTGGACTGACCAGAGATAGCATAGAGTTAGACTGACCAGAGATAGCATAGAGTTGGACTGACCAGAGAGACCATAGATTTAGACTGACCAGAGATAGCATAGCTTTAGACAGACCAGAGAGTGATCATAGAGGGAGGGACAGAAGAGTGAAAAGAGCACCTTAATCTGAGGAACAGCAAAGTCATGGACAGCAATCAGAGCCCTCCTGATCTCCTCATCGTCATAGGGAATCTGCAGGGTGGGGATAGGGTACAGGAGTATGTAAGGTGGAGGGCAGGAGGTAGGGGGGAGTAGGGCAGGGGTCCAGTGAGAAGGAGGGAGAGTCAAGGGACCACAGGGTGATAAAGAGAGGATGGAAAAAGGAGAGGAGAAGCATGGCGGAAGAACGGGAGGAGAGGCATGGAGGAGGAATAAGAGGAGAGGCATGGAAAGGAATAAGAGGAGGAGCATGGAGGAATAAGGGGAGGAGAGGCATGGAAGAAGAAGGAGAGGAGGGGCATGGAAGAATAAGAGGAGGAGAGGCATAGAAGAAGAAGAAGAAGAAGAAGAAGAAGAAGAAGAAGAGGTGAGGCATGGAGGAAGAAGAAGAGGTGAGGCATGGAGGAAGGAGAGGAGAGGCATGGATGTAGAAGAGGGGGAGAGGCATGGAAGAAGAAGAAGAGGATAGGCATGGAGGAATAAGGGGAGGAGAAGCATGGAGAAAGAAGAGGAGGAGAGGCATGGAGGAAGAAGAAGAGGAAGAGTGCATGGAAGAAGAAGAGGAGAGGCATGGAGGAAGAAGAAGAGGAGAGGCATGGAGGAAGAAGGAGAGAAGAGGCATGGAGGAAGTAGAAGAGGAGAGGCATGGAGGAGGAAGAAGAGGAGAGGCATGGAGGAATAAGGGGAGGAGAAGCATGGAGGAAGAAGAGGAGTAGAGTTATGGAGGAAGAAGAAGAGGAGAGGAATGGAGGAGGAAGGAGGAGAGGCATGGAGGAAGAAGAAGAGGAGAGGCATGGAGGAAGAAGGAGAAGAGGCATGGAGAAAGAAGAATTGGAGAGGCATGAAGGAAGAAGAAGAGGAGAGGCATGGAGGAAGAAGGAGAGAAGAGGCATGGAGGAAGAAGAGGAAGAGAGGCATGGAGGAAGAAGAAGAGGAGAGGCATGGAGGAAGAAGAAAAGGAGAGGCATGGGGGAAGAAGAAGAGGAGAGGCATGGGGGAAGAAGAAGAGGAGAGGCATGAGGGAAGAAGAAGAGGAGAGGCATGGTGGAAGAAGGGGAGGAGAGGCATGGGGGAAAAGGAAGAGGAGAGGCATGGAGGATGAAGGGGAGGAGAGTCATGGAGGAAGATGAGGAGGAGAGGCATGGAGGAAGAAGGAGAGGAAAGGCCTGGAAAAAGATGGAGTGGAAAGGCATGGAGGAAGAAAGAGAGGAGAGGCATGGAGGAAGAAGGAGAGGCTTGGAGGAAGAAGAGGAGGAGAGGCATGGAGGAAGAGGGAGAGGAGAGGCATGGAGGAAGAAGGAGAGGAGAGGCATGGAGGAAGAAGAGGAGTAGTCATGGAGGAAGAAGGAGAGGAGAGGCATGGAGGAAGAAGAGGAGGAGTCATGGGGGAAGAAGAAGAGGAGAGGCATTGACGATGAAGAAAATTGTGGACGGACAATTAGGATGAAATGGAAATTAATAACAGACAGATGAAGAGAAGGAAAGGCAGAGAGAGAGGGAAAGAGAGACCCTTCTTTTCTAGATTTGCTGAGGAATCAGCTCGTCACCGTGTTTGTGCACAGCTGCAGTTGCATAGTCCATGCATTTGGTAAATCTGTTGTCATTCTCCATGTGATCCATTTGTCTAATAACTTCTTGTGCGTCGGTGTGTATTTTTAAACTCTTTCCATGCATGTCAATGGCATGCTCTTAGTGTGTTCCTTTCATGTTATTTAGTTCCTAGTGTGTGTGTGTGTGTGTGTGTGTGTGTGTGTGTGTGTGTGTGTGTGTGCGTGCGAGCATGCGTGCTTATTTCCTGGTGTGCGTGTTCCTGGTGTGTATATGTGCATACGTGTATGTTTCTGATGTGTATGTGTGTACTTGCAGTGTGCACACGTGTCTATGTGTGCGAGTGTGTGTGATCAGCTGACCTGCAGCAGCTCAAAGGCAGCCAGTAGGTCACCGGCGGTAGAGTTACCACGGTAGATCTGGTAGTACTCTAGCTGTGGGGGGAACCTCGGAGGGCCGTAGTGCTCGTCACACATCTTAGTGATGGGCTTAGCAAACGTCCGACCAATGAACTCTGCCTTGCCCTGGACGCCACAGAGACAACCGTAGAAAGATTAGAAACCAGTTTAGGGGGTGTACTTCTTGTCATGGCCACTGGGGGCCAGTGTAAGCACAGACAGAATACTGAAAATGGTGTATAAAGTGGGGACTATTCAGAGAACATGCTAGCTACCATAAGGCTAACAGAATTTGAAAGGTCCTACCAGGGGTCATATCTCTATTGGTTCCATCAGTTTATGAGAAGCATGCATGACTGGTAGAGTTAACACTTCAACCAAACAACTGCAACCAATCAACTACTGTTTCAGCTATCAAACACTACTGGAGGAATGCAAGAGGACCATGCTTATGGCTACGTCATGGACAGATGGCAAACCTAGTTTGGGAATGCCCTGTAAAATAGCCTGTCCTGCCTCTTGCATGACTTGGCTAACTAGCTACGTTGCTACGCAAACAGAAGCCCAAAGCAGGAGAGGCCCTACTTCTGGCTTTCACACTCTACTTAGCCCCAACAGCATCATCCACAATATGAGCAGGAACAAGAGGAACATGGTAAATTAAGACAGTAACAGATACACAGTAAGAACATATGGACAAACACAAAGTGTTTGGATCACAGACAGGGACGGACTGGGACCAGAAATCAGCCCTGGCATTTCTATCACACCGGCCCATTTTCCCTTGAGGCCCCCACACCAGCCCATGTTTTCCTTGATGCCCCCATTATCAGCAAAATAATAATCATTTGGTGAAAAGAAACCTGAGATAGACATGGACCAGCCCATCTGGCATTTGCCAAAAATGGCCAGTCCAGTCTCACAGTACTTTGTATCCTAGTATCCTTTGAATCCCAAAAAAACAATAGTTTCACTAAGGATCTCACTCTCACTCTCACACTCTCACTCTCACTCTCACACTCTCACACTCTCACTCTCACACTCTCACACTCTCACTCTCACTCTCTCACTCTCTCATTCTCACTCTCACTCTGACTCTCTCTCTCACGCTCCCACTCTCTCACTCTCACTCTCCTGATCTCTCTCACTCTCACCCACACTCTCTCACGCTCACACTCTCACTCTCTCACTCAGGTCGTACCACAGTGTCCTGGTCGTAGACCTCTACCACAATGATAGGCGGGTCGTCTCGTAGCTCGCCGGCCTCTCCGAACAGCTCAACATCCTCAAACACCAACAGCTGATCCCACGTAGGGCACAGAGTCTCACTCAGGACCTAAAACACACGGACACACATTAACAGACACACACGCACGCACGTATGCAGGCACACACACACACACATTAACAAACACACACACACACGCGACGCTTACTAGGCCCATGTAAAGCAGAGACTGACTCAGAACACACATACGCATATGCACAAAAACACACACACTGACACACACACACACACACACACACCCTCTATCTTACCTCAGTGACCTGGCTATGTGTGGAGAAGAATACCCTGGCAAAGGGGTCTGACAAGCCACTGCTGTCTGCAGCAAACAGACTCCTGGCCTGGTACATGTGAGCCCTCAGCTGGAATACCTGCTTCACTGCAGATCAGAGAGAGAACACAGAGATGAGACAACACTCAGATACACAGGAGAGCAGAGAGGACACAGAGATGAGACAACACTCAGATACACAGGAGAGCAGAGAGAGAACACAGAGATGAGACAACACTCAGATACACAGCAGAGCAGAGAGAGAACACAGAGATGAGACAACACTCAGATACACAGGAGAGCAGAGAGAGAACACAGAGATGAGACAACACTCAGATACACAGGAGAGCAGAGAGAGGACACAGAGATGAGACAACACTCAGATACACAGGAGAGCAGAGAGAGGACATAAGATTAGACAACACTCAGATACACAGCAGAGCAGAGAGAGGACACAGAGATGAGACAACACTGGCTATCTTATAAAGCAGCTGCTCACTCACCATAGCAACAGTATATACAGGTTACAGACTGTAGACAGACTTAATGTTGTAGACCAGACTGATAGGGGGTACAGACTGTAGACAGACTTACTGTTATAGACCAGACTTACTGTTATAAACCAGACTGACAGGGGGTACGACTGAAGACAGAATTACTGTTGTAAACCAGACTTACTGTTATAAACCAGACTGACAGGGGGTACGACTGAAGACAGAATTACTGTTGTAAACCAGACTTACTGTTATAAACCAGACTGACAGGGGGTACAGACTGTAGAGAGAATTACTGTTGTAAACCAGACGTACTGTTGTAAACCAGACTGACGGGGGGTACAGACTGTAGACAGGGGCTTGTCCTGGGAGCCTTGTTCTCTTCAAAGCCGTTGGGCAGGCCAGACAGGAAGTCCTTCCTCTGTTTGTTGAGGCCCAGCCACAGGTATATCTCCATCTTAGCCTGCACTGTCCAACCCGCTGGGCCAAAGCCCTTCTTACCAGGCAGCTGGTGGACACAAACGTTACAGTAACGTTCTAGATGTATAGAACTTTATTCAGCCTTAGAAAGATTGTAATCTTAGGATCTAAAGACACAAGGCCACAGACCTACAACAGCAACACTAAGGTAAATGGACATTCAATAGTTTGTTAGGGTTATAAAACAAAACAATGAGGGTAGGAAGAAGTGGAGGTCAGAGAGAGTCGAGAAGGTTCAAGTCACGTACCCTGAGGAAGACAGCTTTGACCTTGCCACAGTCCTTGCCTGTCTCCTCGTCTACGATGGAGTAGAGGATGTCTTTGGAGGGGATGCGGGCGTAGGCAACACGCTTGTTGTTACTCATCATCCATACAAACACGTCTGGGATACTGTGCTGGGGCTGGAGGGCACAGAGGATATAGCTTCAACGTTTTATTGACACCCACATAGCAGTCAATACAGGCTGAAATTCAC
The DNA here is from genome assembly GCF_057628025.1 of Oncorhynchus mykiss. Lineage (NCBI taxonomy): Eukaryota > Metazoa > Chordata > Actinopteri > Salmoniformes > Salmonidae > Oncorhynchus > Oncorhynchus mykiss. Next base: position 76,775,454 of record NC_143025.1, on the reverse strand, counting down.
GTGCATAACATAAAGGATATTGATAAACACAAGAACGCACACCCCTGTAACGGTGAATTACATGTCATGAGTGTACAGTTTATTGTTGCACAGTGGTACTCTTTACTGCACATAGTGATTGGTTATGATTATGCTAGCGTTTTATAATAGAGAGCTAAGATCCACTGTGGGGAGGTTGCCTGTGCTGTCTCTATAAGGCCTGAATTGCTCTGTCAATGCAACTAGAATGTGTTATAAACAAAGTTGAGTGTAACAGAATCTGTACCTCGTCGGCAAGGAAACGGAGCCTGTGCAGGAAGTTTTGAACCATCTTCAGTTTGTCTCTAACCGTGTTCCTCTTCACCTGGGAGCGAATCAGCTTGGCCTGCTGCCCCATGCTCTCCTACAGAGAAGGATATGACATCATAAACATTCCCACGCTCTGCTACACGAGGATAGATTCATAACCATAACAACTCTCTCCATCACTCTCTCAGAGCAGCCCTGTACCATTTCTCTCATGCAGGACTTGAGTCTCTCTTTGTCCAATTTGGTTCTGCCTGCCTGGTTCTGGTCCTTGTTGGCCAAAGTGACGAAACGACTGAAAGTAAAGGCACAGAGACACTTACACTTACACTTGGCTATGGCAGTCCAGACACTGTATCAACAGAAGTGATTATATCTGTGGTATCAGTAATGTTAGCTCACTTGCAGCCAGTGCTGAGTTCCTCCAGCACCCCTCGGAGTCTGCGCTCTGGATAGGCCTTCTCTGTCTTAATGACCTCCTGCACGTCATTCAGACCCTCCTCCTGTAGGACCACAACCCGCAAACACAAACAAGTGTATCAGATCCAGAAATGCTTTGCATTTATTGGGGTTAATCTAATTATTATCCAGGTTAGGGAGGGTTTGGCCGGTAGGGATATCCTTGTCTCATCGCGCACCAGCGACTCCTGTGGCGGGCCGGGCGCAGTGTACGCTAACCAAGGTTGCCAGGTGCACGGTGTTTCCTCCAACACATTGGTACGGCTGGCTTCCGGGTTGGATGTGTGCTGTGTTAAGAAGCAGTGAGGCTTGGTTGGGTTGTGTATCGGAGGACGCATGACTTTCAACCTTCGTCTCTCCCGAGCCCGTATGGGAGTTGTAGCGATGAGACAAGATAGCAGCTACTAACAATTGGGTACCACGAAATTGGGGGAAAAAATGTAATTAAATTTTAAAAAATTGAATTATTATCTTGCTGGTGCACATTCAACATGAATAGTTACTGACCATTTTGTCAGCGATCTTGTCCATGATGTTTGAGTTGTAGAGTCGTCTCCTCTGGTCCTGCCACCAGCTCTTGATGTAGATACATGGCTTCTTCTCAAAGTAGGGCAGGTGGAAGTAGTTCCTGAGGTTGGCACAAAAAAAGGTCCCTCAGAGAATAAGACCAATGGTTGCAGATTTCTTTCATATTTCAATGTTTTCAATATGCTTTTCACCATGCTATTCTTTTATCGCCATTATTTTATGTTAGAGTACTTTGTGACACATATAGGCTACATTGTGATCTATGAATATGGAAGAGCTAGACCCAGTGGTTCCCAGACTTGTTTTGTTGTTACACGCCATAAGCAAAACAATATTTCTAGCCAGAACCCCGGCTTTAGATGTGACCCAGGAGGAACTTGACCCACCACCCCTGATCCTGACCCTTGAACCCCTGTCCTCTGACCTGTCTGTGATGACAGGCTTCATGGGAGGGGTGGAGGACACAGACACCAGGTCCCCATCATCATCCGCCTCGTCCTCACTGGAGTTCTGCTGGATCAGCTCTGACTCTTCCTCATCACTCTCTCCTCCTCCCTCTTTCTTCTTCTTCTTCTTAGCTGCGGTGGGCTTGCTCACTCCGTCTATCTGGTTGCCGTAGTTACCTGGGGGAAGGAAATGTGAAAAGTAGCAACAATAGTAGAATTGTATCGTTGTGTTTTTGTTTGCAATACGTACATGCCAAACACACAAATCATTGAGTACCTTTTGTGTCCAATACTAATGATAATTGAGTCTGTTAAGTTATTACTGTATACCCCCCAAGTATATTACTTACCTATTGTGACCTCGAAACTGATTGGCTTATCACCGATCTTCCTGTCAATCATGGTGGCCTCCAGGAAGGAACCAAATAGGAAGAATTCCTCTATTTTCCCTGTGGCACTCTGAACGACAGAATAAAGAAGACAAGATTAACAACAGAATACAAATAAGAGGTAGAACCAAACCCGCTTTAATTACAATTTCTCAAACACACAGAATGCAGAATAAACAAATACAGTCCCATTCACCAACATACAGGTTTTTCTTTTTAATCATAAACAATTATCCTAAACAAAAAATATAAACTCAACAAAAGCCAAAATAACAGATCCCAGAAATGTTCCATACTTACAAAAAGCTTATTAGTTTATATTCCTGCTAGTGAACATTTCTCCTTTGCCAAGTAAATCTATCCACCTGACAGGTGGGGCAAATCAAGAAGCTGATTAAACAGAATTATCATTACACAGGTGCACCTTGTGCTGGGGGGGGGCGATAAAAGGCAACAAAACACAACACAATGCAACAGATGTCCCACGTTTTGAGGGAGCGTGCAATTGGCATGCTGACTGCAGGAATGTCCACCAGAGCTTTTGCCAGATAATTAAATGTTCATTTCTACCAATGCTTTTTTAGAGAATTTGGCAGTATGTCCAACCGGCCTCACAACTGCAGACCACGTGTAACCATACCAGCCCAGGGCCACCACATCCGGCTTCTTCACCTGCAGGATCTTCTGAGACCAGCCACTTGGACAGCTGATGAAACTGTGGGTTTGCACAACCGAAGAATTTCTACACAAACTGTCAGAAACCAGCTTAGGGAAGCTCATTTGAGTGCTCGTTGTCCTCACCAGGGTCTTAACCTAACTGCAGTTCGGCGTCGTAACCGACTTCAGTGGGCAAATGTTCAAATTCGAAGGCCACTGGCACGCTGGAGAAGTGGCTCTTCACGGTTGAATCCCAGATGGCAGACAGCATGTATTGCGTTTTGTGTGCGAGCGGTTTGCTGAAATCTACGTTGTGAACAGAGTGCCCCCGTGGTGGTGGTGTGGTTATGGTATGGGCAGGCATAAGCTATGGACAACACCAGATACTGACTGGTTTTCTGATCCACGCCTTTAAGGTATTTGTGACCAATAGATGCATATCTGTATTCCCACTCATATAAAATCAATAGATTAGGGCCTAATTTATTTCCTTCAATTGACTGATTTCCTTATATGAACTGTAACTCAGTCAAATCTTTATAATTGTTGCATTTATATTTTGGTTCAGTGTATCTTTTCAAGTCAGTGTTGATTAAGATGATGATTAAGATGTTGAGCAGGTTAGGGTTGGCCTCTTTAAAGTCTCTCTATCTCTCCGTCTCTCCGTCTCTCCGTCTCTTCGTCTCTGTCTCGCTATACCTGCCCCTGCCACATAGTCAAACTGATACCAATAACTTACTGCACACAGGGGAGATATTAGGGAGGCATTAGCTAAACAAAGAGACAGCAAGGGGATAGTTGGCTACTTATCCAGGGGTAACAAAGATGATGCTATTGATTTCCCTAACAGCCAGTTAATATCTTTAAGGTCTTTATAATGTCAATATAACATAATATAACTGTGAGGGTTGACGCTGGAGGCGAGAAGCAGGTACAGGGAGAACATTTAATAAAGAATGGACATGAAACAGGACAGGAACAGCGTCTGCACAGGGGATAAATAAGACATCAATGCTGACACAGGGAACAAACTGAGGGGCAGACAGATATAGAGGGGGTAATCAACAAAGTCATGGAGTCCAGGTGAGTCCAATACTGTGCAGCTGCGAGTAAAGAAGGTGACACGTGCGGGAGCAGGAGCAGACGACAATTTAACATCAGAATGGAAATATCTAACCTATGACTATTTATGGGGATGTCAGGAGGTCATAGGCAGGGTCAAAGGGCAAAGCTGAACACATGTAGGGGGTAGGCGAGTTGTTTCTTTGTTTGCTGAAATCCATATTTTGTAATAAAACGTTAAACAAATACAACCACCGACTGTTTCCTTGTATCGACTGACAGCGACTCGATGTAGTCGGAGGTACACTCCACCCACAGTGGAGTTGAGAAACCCAGCTAGCGTAGGAGTTATGTTGGATTAGGGGACAATCAATAGTTTGGCAGTTTGCTTTCTTCCAATGTCCTATTGCCTCATAGGGGGTGGGAAGGACCATGAAATTGCTTCTTCCAATTACTGATAAAGAACTGTTAAGGCTCCATGAATTAATGAGGAATTGAAAAACTATGGTTGAAAGAGATGGGGGAAAAAGTCTGGCTGCACATCTGACTGGCTGGCTTACTTCAAATTGAGAATTTATGTGAGTAAACTCAACAAAAAAAGAAGAAGAAACTATTATGAAGACAAGATCAATGATATAAAGAATGATGGAAGAAAACCTTGAATGAAATTATGGGCAGAAAGACTAATCCAACTCCATCTTTCATCGAATCACATGGATTATTCATCATAAAACCATTTGATGTTGCCAATTAATGCAATGATTACTTCATTGGCAAAGTGGGCAAATTTAGGAAGGAAATGCCAACAACGAACAGTGAGCCATCGTATTCATGCATAAAAAAATGTATAACGAAAGAAAAGCATTGTAATAAGTTTTAATTTTACAAACTTAGTGTGAGAGAAATTATTGTTGTCAATCAATAATGACAAACCTCCTGCCATAGACACCTTAGAAGGAAAGCTACTGAGGATGGTAGCTGACTCTATGGCCACTCCTATCTGTCATATCTTTAATCTGAGCCTAGAGGAAGGTGTTTGTCCTCGGGCCTGGGGGGAAGCCAAAGTCATTCCGCTACTGTCACGAATCCCGCCGAAGATGGTGCCTCTTCCTGTCCGGGCGGCGCTCGGCGGTCGTCGTCGCCGGCCTACTAGCTGCCACCAATCTCCTTTTCTGTTTCAGTTAGTTTAGTCTGATTAGTTTCACCTGTTTCTTGTTTGGGTTTTATTTTGGGCGATTTAAACCCGGTAGGCCGGCCAGCTTTTGTGCGGGCTTGTTTTTCTGTTCATGGTGTGTGGATTATTGTGGATTCCGTTTTTCCGGACAGTTTCGTCCTGTTTGTTGGACTGGGTATTTACTCTGGTCTTGGAATAAAGATCCACGTTTTGAACTACCCTGTTCTCTGCGCCCGACTCCACCACCCACTACTCCTAGAAGCCATTACAGCTACCCAAGTGTCCTTTACTGGTTCTTTACTGGTTCTAACAACAACATTGTTTTTGACCAAATACAATGCTATTTCTCTGTAAACAAATTGACAAAAGAGTATTAGCATGCTTATAGAGAAGGGCACTCAACATGTACTGCACTGACACAAATGACTGATGATTGGTTGAAAGTAATTGATAATACAAAGATTGTGGGAGCTATACTGTTAGATTTCAATGCAGCCTTTGATATGCTTTTCAACCTCTGCCATATCGTGGATTTAGAGCTACAGTTGAAGTCAGAAGTTTACATACAATTAGGTTGGAGTCATTAAAATTAGTTTTCAACCACTCCACAAACTATAGTTGGTTAGGACATCTACATTGTGCATGACACTAGTAATTTTTCCAACAATTGTTTACTGACAGATTATTTCACTTATAATTCACTGTATCACAATTCCAGGCTAATTGACATTATTTGAGCCAATTGTAGGTGTACCTGTGGGTGTATTTCAAGGCCTACCTTCAAACTCAGTGCCTCTTTGCTTGACATCATGGGAAAGTCAAAAGAAATCAGCCAAGACCTCAGAATTTTTTTTGTAGTACTCAACAAGTCTGGTTCATCCTTGGGAGCAATTTCCAAATGCCTGAAGGTACCACATTCATCTGTACAAACAATAGTACACAAGTATAAACACCATGGGACCACACAGCTGTCATACCGCTCAGGAAGGAGACGCGTTCTGTCTCCTAGAGATGAACGTACTTTGGTGCGAAAAGTGCAAGTCAACCCCGAACAACAGCAAAGGACCTTATGAAGATGCTGGAGGAAACAGGTACAAAAGTGTCTATATCCACAGTAAAACGAGTCCTATATTAACAAAACCTGAAAGGCCGCTCAGCAAGGAAGAAGCCACTGCTCCAAAACCTCCATAATAAAACCAGACTACGGTTTGCAACTGCACGTGGGGACAAAAATCGTACTTTTCGGAGAAATGTCCTCTGGTCTGATGAAACAAAATAGAACTGTTTGGCCATAATGACCATTGTTATGTTTGGAGGAAAAAAGGGGAGGCTTGCAAGCCGAAGAACATCATCCCAACCGTGAAGCACGGGGGTGGTGGCATCATGTCGTGGGGGTGCTTTGCAGCAGGAGAGACTGGTGCACTTCACAAAATAGATGGCATCATGAGGCAGGAACATTATGTGGATATATTGAAGCAACATCTAGAGACATCAGTCAGGAAGTTAAAGCTTGGTCGCAAACGGGTCTTCCAAATGGACAATGACCCCAAGCATATTTCCAAAGTTGTGGTAAAATGGCTTAAGGATAACAAAGTCAAGGTATTGAAGTGGCCATCCTTGACCTCAATCCTCGACCTCAACCCTATAGAACATTTGTGGGCAGAATGGAAAAAGTTGGTGCGAGCAAGGAGGCCTACAAACCTGACTCAGGCCGAAATTCACCCAACTTATTGTGGGAAGCTTGTGGAAGGCTACCCGAAATGTTTGACCCAAGTTATTAAACAATTTAAAGGCAATGCTACCAAATACTAATTGATTGCATGTAAACTTCTGACCCACTGGGAATGTGATTAAATAAATACAAGCTGAAATAAATCATTCTCTCTACTATTTTTCTGACATTTCACATTCTTAAAATAAAGTGGGGATCCTAACTGACCTAAGACAGGGAATTTTTACTGGGATTAAATGTCAGGAATTCTGAAAAACTGAGGTGTATGTAAACTTCCGACTTCAACTGTGTCTATCTAATAGAACTCAGAGGGTTTTATTTAATGGAAGCTTCTCTAATGTCAAACATGTAGGGTGTGTTGTACCACAGGGCAGCTCTCTAGGCCCGTAACTCTTTTCTATTTTAACCAATGACCTGACACTGACATTTAACAAAGCCTGTGTTTCCGTGTATGCTGAGGATTCAACCATAGGGTTAGTGATTCATTTGACCTATATTTCTGCTTTTTGTGACTCCTATCTTTGGCTGGAAAAATGGCTGTGTTTTTTCAATTTGGCGGTGATCTAACATATGTTGTGCTTTAGCTGTAAAGCATTTTTGAAATCGGACATGATGGATAGATTAACAAGATGTTTATCTTTCATTTGCTGTATTGAACTTGTTAATGTGTGAAAGTTACATATTTCAAAAAAATATTTTTGAATTTCGCTCGTTGCCTTTTCAGCGGAATGTTGTCGAGGTGTTCCGCTAGCGGAACCCCTGCGCTAGAAATGTTAAGAACAAATTCTTATTTACAATGACCGCCTACCCCAGGCAAATCCTAACCCAGATGACGCTGTGCCAATTGTGAGCCACCCTATGGGACTCCCAATCACAACCAGGCTGTAGTGACACCTCTAGCACCTCTAGCACAAGATGGCGACCGAAGAACATGGCTGACGTTTTACATTCTCCCAACCAATTGTGCCATTTGTTAGTTTTTTTGCGTTATTTTTTTACTTATTTTGTACATAATGTTGATGCTACCATCTCTTATGACCGGAAATAACTTCTGGACATCGGAACAGTGATTACTCACCGCAGACTGGAAGAAACTTTTTCCTTTAACGAGTCCAACAAGGAGGATATACTGCTTTCACTGGAACAGGCCCAGATCCCCGTAATTTGCTTGAAGAAATGACCGCAGATCGAGCTGCCTTCTGACAATCCGCAGGCAAGCAAGTAAACTCCCACTGCCATTCATTCTTCTTGCTAACGCGCAATCATTGGAAAATAAAATTGATGACCTACGATTAAGATTATCCTACCAACGGGACATTAAAACATTTTAATATCTTATGTTTCACCGAGACGTGGCTGAACGACAATACCAATAATATAGACCTGTCGGGATTTTCCATGCACCGGCTGAACAGAGAAGCTACGTCTGGTAAGACGAGGGCTGGGAGTGTGTGTCTATCTGTCAATAAATGACTTTTATGCTCGCTTCGAGGCAAGCAACACTGAAGCATGCACAAGAACACCAGCTGTTCTGGATGACTGTGTGATAATGGTCTCGGTAGCCGATGTGAACGAAACTTTTAAACAGGTCAACATTCACAAAGCCGCTGGGCCAGATGGATTACCAGGACGTGTACTCAAAGCATGCGCGGACCAACAGTCAAGTGTCTTCACTGATATTTTCAACCTCTCCCTGACCGAGTCTGTAATACCTACATGTTTCAAGCAAACCACCATAGTCCCTGTGCCCAATTAAGCGAAGGTAACCTGCCTAAATGATTACCGCCCTGTAGCACTCACGTTGGTAGCCATGAAGTGCTTTGAAAGGCTGGTCATGGCTCAAATCAACAGCATCCTCCCGGACACCGAGGTAACCCACGCTTATTATTGAGCAGCTGGACCTGCCTGTGATCTGAGAGGTAGGGGGCACGGGTGGATACAAGATCTCGGACAGAGGTAGGCTTGGACAATCTAATCTCAATAAGTGATGAAATTATAAAGAACAAAGAAAAATGAATCAGAGAGTTTGGATCAACCCTGCTCCTTAGCAGATTTTTGGGTTGAATAATCCTTGTGAGAATCAAGGACAGTGGATATTGCATACCATATTAAAATTGGCAGTATATATGGGCAAGAGCACAACTTAAGTTTACAAATATTCTAACTTTGTTTCACGCCGCATTTAAACAATCGCTAAAGTGTGTAGATTTAAGGGGTTCCGTGTTGATACAATATGTAAGGTAGTGTATTTGTTACTGGCGTAAAAAGACGAAGAAACTTGTATGCTAAACATCACCACATTAGTAAACTATGTGGTAAGGCATTAAATGGTAAAGTACAAATCGGCGAAACAAGAGATAACATATTTGAGCGTTTCAATGGCAGGTTAAATGATGAGTAGAGGGATTGGGCCTTGAGATTGTAATATGATTAGCTGTGGTTGAAAGCGAGCAGGCAGTGGGACATTTGAAGTAGAGGTCTGAGAAACATTCTTTACAGTTTCTGATTATTGTTGCTGGGTTTTATAGTTAGGTAACACCAGTGAATTTGAGCAGGAAGTTAATGTATTCTAACATTATAATCTTATGCTGATAAGACAGCACACATTTTTTAAAAGTTTCTACATGTTAAACAACAGGTTTATATTTTTACTAAATTAATGCAACAGGTTGCAATGTTCAGATTACCGGTAAGGTGTTATGGTTTTACAGTGATACACTGAAGTACTTAACTTCTTGGTGACATGGAGGCAGTATTGAGTAGCTTGGATGAATAACGTGCCCAGAGTAAACTGCCTGCTACTCTGTCCCAGATGATAATATATGCATATTATTAGTAGTATTGGATAGAAAACACTCTGAAGTTTCTAAAACTGTTAAATGATGTCTGTGAGTATAACAGAACTCATATGGCAGGCGAAAACCTGAGGCAAATCCAACCAGGAAGTGGGAAATCTGAGGTTTGTAGTTTCATTTAAGTGATTGCCTATCCCATATGCTGTGTCTATGGGGCCAGATTGCACTTCCCAAGACTTCCAGCAGATGTCAACAGTCTTTAGAAAGTTGTTTGAGGCTTCTATTGTGGAAGGGTGTCGAATAAGAGCTGTTTCAACAAGTGGACTAAGCTGAGGCCAATCAGTTGTTTACTGCGCGGTCACGAGGGCTTCTCCTTCTGTTTCCTCTGTAATGAATACGCTATTGTCCGGTTGGAATATTATTGAAGATTTATTATAAAAAGACCCTAAGGATTGATTGTATACATCGTTTGACATGTTTCTACAAACTGTAATGGAACTCGTTTGACCTTTCATCTGGATTTTGCGCTCGCGCATTGTGCCTTTAGAATAGTGAACTAAATGCGCGGAAAAAACGGAGGTATTTGGACATAAATATGGACGTAATCGAACAAAACAAACATTTCTTGTGGAAGTGGGAGTCCTGGGAGTGCATTCCGACGAAGATCAGCAAAGGTAAGTGAAGATTTATAATGCTATTTATGATTTTTGTTGACTCCACAATTTGACGGGTAACTGTATGGCTTGCTTTTGTGGCTGAACGCTGTTCTCAGATTATTGAATATTGTGCTTTTGCCTTAAAGCTTTTTTGAAATCTGACAAAGCGGTTGCATTAAGAACCATTTTATCTTTAATTCTATGTAAAACATGTATCTTTCATCAAAGTTTATGATGAGTATTTCTGTTATTTGATGTGGCTCTCTGCAATTTCTCCGGATTTTTTGGAAGAATTTCTGAACATGGCGCCAATGTAAACTGAGGTTTTTGGATATAAATATGAACTTGATCGAACAAGTCCTGGGAGTGTCATCTGATGAAGATCGTCAAAGGTTAGTCATTAAGTTTATCTATATTTCTGATTTTTGTGACACCTCACTTTGGTTGGAAAATGGCTGAATGCTTTCTGTGATTAGTTGCTGACCTAACAAGTTCTGCTTTCGCCGAAAAGCCTTTTTGAAGTCGGACACTGTGGTTGAATTAACGAGAAGTGTATCGTTAAAATGGTGTAAAATACTTGTATGGTTGAGGAATTTTAATTATGAGATTTCTGTTGTTTTGAATTTGGCGCCATGCAATTTCACTGGCTGTTGGCGAGGTGGGACGCTAGCGTCCCGAACGATCCCAGAGAGGTTAATGCAGCTGGTGGCCACACCAGATACTGACTGTTACTTTTGATTTTTGTCCCCCCTTTGGTCATGGACACATTGTTCAATTTCTGTTAGTCACAAGTCTGTGGAACTTGTTCTGTTTATGTTTCAGTTGTTGAATCTTGTTATGTTCATACAAATATTTACACATGTTAAGTTTTCTGAAAATAAACGCAGTTGACAGTGAGAGGACTTTTTTTTTTGCTGAGTTTATAATACGATATGGGAGTGAATTGTGTTTAAAGGTAGCACATGCTAAATTAACATAAACATTGGGGTAGATTAAAACAAACAATTAATGATTTGAGGGAGTACAATGGACTTATTATTATCATGTTTTGTTTGTAGTTAAAACCTTTGGGTTGCTGATTATATTAGTATAGTGAATGCTAAAAGAATTGAACACTTTATCCACCAAGAGAATGGGGGTAGTCATATTTTCTCCCTTTGAAATGTTTCCTGAGGCTGTGTTTTTTGTGAGAGAGCAGTGAGTGAAATTCTGCAGTGTAGTTAGTATAAAGGTACCTGGATTAGGCCATTAACTACCAAATTAAATAAGGCCTGGACATTTTTGTTTGCTTTTGTCATATGGTTTACCACACACACACACACACACACACACACACACACACAACTTATTTGAAGGGTTTGAATGACCTCTGACCTCTGTCCTGACCTCCTAGTGTGGTTTGACCGCCCTCACTGGCATGCCGAGAGGCATTGGATGATGATTTAAAGGTCATATTTAATACTGATTTGAAGGTAATTTATAATACTGATAATCACAGAGAAGTTTTATAACTAATAGGACCATGAGAAGGATAGACCTGTCTCTAGTCTATTTTTACTACTACAGGTACAACTGCTTTTTGTTTGTTATTAAGGGTAATAATTAAAATTAGATTTGTAGTGTTGTTGTTTTTTGGGGGGATTGAAGTTTACACACCTTGAGTGATATGTAGGGATGTATTGCTGCGTTGTTTGTTCTGTTTTGGTTTGATAAATCTCCCCAGATTGGGTCTGCTGATGATCAGCATAACTTCCTGACTTCCTGATTACTGCGATGAGGTTGACAGTGTGATATGGGAGTATAAGCTAATTTGAAACATTGTTTCAACAGAATGTGACTTTTTTTTTATTTGAAATATGTTTTAGAGATTTGCATTAAGAATATTGGTAGTAGTAATAATTTGTCATACAGTAGATCATCTGTTTGGATTTCTTGAAATGCTTGTCTGGATTTCCTGAATCAGAAATGTGCTGAACTGAATTATTGTTCTGATCTGTCCTTTCTTGAGGTTATGGTGGAGATGGTATCTAGATGCATAGGAGGGATAATTTGACCAAACAGGGTGTGGACCTCAAAACCCCCTCTAACCAGCTGAAGAAATGCCATTCACTACGGCCCTGTCCTGCACCACTTCTATCCAGAGACCTAAGTCTGAGCCAGCAAACGGTGTACAGCATCCAGTTGATGTTATCAAATGTTTTTCTCTCAGGAGTGAAAAAGAAGTCCACGTGGAGTGTGCATGGAGAGAGATCTGTTCAAAACTTCTCTCATTTTGCTGGTATACTGGTTGGCAAATGGATAAGACATAATGAGTTGTGGTGGGTTTCAGGTGAGACATTGAAATTGGGACATTATCATGGGCCATCCACTTTGAACCTATCTGAAGAAGAAAAATTAAGAAATGCCAGAAGATTGAGGGGGTTGGTCAACTGTACCTGTAATTGATTTAGATGTGGAGGTCTACACTGCTAAATGTATAGTGATTTAGGCTAAGAATGCATTGAGATACTGATCTGTAATTATAGCCCTGATGAGGAATTTAGTACTAGAATTATTAGATGAATATATTTGTATGGTTAAAATAAATGTACATTCTGCCAGTATTGATGTATGTTAAATTGAGGGTTTTCATTTTGAGTGATATATCCAATGTGAATCACTGAGCAATGTCATCCTAAATTTCGGTTGGATAATTCATTGGGGTTTAATTATCATTTGGGAACTGAATGATTTCCCTTACCTATTCCCTATTCCTGACTACATCTCTGATGATGACCCCAATCCTGAGCATAAGGACTCAGATGTGGAGCCCACACTGAGTGTACAAGGTGCCCAGAGAGGGGTGTCTGTCACTGGTGTAGGAATGGTTCTGAACGGGGTGGACATTTTTATCATGCTGGCCCCTACCTTTGTGTATGATGCCAGTGTGATTGATGACTGTCCTATTTGCTGTAATGAAGCCTGTGTGTGATTTTGTTTTTTATGTTTCATTTTCTGTTCCAGATTGACCTTGTTTAGATAAGAAAGGTCTAAAACTCAGCAAAGGTTGTTTACCATGGATGAGATGTCAGGCGCCAGAAATATGTACTTTGTTTGTTTACATTTATGTTTAACAATAATCATGCAATGCTTGTACCCTTAGATTATTCCAGGAGAAGCTTAGCTTCTTGAGAGGGGAATGTGATAGAAAAATATTGTATTCACCTTATTTGTTGGATATGTAACAATTATTTAGTTAACAAACAGTAAGATATTTCTGTTCTGCTTGTGCTGTGTTTTATGGTGTCCACTCTAGCACCCGGCGGCTAGTCTGGGTGTTGAGGACATGGGTTTTACTAGAGAGAGCTTGAAGCTGACAATTGATTGATGTTGGTGACAAAAACCTAAAAGCTGGTATTACATAGACAAGATGTCTATGGACTCGAGATAGAGAGAGACTGGAAGGGTTTAGAACAATGCCTCATTGTCTCATCTTACTGGCATCTACCAGCAGCATACCACCCTGCATACCACAGCTGGCTTGCTTCTGAAGCTAAGCAGGGTTGGTCCTGGTCAGTTCCTGGATGGGAGACCTTTTGGATGGGGTGTTAAACGGGTGTCTTGACTCTCTGAGGTCATTAAAGATCCCATGGCACTTATTGTAAGAGTAGGGGTGTTAACCCCGGTGTCCTGGCTAAATTCCCAATCTGGCCCTCAAACCATCACGGTCACCTAATAATCCCCAGTTTACAATTGGCTCATTCATCCCCCTCCTTTCCCCTGTAACTATTCCCCAGGTCGTTAGGCTCTCAGCCTAACAGTCAGAACAAGACTGGTGGGCTGACAGTTTCATTATTGCAATAATTCATCAATATTAAATAAAGATGATTGTTTGTAGAAATGACCAAGTCTCTCTCAGTACTGAATTTCCACGACAATAGTCACTTCATTTCACGGTAAAGTCTACACTTGTTGTATTCGGCGCATGTGACAAATACATTTTGATTTGATTTGATTTGATTTTTAGACCGATGTGCCACTCTGGAGCCCTGATATGTAGGCTATGTGTGTAGTTTTAAAATGTACGTAGTTATGTCCTTGAGCTGTTCTTCTTTACTAATGTTATGTGTTATGTCATGTTCCATGTTTTGTGTTTTGTGTTGGACCCCAGGAAGAGTAGCTGCTGCTTTCTCAACAGCTAATGGGGATCCTAATAAAATACCAAATACCAAATGTAAGATCAATACAATTTCAAGTTAGAACATAGGAGTGTGAAGTGTGACTCAATGACAGCCAACTAATGGACACTCCTTTCTGAAAGGGTCAGTCAATGGCACTGACCTCAGACATACTTGGCAACCAATGAACAGTCACCATCCAATGAGCACTCACCTCTGAGATGTTGGAGACAGGCTCTACCTGCACCTCGGTGGAGCTCACAATCTCAGTGGAGGTGGTGTCCAGGATCTCTACGGCAACAGAGATGAGGAGGCGGGCCCTGAAGGACACACCTTCCCCCAGCCCCTCATTCAGGTCCTGGTGCTCATCAATCAGAGTGTAGTGACGGGTTGAGCCATACATGTTGACCCAGGCTGGGCCCATGGTGGGGAGGAACCCTGGGGGAGGAGAGGACGGGGTGAAGGAGGAGAGGAAGGGGATGGAGGATGACAGGGGAATTGAACGAAAGACAGGGTCCTGAAAAAGGCAATTGCCTGTGTGCTGTGGTGCAGGAGTGTCATGATGCTGCAACTGAGGAATGTTGCATGGTAACTATTTTACTTTTTCTTACTTTTTCTGTGAACTAGGTACATGATAACTTTGTTTTTTTGCATGAAGACATTATGATTTGCAGTGGAATTGAAAGACTTACCTTCCTGGAAACGATTTATTCCTTCCGTGTGTTTTAAACTATTTGAGTATTTTATCAAGTTAGCATTTTTGCATGCTTCTTTGTTGGGATACTCCCACGCAGGTGACGACCTCTGAATTTACCACCTGGGCTTCCCACTGGATTATTGACCCTGATGATCAAGACCCTGCACAAATCGGAACTGTGGGCGCGGCCCGCATGGACCAATGGGGTTGGGGCAGGGTTGTCCACCTTTGTTTCACTCAGTATATAAGCAGAAGTGAAGTGCAATGGAGAAAGGTGAACTAGACTGGCAGTTGAAATTCTCAGAGAATGGCGGAAGCGTATACCGAGTTTGAATCTAATGGTGCTAGCAAAGATGACAATGAAAATGAAGGTGATGAGAATACTGCATGGACTACAGTCGCTAAAGGAAGGGTAAAGAGAGCTAAAATGACAGTTCAACTGCAGTCTAGTAAGCCTAATGCTTATGGCTCAACTACTTCACAGTTTGTAGTAGGAGGGCGGTTTGAGGATAAGAAGATGTACCTGGGAGATCTGTTTGATGTTGCCCAGATAAAGAAAGTGTTGTGTACTGTGGACTCTGTGAGGGTGACCAGAAGTGGAATTTTGTAGATTTTTGTGTGTGTCGGGCAGGAACAAAAGGAGCGTGCGTTGCGCCTCACCAGAATCAACAATCAAGGACTGTTTTCGAATTTCGGAGGAGGGCACCAATCAAGGGCATGATTTCTCAAGTCTGTGGAAGTTGTAGCTGAGAAGATCAGGATGAAAATTCCTCGAGTAGTTGGGACTCGAAGAAGATAGAGAGTATATCTGTGTTGCTGATTTTCGATGAGTCTCTCCCTATTCATGTCAACATGGGATATGTGTGTCACCCGGTGAGGGCATTTGTCCCCAGGTTACTGCTGCTTTCCAACTGCAAAGCATTTGGGCACATGTTTGTTTGCAAAGGATATGATTTGCTGGGGAATATGATGTGGTAAGGAGGAGCTGCATGGTGTACTGGCTGGAGAAGCAGTTCTGTCCTCTCAGGTCAAAGGGTATGATTTGCAGAGGAATATGATGTGGTAAGGACGAGCTGCATGGTGTACTGGCTGGAGAAGCAGTTCTGTCCTCTCAGGTCAAAGGGTATGATTTGCTGGGGAATATGATGTGGTAAGGAGAAGCTGCATGGTGTACTGGCTGGAGAAGCAGTTCTGTCCTCTCAGGTCAAAGGGTATGATTTGCTGGGGAATATGATGTGGTAAGGAGGAGCTGCATGGTGTACTGGCTGGAGAAGCAGTTCTGTCCTCTCAGGTCAAAGGGTATGATTTGCTGGGGAATATGATGTGGTAAGGAGAAGCTGCATGGTGTACTGGCTGGAGAAGCAGTTCTGTCCTCTCAGGTCAAAGGGTATGATTTGCTGGGGAATATGATGTGGTAAGGAGGAGCTGCATGGTGTACTGGCTGGAGAAGCAGTTCTGTCCTCTCAGGTCAAAGGGTATGATTTGCTGGGGAATATGATGTGGTAAGGAGGAGCTGCATGGTGTACTGGCTGGAGAAGCAGTTCTGTCCTCTCAGGTCAAAGGGTATGATTTGCTGGGGAATATGATGTGGTAAGGAGAAGCTGCATGGTGTACTGGCTGGAGAAGCAGTTCTGTCCTCTCAGGTCAAAGGGTATGATTTGCTGGGGAATATGATGTGGTAAGGAGGAGCTGCATGGTGTACTGGCTGGAGAAGCAGTTCTGTCCTCTCAGGTCAAAGGGTATGATTTGCTGGGGAATATGATGTGGTAAGGAGGAGCTGCATGGTGTACTGACGGGAGCAGCAGTTCTGTCATCTTAGGTCACCGGATCGGAGTAGGGCACGGAGTGTATTTTGAAGGACTACATTTGTTTTTTGTTCAGATGTTTGAGTGGATTAAACGTTTGAGCTTATTTCCCTTTCCCCCCTTTTTTATTTCCTGCATCCAGTGGTTTATTTCCCGCATCCAATGTTCCTGGTGTAGTCAGCCCTAAAACACCAATGAAGAAGAAGAAAGTAACCTGTCTATACCTGTCTATAGTCCTGGAGCCACAACTGCTAGATCAAACCAACCTTCATAGAACCTGAAGCGCAGCAGCATTGTGTACCTTAAGGCATTTCACACCCAGTGGCAATACGTCAATCAGAGCCCCACTTGTTTTGAGCCCTACCTGTTAGCTAAAAAATAAAAAAAATAAAATACATATAGTATATTATTATAATTTTTTGCCTGTTTTGCATGTTATTTTGGCATTAATACAAGTCACATATCAGTTTGAAAACAATGTAAAAAAAATATGATAATTTAGTTAATAAAGCCACATACAAACTTGGTATCTTTTTTGCTTTCTTGTGTAAAGCAGCTCCAAAATGCAGGTGTTTCAGCCTAGCTCAGTGCTTTCTGTGGTGGTGAGGCAGCCAGCCTCAGGTTGGTAATGTTCTGTAGTTGCGCCGTGATTGGCTCAGTGTTCTGTCACTCATGGGGACACTACGTCACTGCAAAATATAAGGGTAGAGCCGCCCGTGACCGTGAGACCCATGAGGTGGTGCTAAATTGGCCCAGCGTTAGGGGAGGGTTTAGCCAGCCGGGATTTCCTTGTCCCATCATGCTCTAGCGACTCATTCTGGCGGGACAGGAGCCTGCAAACTGACTTTGGTTGCCAGTTGGACAGTGTTTCCTCCGACACATTAGTGCGCTGGCTCCGGGTTAAGCGAGCAGTGTGTCAAGAAGCAGTGCGGCTTGGTAGGGTGGTGTTTTGGAGGATGCATGGCTCCTGACCTTCGCCTCTCCTGAGTCCGTAGGTGGGTTGCAGCGATGGGACAAGACTGTAACTACCAATTGGGGAGAAAAGTATACATATTTTTATATTCACATTATATCGACAGCAGCTTTGATTGGACTGGCAGCCAGTGGAAAATATGAAGCGTAGGGGTTGTTAATGTCCTCTAGTTGCGCCGTGATTGGCTCAATGTTCTGTCACTCATGGGGACTGCGTCGCCGCAAAATCTATGGGGAAAACTCTGAAATTCAAGCCCCCTGGGTGCTGCCATAGAGTTACATTTGAAGTACCCATCCAAGATGGCTCAAGGACATTGGCTACAGATAAAATTACGTCAATCACATTATACCTACCGTAGCTTTGATTGGGCTGATCATGTCAACATCGTACTTTCAAAATCTTAGCTACCAAGCTAGAAGTCATCATGAATCATGTCGACAACCTACTGGCAAATCAGTTTTGATCCTTGTCATATGAAGAGAATTAACGAATAAATTATACATACAACTTAAAAGAATAAACATTCAACATTGGTCACGCTGTCAATCCAGCATGACTTCTCCTGCGCTCAAAACAACTGGAAACCCAGAACTGGGAAATCTCAGACTTCAGTGAGTTCAAGACCTCTCTCTAGAGCAGGGGTGGGCAACTCCAGTCCTCGAGGGCCTGATTGGTGTCACACTTTTTCTCCATCACTAGCACACACAGCTGATTAATCAAATTGCATTCTAAACTGAAGCTCATGATTAGGTGACTATTGGAGTCAGGTGTGTTAGCTGGGTCTGGGGAAAAACTGTGACACCAATCAGGCCCTCGAGGACTGGAATTGCCCACCCATGCTCTAGAGCTCTGACCTGAAGATCACTGACATCATCATGATTCGACCTTGTTTTTAATCAGTTCCCAGTTGTCTTGAAAGCACCATAAATCCAGAGAATGCCAGACTTTGATGACAAAATTTTCCCACGAAGGACCTTCCTGTTCAAGTGAGTACAGCACAACAAGGTGAGTCCGAAAATGTAATGTATGCTGCTGCTTAAATTATGTAATATGACAGAGACATGTACACTACTGTTCAAAAGTTTGGGGTCACTTAGAATTGTCCTTGTTTTGAATAAAAAGCACATTTTAAAAAAGCACATTAAAATAACATAAATTTGATCAGAAATACAGTATAGCCATTGTTAATGTTGTAAATGACTATTGTAGCTGGAAACACCAGTCTCAACGTCAACAGTGAAGAGGCAACTCCGGGATGCTGGTCTTCTAGGCAGTGTTGCAAAGAAAAAGCCGTATCTCAGACTGGCCAATAAAAATTAAAGATGGGCCAAAGACACTTGGCAGAGGAACTCTGCCTAGAAGGCCAGAATCCCAGAGTCGCCTCTTCACTGTTGACGTTGAAACTAGACAGAGGAACTCTGCCTAGAAGGCCAGAATCCCAGAGTTGCCTCTTCACTGTTGAAGTTGAGACTGGTGTTTTGCAGGTACTATTTAATGAAGCTGCCAGTTCCAGGACTTGTGAGGCGTCTGTTTCTCAAACTAGAAACTCTAATGTACTTGTCCTCTTGCTCAGTTGTTCACCGGGGCCTCCCACTCCTCTTTCTATTCTGTTTAGTGCCAGTTTGCTCTGTTCTGTGAAGGGAGTAGTACACAGCGTTGTACAAGATCTTCAGTTTCTTGGGCATTTCTGGAATGGAATAGCCTTCGTTTCTCAGAACAAGAATCGACTGACTAGTTTCAGAAGAAAGGTCTTTGTTTCTGACCATTTTGAGCCTGTAATCGAACCCACAATTGCTGATGCTCCAGATACTCAACTAGTCTAAAGAAGGCCAGTTTTATTGCTTCTTTAATCAGAACAACAGTTTTCAGCTGTGCTAGCATCCTAGCTCGTTGATTAATGTCTTAATCGGAATTACGGATGGCCTCTTATCCGCTCGTCGTCCCCTTAGGCCATAGTTTGTACATCTCAATTGTCAGTAGAAACCACATTTGTTTAAGCAAGCCATATCAGCTATGTTTTATTAAAAGGCAGTAAATGAGGCTGAATGAACTGTTTCACTACCAGGTGAAAGCCAGGTGTAGCAGTGGTAAGGTGTTGGGACTGCTGTTGAGACTCTGCTGTTGGGAC
The DNA here is from genome assembly GCF_057628025.1 of Oncorhynchus mykiss. NCBI lineage: Eukaryota > Metazoa > Chordata > Actinopteri > Salmoniformes > Salmonidae > Oncorhynchus > Oncorhynchus mykiss. Next base: position 76,755,511 of record NC_143025.1, on the reverse strand, counting down.
AGCTTTATTTTCCCAGTCCCTGTTCCCGCAGAAGGCCTTTTGCCATTTGGTAGGCCATCATTGTAAATAAGAATTTGTTCTTAACTGAATTGCCTAGTTAAATAAAGGTTAAATATATATATATTTTAGTTTGTGGGCACCGCTTGTCACCGTTATAGTGCAATTCTTGTATTTTAAGTGTTGTGTTGTGGCTTTCCTGGCATTCAATAAAATAATTGTTTCTGTTTTGTTTACCCGGCTGGGGGGCCAGTTGGACTACTGTGCTCAGTGGCATGTTGGCGATACATGACAAGTTAGGTGGAGTGTTTTGCTTAGCATTGTTTGCACAGTTATCCTTTTTGACATTTCGGATTATTTTTAATCCAGTCCAGTGGTAGTTTTAAAACACAGCCAGATAGAGAGAACGTTTTCTACACACATTTGAGTGTATGTTTGGAGTGCTGTGCGGAACGAGGCACTGGCCCATATTCTCTTGTGTTTAGCTCGCTTATCCAGCTTCACCGTGTGGGAAATCTGCCTGAGGTGAATCTGCCTGAGGTGAAAATTGGACTGGACTGAGGACGACTCTGGCACAATCTGGTGGAGTAAGACTGTGTTTTCAAACGGACTTTCCTGTGTACTTGTTTTGGCACTTTTTGGCTGAAGACTTTTCTATAGACATTAAAGCCCTCTAATGACTTGGTAAAAATGACTTAGCACCAAAATCACTAATGTGCTACATTAACATTGGCTTGACCTGATGACCTATCAATATGAGGTTAATGTTGATCTATGGACTGGGTAGATATATCACCTTACCTTTGTCACCATCGTTGGCGATCTTTCGCAGGTCAATGAAGTGCGTTCCTATGGCAACGTCATTGACTTTGTCAGAGTCTCGTATCTGGACCTTGATGCGTTTGCAGAGCGGAGGAAACATCTCAGTGAAGACCACCTGCTCATTCCAGATGGGCTCATAACTGCTCTTCTGGACAGAAGTCTTCCCCTGGAGGAAACAACAACAAACGTTTGGATTGACACACATTTAATTCTTATACTAAGACACTTCATTTTATGTACATATTGTAAATAATGTATACTGTATTTATAACGTGACTGTGATCCATTTGAATGCTATTTGTCTCTTTTGTTTATCCAACAAATAAATAAAACAGACAGTTTCAATAAAACGGCTTCAGGTTCATGGTGTCCTGATCTCCTGAGTAGCGGCTGTAATGAACCTACTCTCTGTCCAGCGAAGACCACTTGTACGTAGGGGTCCACCAGGTCTCTGTTCTCCCCTATGAAGGCCTTCTTCACATTGGCCATGATGCTGGTGTTCATCTTGGGAAGGCCCTCAGCTCGGTAGATCTTCACATAGAACCGCGCCCACTGCCTCTCTAACGGAACTCCCTCTGGAAGCAGGAGGTTCCTGACCAGAAAAAAAAGGTTGAAAAAAAAGTCTGATTTTGTCTCATCAAAACCCCTTGATAACATTCTCTGGTCTTTTCTATTTTATGACCTGACCACTCTACCACTAGAACATTGTATAACCCTTTGACAATTATTTTGGCCCAATAAAACATTCTCTTACCCCTCTATGTCGTCTTCATCCGTCTCATTGGCTTTGTGGGGAGTCTTGATATTGTCCCCCTTCCCCACCACGGCGATGTCACACTTGATGTAACCTTTGCACCCCGCTGTGATGTCATCAGGGTCAGACAGCATGGCCCACTTGTGGTAGAACTGGTGCTCTGTGACACAGGTGTCAACAAATCATCTATTAATTCAAACAATTAATCATAATTGTTCATAATCATGTGTCCTTATAAGAGGTTCTGAGACATTATGGGTCCAGTCTCAGCACCCTTACCAGGCTGGGAGTAGACTGTGCCAACATCTAGCTTGAAGGTGCCAACCAAGGTTCCACTCCGCAGCAGGTTCTTGGAGTGGATCACCTAGTGAAAGACAGAGGAGAACATATAGAATATACTGCAAACATATGCGCTACATTAGATCTGCCATAGAGACTGTTCATCTTGGTGTTGTTTTGGAAGCAGTTGAGTGGAGTAGGGTTGGGTTCATGCTCATAGGCTGCTACTGTAAAGAGAAAGATTGAGTAGGTGTGTGTGTGACTGTGTGTGGGTATAAGATATGTATGCCACTTACTGAGAGCTTGAGGATCTTGTCAAACATGACATCTGGTGGGACGTGGAAGTCAAAGACAAAATACTGTGGGGAGAAGATAAGACATTATGAGATGTGACAAATACCTTAGCCTTACTCTCTATCAAATGACCCATGTTGTACCTTGGGATGATCATTCCATTGTGTTCAGGAGATTCAAAGGATTCAAAGGTTCAATTGAATAAATCAACCTGATAATGATTCACGGAATAAGGACACAACAGACATGTTTCTACAGAATACAACCAATGATGATTAAATTAACATACTTTCAGCATCGGTTGAATCAATTCTGTGTAGCGTCCAGGTTAATCTTATTTAATACAAGGGTAATTAGTACTGATTAACATGCTTTTCACCCTAGCTGGATCAGGGCATCGACTGAATAATGCTTTCATGTTTTGCTCAGCCTCCCTCTCATGAAATAAGAGTGTAATGTGTAGAGCCCTGCTGAGCCCTTACAGGCAGAGGCTTTGATCTGAACAGAGCCAGCCTGGTGTTGAGACTCTGGACAGAGCCAGCCTGGTGTTGAGACTCTGGACAGAGCCAGCCTGGTGTTGAGACTCTGTACAGAGCCAGCCTGGTGTTGAGACTCTGGACAGAGCCAGCCTGGTGTTGAGACTCTGGACAGAGCCAGCTTGGTGTTGAGACTCTGGACAGAGCCAGCCTGGGGTTGAGACTCTGGACAGAGCCAGCCTGGTGTTGAGACTCTGTACAGAGCCAGCCTGGTGTTGAGACTCTAGACAGAGCCAGCCTGGTGTTGAGACTCTGGACAGAGCCAGCCTGGTGTTGAGACTCTGGACAGAGCCAGCCTGGGGTTGAGACTCTGGACTGAGACTGGCTGCTCTTCTCACAGTTTCAACTCAAGTACACACATACTATAGAAGAGAGGGAGGGAGGGAGAGAGAGAGAGAGACAGAGAGACAGAGAGAGAGGGAGGAGTCGAGGGAGGGAGGGAAGGAGGGACAAAGAAAAAGAGAGTGGGGGAGAGAGAAAGGGAGAGATAGAGAGGGAGGAGGCGAGGGACAAAGAGAAAGGGGGAGATAGAAAGAGAGAGAGACGCACTTACCTCATTGTAGTAGGGGCAGTTGGTGGATTCCTTCATGGAGGTGTACTTCTTGTCTTCCCCAATCTCCACACAGACCACAGGGTCCATGTTTAGGCCTACCAGCTGCCTGGCCTCGACCACTGTGATGCTAATCTAATACGTTGCAAAATACAGAACATTTTCTTAAGGAAACAGGTTTTTCAGAAATCCCGGTTGGAGGATTATAGGAGTCAGAAGGGAATAAGCAGGTAGGTAATATTCTAGCCGGGATTCATTTTACTCCAAAACCTTCCATCTAAAGGTGAGTAAATGCACCATAACAAAAGGGTACCAAGCAAGACAATCAAGATGAAAAGTCAAACTGGAGGTTTTGACTAAAGAGGCGACTCCTGTCCCTGAAGGTTAATTATACCTTTATACCTTTACTAAAGAGCCCAGCACAGTGCAAGGCACACAGTCTGTGCTGTGAACATCTCGGTGTGCAGAGTTGTGGTTTGTGGTCACAGAGACTGGTACATGAATGTATATAGGCCAGTGTGCTGTTGCTGGCAGGGGAGAGTAGCCGCAGCCTGAAGTTAGGCTACATTAATGAGCTGCTATCTTTTGTTCTAACCACCCAGCCTTCACACTATGCCCTATCCATTCATCCCTACTGGAGTCAGTCAATTGGGATCCTAATAAAATCCAAGAAAAAAAAACCTCTCTCCACGAACTGCAGCAGGTATTGTGTAATAGAGCTAAAGATGCATAGATACAGTGAAGACAAACACACACAGCTGGCAGGGGTAGGGTTAAGCCTTGTCTGCCTTTAGGGGCTAGTTGTTAAACAAACTGGACAGGCATGGTTACATTTAACCACAGTGTATACAATATACATTTCCAGCAGTGACTGTAGTCGTGGTAATTCCTTTCCTCCTCTCACCTGGTAATCCACAGGCCTCCCAGAACTAGGTTCCATCTTGATATCAGGCTTTGACCTGAGAGCGTCAAGAAGACACAAACCAGAGCAGTTGACTATTTACTCAATTTGGTATAGTGTGGGTTATAAACATGAATAAGAGTGTTATAAAGGGTCAATGAATCGTTGCACGAGCAGATGTAGAGCAAGTACACAGTACACTGACCTCTTGTTGGAGACATTGGTGGTGACGGCGGTGACGGACGCCAGGGAGATGCAGTCTGGGTCCAGACCACCAAACCCTCCCAGACGCAAGGCCTTCCTGTCCAGATCCTCCATGTCCAGGGTGGCTGGCTCATCTGTGGGATGCCATCACAATAACCCATGTGAGTTTATGCCAAGGGGTTGGCAACCCTCCTCCTGGAGATTCACTGGGATATCTCTGCTCTAACACACCTGATTCAGCATAACAAGGTCTGGAATATCAGCTGATTAGTAAAAGCATACCCTTCTTATCAAGGTCTGGATAATAAGCTGATTAGTAAAAGCCTACCCTCATTATCAAGGTCTGGATAATAAGCTGGTTAGTAAAAGCCTACCCTCATTATCAAGGTCTGGATAATAATCTGGTTAGTAAAAGCCTACCCTCATTATCAAGGTCTGGATAATAAGCTGATTAGTAAAAGCCTACCCGTTTTGTCAAGGTCTGGATAATAAGCTGGTTAGTAAAAGCCTACCCGTTTTGTCAAGGTCTGGATAATAAGCTGGTTAGTAAAAGCCTACCCGTTTTGTCAAGGTCTGGATAATAAGCTGGTTAGTATAGGCCTACCCTTCTTATCAAAGTCTGGATAAGGAGCTGATTAGTAAAAACCTTTTTTCAAGGTCTGGATAAACAGCTGGTTAGTAAAAGCCAACCTGTTTTGTCAAGGTCTGGATAAGGCGCTGATAAGTAAAAGCCTACCCTTTTTTTCAAGGTCTGTATGAGCAGCTGATAAGTAAAAGCCTACCCTTCTTATCAAGGTTTGGATAATCAGCTGGTTAGTAAAAGCCTACCTTTCTTGTGGTCATCTCTGGAGCTCTTGGTCTTGTGGAGCTTCATGGCTGAGAATACCCCTTTCCCTGCTCTGATGGAGAAATAGAAAGAAACTACTGAAATCCAATACAGTGAAATCAGGTCAAATATCTGGGAAGAGCTCCCACTTTTGGACTAATGGCAAAGACAATTTCCCAAATTTCATGAACTGCTGTCATTATGCTGTCATTAGGAGGACTTTGCTGACTCTCTTAGTTAACCTTTATATTCATCTAAGGAGGAGCTCATTCAACAAAGAACCATGTGAGTACATGATGAAAACTGACAGTAACTAACTAAACCCTACACCAGTGTAACACACTGCACCGTCAGGATGGAAACATTTTGCAGAGATGAACATCGCATTGATGAGACAGTTTCTAAACTCCCCGACCCCCATCACAATAGAAACCAGGGGTGTCCAATAACACCACACAGTTATTACAGAGGATCACATATCACCACCACAACAAAGGCTGTGATGTCACTGCCGGACCGGCAAATGAAGGGCCTTAATAATTAAAAATGATGTGCGTGACCGTCCAATTAGCTGCGGATATGGATACATGTCAGATAGAAGATGAAAGGGAGGTTTTCAATTTGTCTGCTCAAGCAGTGAAGCAGTCAATCAGAGTGAAATGTCTGCTTTCTGTCTTTTCTTTCATTAATTCACTGATATCTATCTAACCCTCTTTTGATAAGAACCAGAAAATGAAGGAGATAAAATGGAATGGTCTTTTAAGAATAGATATCATATTACACCCTATTCAATATGACAGGTTTGGGAGGATAAATTGGAAATGGAAAATCCTTCAGAAAGAAGCAAAATGATTTAGACTACAAAAGACTTAGCAATTGTTCACTCAAGGCTGGTGTCTATAAAGCCAGGTTCAAGGTGTAGCTATAGTTATCCTAATCATTTCAAATCAAGTTCAAACACGTCGAAGGCAGAACAGACTTACATTTTTTTTAAACAATCAAAAAATATGAATGGAAAGCCTTGGAAGTCTTGCTTCTGTGTGTTCAACTGACAAGCATATCGAATCACCTAGCAACTGTGCTACTATCCTGCCGTCTATTATTGACCATCTAACAATGCAAATATTTAGATTGTAATATTTGTAAAAACAAAACCAATAGCACCTCAAAACAACCCAAGAATAGAATCATCAGGTGTTGACTACAGCCTCAATCAGATGAACAGACATTTAAGCAGCTCAAGTGGTTCATACATACCCTGGGTCCAAACCCAGCTCGGGATGACAACACTAGCACCTTCTCGCCCTGCTGCTCAGCAGAATACGCTTCACTCATTCACTCTATTCCATATTAGCAGTTCCTTCCATAGACAAGTAGGTCAAGAGGTACACAGGGAGGAAAGGAGACAGAGGAGGGAAAGGAAGAGGCAGGTGAGAGGATGAATCTGAGGCTGGAGGAGATACAGTAGTGCAGAAGCTGCTATAGGGTTGGGGAGGAGGGAGCAGGGAGGAGGGAGAAGGGAGCAGGGAGGAGGGAGGAGGGAGCATGAAGGAGGGAGGAGGAAAGAGGGAGCAGGGCGGAGGAAGGAGGGAGCAGGGAGGAAAGAGAAGGGAGCAGGGAGGAGGGAGGAGGGAGCAGGGAAGAAAGAGCAGGGAGGAGGGGGCGGGGAGGAGGGAGAAGGGAGCAGGGGGGAGGGAGAAGGGAGAAGGGAGCAGGGAGGAGAGAGAAGGGAGCAGGGAGGAGGGTGGAGGGAGGAGGGAGGAGGGAGGGAGGAGGGAGGAGGGAGAAGGGAGCAGGGAGTAGGGGGGAGGGAGCAGGGAGCAAGGAGCAGGGAGCAGGGGGAGAGGGCAGGGAACAGGGAGAAGGGAGCAGGGAGCAGGGAGCAGGGAGGAGGGGGGAGGGAGCATGGAGGAGGGAGGAAGAAGGAGGGAGCAGGGAGGAGGGAGCAGGGAGGAAAGAGGAGGGATAAAGGGAGCAGGGGGGGGAGCAGGGAGCAGGGAGAAGGGGGGAGGGATCAGGGAGGAGGGGGGAGGGAGCAGGGAGCAGGGAGGAGGGAGGAAGAAGGAGGGAGGAGGGAGGAAGGAGGAGGGAGCAGGGAGGAGGGAGGAGGAAGGAGGGAGCAGGGGGAGGGAGGAGGAAGGAGGGAGCAGGGAGCAGGGAGGAAGGAGGAGGGAGGAGGGAGCATGGAGGAGGGAGAAGGAAGGAGGGAGCAGGGAGGAGGGAGGAGGAAAGAGGGAGCAGGGAGGAGGGAGCAGGGAGGAAAGAGGAGGGAGAAGGGAGCAGGGAGGAGGGGGGAGGGAGCAGGGAGAAGGGGGAGGGAGCAGGGAGGAGGGAGCAGGGAGGAAAGAGGAGGGAGAAGCGAGCAGGGAGCAGGGAGGAGGGGGGAGGGAGCAGGGAGGAGGGAGCAGGGAGGAAAGAGGAGGGAGCAGGGAGCAGGAAGGAGGGAGAAGGGAGCAGGGAGGAAAGAGGAGGGAGAAGGGAGCAGGGAGGAGGGGGGAGGGAGCAGGGAGGTGGGGGGAGGGAGCAGGGCGCAGGGAGAAGGGGGAGGGAGCAGGGAGCAGGGAGAAGGGGGAGGGAGCAGGGAGGAGGGGGGAGGGAGCAGGGAGGAGGTGGAGCGCTGACAACCAAATAATACGAGTGTAGCCAATCATGGCAAGGGATCCATTGGAGGACTAATACAGTACACACTGAAGCACAGACATACACACACACATATGCACGCAAACACATAAGCATTTTGCTACACAGTAGCATTTCGCTACACCCGCAATAACATCTACTTAACACGTATATGTGAACAATAAAATGTGATTTGATTTCACACTGTGGTGGTTGAAGAAGTATTTTGGGCTCTCACTTTGTCAGAGCAGAGAGTTTTTTATTTGTATAATTTTTTCAGACCGCTACTGTTGAATGAACTGGGAGGACTAAAGAGGTAAGTTTGGATCACAGAGCCTTATTACAGACAGCAGGGACATGATGGAGGGGATGAAACTGGAGCAGACAGACTCAGGAAGCTGCCTGTCAGTAAACCGCAGAGAGCTGTCACCAGGGATGAAAACTAACAGAGAAATGGGCTCAATACACTTTAACACCCTGTAACAAAGAGACCAGAGACTCTAAGAAAGTTCCCAACACTACAACAGAAAAGCATAGAGCCGACTGAGTGATATACACTTCTCTGTTCCTCTTTTTCCAGCCTTCTCATTTCCTTTTATAGTGAATGCAGATGGGGAATAAGAGAGTAGCTAACCAACATCATTGTCTTTAGAGAGAGACCGTGTCTGAGTGAGAGAAAGACAACAAAAATTGATTGGAAGGCTTTCGGCTTTTTGCTGTTGTTGTTTAATCAGTGACCCGGTGTCTCTAGTTTAATGGCGAGGGTAGAGATGGGGCTGTGTGAGACTGGATGAAAGATCAGTAAGCAGGCAGAGAGATGGAGTGATGCAAGGTGGAAATGAAAAAGTGACTGAACTTCAGTAAAGGGTCGATCTGAACAAATAGAAGTAGATGAATCTGCTAGAAGGGGAATTCATCCACTGAATCATGTCTTATAAAGTATAATACAAGTACTAAAGGGTGTGCTATGAAGTCTTAATGAGCAAAGCTCTGTGTGACAAAGTACCTGTTTGTCTGTCCTTCTTTTCCCTTTGAACTAAAATGGGAAGACAAACCCAACAATTAACAACTATAAATGAATATGTCATCAAAACACGGCAAATCAAACCAATCAAATCACATCAAACCAGTCAAAACCACACAAACTGTATGCTTGAATCAGGTTGTAGAGTAGCCTCAGACAAGCCATCAACTACTAAGGTATGTGCAGCACGGCACCATAGCCCACTAGTGCTTCAGCTTCAGTACCACATAGTCCAGGAATAGAACTTCCATAGCAGACTCAGCAAACAAATAATCCCCACAGCAGTTCACTACAGCAGTACAAACTGAGAGAATCATGGTTCGATGCTGCATTGGGCTACAACCCTTTGCAGTAAGCATGTAGCAGGTGTTCTTAAACCCATCAAACCAACATCAATAATTGATCAATAACTCGCCCTCTGCTACCGACCATGACGGTTAATACTGATCATTATTATGGTGTGATTTGTCACAAGGTCTAATAAAAAGCAATACTTTGTGTTCAGTATTGGTAAATAATTAATAAGAGTGCTTTTGTAGTTTTATCATGACTCATGAGGTACATAATAAGAGAATGAACAGCAACCCTAACTGGTACTCTGATAATGTCTCAGTACTGTTACTTTTAGGGTCTGACTCTTGAGGTTGTAGGATCAATAAAACATAATGAGCGTTGTAGTAATATTGACACAGAGTTAAGAGAGAGAGAGAGAGAGAGAGAGAGAGGGAAAGGAGAGAGAGAGAGAGTTGAGAGAGAGAGAGAGAGAGAGTGAAAGGAGAGAGAGAGTTGAGAGAGAGAGTTGAGAGAGAGAGAGAGAGAGGCAGAAAAGAAAGAATGGTCAGTGTAAGAGAAAATCAAACTAGGGAAATTGAATATAAATACAGAAAAAAATAATTGAACTGCAGGTCATCAATAACGAACCGCCCTAAAGCTCTGTTCTGCTCTGCTCTGCTTGCTCGGCTGAACGGAGCTGAATAGCCTCTCTCCCAAACACACACAGTGTTCTCTCAGGAGTGTCCCGTGATCAGACGGTCGGACAGTGATCAGGTAAACCTGAGAACCAGAGCAGTGGTTATTATTTGACCAATATTATTCATTGGGACGGCAGGTAGCCCAGTGGTTAGAGCGTTGGACTAGTAACCGAAAGTTTGCAAAGATCAAATCCCTGAGCTGACAAGGTAAAAATCAGTTGTTCTGCCCCTGAATAAGGTAATTAATCCACTGTTCCTAGGCTGTCATTGAAGATAAGAACTTGTTCTTAACTGAAAGGTTTTCTAAATCTCTATTTTAAATACAATTATGATACAAGACTTTCCTTCTCCTCTGTGTATTTGTAATAAGAGCAATATTCTGGGCTGCTGTGGTATTTATTTCTTCATTAGTGTCACACAGTAAGTGGCTAGAAAAATCAGTGGGACGCAGGTGGTATGCTGCTGAAATCTTGAAATCATGAAAGAGAAACAGCATTCCATTAGTATTTGCATGTGCAGATGCCTACTTGTTGGAGATGTAAATAATTGAATGCCTAACAAACGATGACAGAAAGAGAAAGAGAGAAATAACGGGAGGAGGAAGAGAGATTTGAGAGAAACAATTCAGCAGTTGACTGGGGAAGGAGGGAGGAGGAAGGAGGGAGGAGAGGCTGAATAGCAGAGGTGGTTAACTTTCAACAGGCATTCTCTGAATACCCCTCTGTTTTAAAATGTTCATTATGCTCAACCCCAAAAGAGTCTGGTATTGAGTGGTGATCTATTCCCACACCATGGCTTTGGACAGGAAGTCAGGGAGGGTCATTCAGTCAGTCAACATGTGGGAGGAACACAATGGCACATAATGCACAGGCAATACACCACAGCAAGACACTACAAAACACAAAACACTGCACTCAGACAGAAGACCTTGAAGAAAAACAGTGACATAAAACACAACACGGAACATTGAGGAGTTGTAAGAGAATCTAAAGTTACCTCTACAACTATAGCATTTGATGTCTACAACTAAAGCTCTAACCGACTAGAAGTACTTCAAACAAGACACAGCTTCAAACCAAGAACACATTGCTACAGTAGCAATCAAAGACTCCAGAACATTCTACCAGTGCTACTGTAAGTTCACATAGACCTCATATGAATAAAGACCCTTAAGTCTACGTTAAAGACATAAAATACTTCCTAGATCTGTCATTTGTTGGCACTGCCGTGTGATACACTGATACAGATGAAAAGACACCACAACACAACACCATCACAATGCTGTTTGATGTGCCACCAACCTGTTGCATTGTGGGTATGATCAAAGGTGGCCTTTGAAAGCATGACGACCCCAGGCTGGCACAGAATGAGCTTGCTTACATCCCAACACAAAACTAACAAAATGATTGAACGAATAAAAACAAAAGCCTAACCAAATTAACATTCAAAATAATCCCTGCCTCGGTTTCCTCCGCTTTGCAAAGGAATACACGTTATGTAAGTTTACACCAGCTCCTGACAGAGCTGGTGCAACTGAGTCAGGTTTGAAGGCCTTGCTCGCATACGCCTTTTCAGTTCTGCCCACAAATTATCTATAGGATTGAGGTCAGGGCTTTGTGATAGCCACTCCAATACCTTGACTTTCTTGTCCTTAAGCCATTTTGCCACAACTTTGGAAATATGCTTGGGATCATTGTCCATTTGGAAGACCCATTTGTGACCAAGCTTTAACTGATGTCTTGAGCTGTTGCTTCAATATATCCACATAATTTTCCGTCCTCATGATGCCATCTTTTTTGTGAAGTGCACCAGTCCCTCCTGCAGCAAGAGTCAGACCCACCCCCACAACATGATGCTGCCACGCCCATGCTTCATGGTTGGGATGGTGTTCTTCGGCTTGCAAGCATCCCCCTTTTTCCTCCAAACATAACGATGGTCATTATGGCCAAACAGTTCTATTTTTGTTTAATCAGACCAGAGGATATTTCTCCAAAAAGTACAATCTTTGTCCCCATGTGCAGTTGCAAACCGTAGTCTGGCTTTTTTATGGCGGTTTTGGAGAAGTGGCTTCTTCCTTGCTGACTGGCCTTTCAGGTTATGTCGATATAGGACTCGTTTTACTGTGGATATAGATACTTTTGTACCTGTTTCCTCCAGCATCTTCACAAGGTCCTTTGCTGTTGTTCTCGGATTGATTTGCACTTTTCGCACCAAAGTCCATTCATCTCTAGGAGACAGAATGCATCTCCTTCCTGAGCGGTATGACAGCTGCGAGGTCCCATGGTGTTTAACTTGCATACTATTGTTTGTACAGATGAACGTGGTACCTTCAGGCGTTTGGAAATTGCTCCCAAGGATGAACCAGACTTGTGGAGGTCTACAATTTTTGCTGATTTCTTTTGATTTTCCCATAATGTCAAGCAAAGAGGCACTGAGTTTGGAGGTAGGCCTTGAAATACATCCACAGATACGCCTTCAATTGACTCAAATAATGTCAATTAGCCTATCAGAAGCTTCTAAAGCCATGACATAATTTTCTGGAATTTTACAAGCTGTTTAAAGGCACAGTCAGCTTAGTGTATGTAAACTTCTGACCCACTGGAATTGTGATACAGTGAATTATAAGTGAAATCATCTGTCTGTAAACAATTGTTGGAAAAATGACTTGTGTCCTGCACAAAGTATATGTCCTAACCGACTTGCCAAAACTATAACAAGAAATTTGTGGAGCGGTTGAAAAACGAGTTTTAACTACTCCAACCTAAGTGTACGTAAACCTCCGACTTTAACTGTAGTTCACGGACCAGAAATACATCCTTCTGGAGTGGCAGAGAAGGGGGCAAAGCCTGGAGCTGTGTTCCCGTGGGGTTCAGTTGGTAGAGCATGGCACTTGCAATGTCAGTGATGTGGGTTCAATTCACAGGGGGGACCAGTACACAAATGTATGCACTGGCTGCATCCCCTTTGACTTCAGAATGCAGTTTCCTTTTCAAGAAGCCAACACTTGACTCCTCTGATGTGAAAAACTACTGATCGGTATCTCTTCTTCATTTTCTTTCCAAAACACTTGAGCATGCCGTCTCTGACCAACTCTCTTGCTATCTGTCTCAGAAGAATATTCTTGACACTAACCAGTCAAGCTTCAAGACGGATCACTCAACAGAGACTGCTCTTCTCTGCATGTGTCACGGAGGCTCTCCACACTGCTAAAGCGCTCATCTCTGCATGCCTGGCAGATATCTCAGCTTGGATGTCGGCCCACCACCTCAAGCTCGGCAAGACAGAGCTGCTATTCCCCCCGGGGAAGGCCTGCCCTCTCCAAGACCTCTCCATCACAATTGACAACTCCACGGTGTCCCCCTCTCAGAGTGCAAAGAACCTTGGCGTGACCCTGGACATCCTGTTGTTCTCTGCAAACATTAAAGCAGTGACTCGCTCCTGCAGGTTCATGCTCTACAACATTCTAGACCCCATCTCACACAGGTGCTAATCCAGGCACTTGCCATCTCCTGTCCGGACTAGTGCAACTCACTGTTGGCTGGGCTCCTGCTTTTTATATTTTAAACTTTTTATTAAACCTTTGTTTACCTAGGTAAGTCAGTTAAGAACAAATTCTCATTTAAAATGACAGCCTACCCCAGGCCAAACCCAGACGATGCTGTGCCAATTATGCACCGCCCTACGGGACTCCCAATCTCGTCCGGGATGTGATACAGCCTGGATCTAACCTGGGACTGTAATGACACCTATTATACTGAGATGCAGGGCCTTAGACCACTGCGCCACTTGGGAACCTTGTGCTATCAAAAAACCCTGCAACTTCTCCAGAACACTGCAGCCCAACTGGTGCTCAACAGTCCCAAGTTCTCCCATGTCACCACGCTCCTCCGCACTCTCCACAGGCTTCCAGACGAAGCTTGCATCCACTAAAAGACCATGTCACTTGCAAGAGGAACTGCCCCTCCCTACCCTCAGGCTATGCTCAAAACCCTACACCCCAACCCGAGCATTCCATTCTGCCACATCTGGTCTCTTGGCCCTCCCACCCCTATCTTCACCCCAGTTCCAATTCAGCCCAGTCCAAGCTCTATTCTGTCCTGGCAGTCCAATGGTGGAACAAGCTTCCCCCTGAAGCTAGGACAGCAGAGTCCCTGCCAATCTTCCGAAAACCTCTGAAACCCTACAAAGAGTATCTTACATAATCCGACAGCACCCCCCCTCACACTACCTCCTTAGCTATTTTAAGATTAATGCACTAACTGTAAGTAGCTCTAGATAAGAGTGTCTGCTAAATGACTCAAATGTCATTGTAAACTGGTGTGTGTGTGTGTGTGTGTGTGTGTGTGTGTGTGTGTGTGTGTGTGTGTGTGTGTGTGTGCGCGTGCGCGTGTGTGTGTGCAATCAAAGGGATACAGAGCAATTAAAAGGCCAGTGAAACCCCTTTCTCATTTTTCTTATCTATCACTTTACCATGGTAGCTCAGACCTGAAGACCGCACACACACACACACACACACCCACCCAACCAACTCCATCTCTCTCTTATCCTTTGTCTATGCCAATGTCAGAAGAACAGAAGTCCTTCCTAAACTGTACCAATGTTGGAATTTGGGATGACCTTTAAACCACATGTAATGCTATCATTACAGACAGGGTGGTCTAAGTTGCACCAGTAAACTACACAGTCTTCATCTTCTGTTTGATATGTACTGTACAAGGCTCTAACTCTCATTAACTCTGACCCAAATCTGGCTGCTCAATAAGGTTAGGATTATGTCTCTTAGCCTTCTGCTTCTCCCCTGATCTATTGTACGGTAGGCAATAAAATCATCTTAATGAATCTCCCACACACCAGATTCCTCTAGCAATAAAAACATCTTAATTAACAGTCTATTGACTGGAAGTATAACTTGAGCTTGAGCTTTCTCCTAGGTTTAGGACAGACACTTCAAAACCTTATTCCTTATGATACATTTTTTTCACTGCCTGTTTTGCCATTTATGAATGTGTTATTCAATGGGTTTAAAATCGCTAAATTATCCATGGTATGACCATCTTAATACAGTTCCATATCCTAGCCTGGTAATAAAACCATCTTAATACAGTTCCATATCCTAGCCTGGTAATAAAACCATCTTAATACAGTTCCATATCCTAGCCTGGTAATAAAACCATCTTAATACAGTTCCATATCCTAGCCTGGTAATAAAACCATCTTAATACAGTTCCCTATGCTAGCCTGGCAATACAACCATCTTAATGAATATCACGCACACCAGATTCCACGACCTCTTACCGTGGACATCTAGCCCTTAGCAATTGCATAATCATAAAATATAATAATAAGCCCTGTGATTGTAATTATTCTACATGAAATAGAAAGACCCTTCTGGTGTGACATTGATTTAGATTTAAGGGCCAGTATGGAATGACTTCTGTTTCATCATGGTGAAATGTCATCATACATAGAACGTGAGATGATAATAAATTAAGTTTATGATGTAATAATGCCTTAGGGTGACAGACGATGCGGTCTCAGGGACAAATTAATTGCTTTGATTCCAAGGTACTAGTGTGCGTGTGTGTGTGTCCTACTCCCATGTCACTGAAAAAACCACTCTCTCATGAACACGCGCACACTCAAACATGCAAGACGGCACTGCTGCAACCCAAAGAGGAGAGACACTGCAACCCAAACAGCATATGGTACCTTGAGTTCACACTGTTTTTGTCCTCCTCCTCATTCTCCTCCCTGTAAGGAGCACCAACCCAGACAGGTTAATACAATGGCATCAATGCCCATTGACATCATCAGAGTGGTTCCATGAGGTCATCATTGTTCCTCCAGTACTGTAGTGTGTGTTTTCCATCAGTATGTCATCACTCTGTGTGGGTTCACTGGGCTTCTCTCTCACACAAAATCTCAGCTCTCCTCTGTGCTACTGTACTGTACTGTACCACTGACAGGACTAGCTCTTTGTTGCCTCGGTAGTTAGGAGATGACAGGTGCCCTCGTCTAGCACCAAGGACAGAGGTGTGTGTTTATGTGTGTGTTTATGTGTGTGTGTGTGTGTGTGTGTGTGTGTGTGTGTGTGTGTGTGTGTGTGTGTGTGTGTGTGTGTGTGTGTGTGTGTGTGTGTGTGAGTGAATGAGTGAGTGAGTGAGTGAGTATGTGCACGTTTTTTTTGTACCATCATCTTTGAAATGCAAAAGAAAGGCCGTAATGTATTTTTACAGCCCAGGAGCAATTTAGATTTTGGCCACTAGATGGCAGCCGTGTGTGTGCCACGCTTTAGACTGATCCAATGAACAATTACATATCTGTTCAAAATGTTGTATCAAGACTGCCCAAATGTGCTTAATTGATTTATTAATACATTTTCAAGTTCATAATTGTGCACTCTCCTCAAACAATAGCATGGTATTATTTCACTGTAATAGCCACTGTAAATTGGACAGTACAGTTGGATTCACAAGATTTTAAGCTTTCTGCCCATATCAGATATGTTTATTTCCTGGATTTTTTTGTTTGTTACTTACAACGTCATGCTAATGACATTAGCATACGTTAGCTCAACTGTCCCGCGGGGTGAGGGGGTGGCACCGATCCCGTAGGACTTTAAATGAGGAAGACACAGTCAGTTGACTGACTAGGTATCCCCCTTTCCCTTTCCCTTTTCTCCTCAGCCTGCGTCTTTTTTTACAGGTCTCATAAACCACAGATCAGCTCTATGGGGACACACTATAAAAACTCTGTTCCGTCCAATAAAACCCACTAAATCAGTACATCTAAACTCTAGGAGATGATAACTGTATGTGTCAGTTCAATAGATTTTCATGAGGATTCACAGACAGAGCCCCATTCCATTGTAATGCCCAGTTGACTCCCACTACAAACACTACTCTAATACATCCAAATACAGTGGCTGATGTATGGTCCCAACCACACACAGATACACTCACACACTCACACACACACACACACACACACACACACACACACACACACACACACACACATACACACACACACATGCACACACACATATAGACACACGCACGCACACACAAACACTTAACTTGTGTTATGATAATGGGTTAGGGAACCTAGCCAGGCAAACCAGCCAACAGGAAAATAAATGCTATCTACACCGTCTTAGCCTACACACTATTCAACAGAAAACACAAGAACACACACACCACATTGAGTATGGTTACATGCACACAAAAATACAATTATTGTAGATAGTCAGATTAATATAATAGTTAGTTTAAAACCTTTACATGCTTTGAAAGAAAAACGATTTCCCAAATAATCCTGTTTACATAAACACCCTCTGAAATCAGGCAACCTGATGAGACGATTGATAATTGTAGATAATCGCTAATCAAAGCAAATGTTCTACCACAGCGACCGTGTTATTTTTGCAAAGGCTATAAGATTCTGGCATACAAAGTTTGTATGTGAAAAACATTTCTAAAATGCATACTTTCAGGTACATGCACAGACCAAATAGATCAAATACACCACTGGAACTGTTTACATGTTAGGGATAATCATTGAAGGGCTATGAGCTCAATGGAAAATAATAAATGACGCGGAAGGTGTGTTCCAAGGAGAGGGGAACTATAACCTTCCATGGAGTTGCATTTTATTTGATTATCCCTTTTATACCATGGTTATAATTGAACACATTTGCCGCTAGAAATTGAATTCTGCCGTGCATTATAGGGAAATAATGCATGCTCTAGAATTTCCTTCAACAGTATTCAACAATGCCATGATATACAGTGCCTTTGAAAAGTATTCAGACCCCTTGACTTTTTCCACATTTTGTTACGTTACAGCCTTATTCTAATATTGATTAAATTGTTTTTTTATCCTCAATGATCTACACACAATACCCCATAATGACAAAGCAAAAAAATGTTTTCAGAATTGTAGCTAATTTATTAAACATAGAAAACTGAAATATCACATTTACAGAAGTATTCAGACCCTTCCTCAGTACTTTGTTGAAGCACCTTTGGCAGTGATTACAGCAATAAGTCTTCTTGGGTATGACGCTACAAGCTTGCCACACCTGTATTTGGGAAGTTTCTCCCATTCTTCTCTGCAGATCCTCTCAAGCTATCAGGTTGGATGCTGAGCGTTGCTGCACAGCTATTTTCAGGTCTCTCCAGAGATGTTTGATCGGGTTCAAGTCCGGGTCTGGCTATGCCATTCAAGGACATTCAGAGACTTGTCCCTAAGCCACTCCTGCGTTGTCTTGGCCATGTGCTTAGGGTCATTGTCCTGTTGGAAGGTGAACCTTCACCCCAGTCTGAGGTCCTGAGCGCTCTGGAGAGGGTTTTCATCAAGGATCTCTCTGTTCTTTTCTCCGCTCATCTTTGCCTCGATCTTGACTAGTCTCCCAGTCCCTGCTGCTGAAAAACATCCCCACAGCATGATGCTGCCACCACCATGCTTAACCGTAGGGATGGTGCCAGTTTTTCTCCAGACGTGACGCTTGGCATTCCAGCCAAATAGTTCAATCTTGGTTTCATCAGACCAGAGAAGCTTGATTCTCATGATCTGAGATTCTTCAGGTCCCAAGCGGGCTGTCGTGTGCCTTTTACTGAGGAGTGGCTTCCGTCTGGCAACTCTACCATAAAGGCCTGAATGATGGACTGCTGCAGAGATGGTTGTCCTTCTGGAAGGTTCTCCTATCTCCACAGATGAACTCTAGAGCTCTGTCAGAGTGCCCATCGGGTTCTTGGTCACCTCCCTGACCAAGGCCCTTCTCCCCTGATTGCTCAGTTTGGCTGGGCAGCCAGCTCCAGAAAGAGTCTTGATGGTTCTAAACTTCTTCCATTTAAGAATGGTGGAGGCCACTGAGTTCTTGGGGACCTTCAATGCTGCAGGAATTTGTTACACCCTTTCCCTGATCTGTGCCCCAACACAATCCTGTCTCGGAGCTCTACTGACAATTCCTTCGACCTCATGCCTAGGGTTTTGCACTGTAAAGTGTGGAACCTTATGTAGATATGTCAGAGTGTGCGCAACTGGTCGAAGGAAGTCAGGTGCAGGAGAGCAGAGATAAGTGAACAGGCACACTTTATTCAGGCAGAGGAAAACAGCCGGACGCAACTGCGTCACAACACTCCGGCCCAAGGAAAAAAGCCAGCGCACAAATTACCCAAATGGGTACAAATTAAAAAAACACGGGTTAACACAATACCCGGCGCAAAACCAGCCTGTAGCGTCACACACGTACCGAACGAACAATACCACACACAGACATGGGGGGAACAGAGGATAATATACCAGGTGTGCGAAAAACAAGACAAAACAAATGGAAAATGAAAGGTAGAGCGTCGATGGCTAGTAGACCGGTGACGTCGACTGCCGAACGCCGCCCGAATAAGGAGAGGGACCGATTTCGGCAGGAGTCGTGACAGTACCCCCCCTTGACATGCGGCTCCAGCAGCGCGCCGACACCGGCCTCGGGGACGACCTAAAGGACGAGGTGCGGGGCGATCTGGATGGCTACGGTGGAACTCCTGCAGCAGTAACGGGTCCAACACGAACTCCACCGGAACCCAGCATCTCTCCTCCGGACTGTACCCCTCCCACTCCACGAGGTACTGAAGGCCCCCCGCCTGACGCCTCGTATCCGGTATGGAGCGAACGGAATACGCCGGGGCCCCCTCGATGTCCACAGGGGGTGGAGGAAACTCCCGCACCTCAGACTCCTGGAGAGGGCCAGCCACCACCGGCATGAGGAGAGACACATGGAACGAGGGGTTAATATGGTAATCAGGGGGAAGCTGTAACCTGTAACTAACCTCGTTCAGTCTCCTCAGGACTTTAAATGGCCCCACAAACCACGACCTCAGCTTCCGGCAGGGGCAAGTTTCGGGTCGAGAGCCAGACCTGGTCCCCTGGTGTGAACACCGGGGCCTCACTGCGGTGACGGTCTGTGCTGGCTTTCAGGTGGACTCCAATCAAGTTATAGAAACATCAAGGATGATCAATGGAAACAGGATGCATATGAACTCAATTTCGAGTCTCATAGCAAAGGGTCTAAATACTTATTTATGTAAATAAGGTATTTCTGTTAGTTTTTTAAATGATAAATTAGCAAAAATTTCTAAAAACCTGTTTTCGCTTTGTCATTATGGGGTATTGTGTGTAGATTTCTGGGGTGAAAAAAATGTCATTAATTTTATAATAAGGCTGTAACGTATCAAAATGTGGAAAAGGTCAAGGGGTCTGAATCCTTTCCGAAGGTACAGTAAATCCTAATAATTCGAAGGATTGCCCAGAAAAACAGGTGTATTAATTGATGTATGTTTACTTCGATTTTGAACTTACGCCGAGCCGATTAAGATACGCAGAGTGTTTACATAACTACTTCCATACTCAACCTACTGCCATAATCAATGTTCAATTTATGTTCTATGTTTGAGCTGCTTTTAAACGCAAAAGCTGAATTGAAAACATTATTGTCATTGTTGAATTCAATTATCATAATAGCAAGCTATGACTGATGGTTCGGTTGGATACACTAGCAACTCTGTTTATTTGGTTACCAATGCAACTTACTAGCTTACTAGCTACTTCAGTGGATGTTGAACACATTTCTACCTGCAAATGAACACATTTCTAGTGGCAAATGTGTTCAATTATAGCCATGGTACGAAAGGGATAGTCAACGAAGGGCTATGCATTCTATGGAAAATAATGCAACTCCGTGGAATGTTATAGTTCCACTCCGTTAGTGCGAAACACACCTTCAACATTGTTAATTATTTTCCACGGAACGCATAGCCCTTCGTTAATTATCCCTTACATAATTCAATAGATTGCTCAGAAAATCAGGTGTATGTTTAATTTGATTTTGACCTTATTCACATTAACATAAGCAGAGTGAGAGCAATTGTTGATAACGAAATCTGAAAATAGTCTGGATACATTCAGTAACATGATAAGAATATTCTTGGAAAATATGAGGTAGCTGCAACAATGAGAAGGGTTTGAGTGAGAGGACTATGTGGTGTTTGCAAGTAGCCACACACCTCTCCAAAGTGTGCACAGTTCCTAATTAATTTCAATGCACTTTTATGACTCGTATATGAGTACGAGTGTAAAGGGCTACTGATGATGAAGAGATGGTTCTAGATATGACATTGATGCATGCACATTTATAATGATGCTGATTATGTACTTCTCTGATAGAGTTCAGTGTGTCAAATCAGAGGGCCTGTTGTCCGGACCTCTGGCAGTCTATATGGGGGTGCCACAGGGTTCAATTCTAGGGCCGACTCTTTTCTCTGTATATATCAATGATGTCGCTCTTGCTGCTGGTGATTCTCTGATCCACCTCTACGCAGACGACACCATTCTGTATTCATCGGGCCCTTCCTTGGACACTGTGTTAACAAACCTCCAAACGAGCTTCAATGCCATACAACACTCCTTCTGTGGCCTCCAACTGCTCTTAAATGCTAGTAAAACTAAATGCATGCTCTTCAACCGATTGCTGCCCACAACCGCCCGCCCGCCTAGCATCACTACTCTGGATGGTTCTGACTTAGAATATGTGGACAACTACAAATACCTGGGTGTCTGGTTAGACTGTAAACTCTCCTTCCAGACTCACATTAATAAATCCTCTTTGGGCTAGGGGGCGGTATTTTCACGTCCGGATGAAAAGCATGGCCAAAGTAAACTGCCTGCTACTCAGGCCCAGAAGCTAGGATGTTTGGACAAAGTTTACAGGTAACTTATTCGAACATCTGTAGTCATGTTGGGCGAGTTGGAACCAGTGTTTTTCTGAATCAAACGCACCATTTATTTTGGAGATATTACGACGGAATTTATCGAACAAAAGGACCATTTGTGATGTTTATGGGAAATTTTGGAGTGCCAACAGAAGAAGATCTTCAAAGGTAAGGCATGAATTATATCGTTATTTCTGAGTTTTGTGTCGTAAAGCCTTTTTTAAATCTGACACGGTGGCGAGATAAACAAGAAGTTAAGCTTTAATTTGGTGTATTGCTCTTGTGATTATATCAAAGCTAAATATTTCAATTTTTATTTTTATTTTTTTCGCGCTCTGCAATTTCACCAGATGTTGTCAAAACATTCCGCTAGCGGAACCCCTAGCCGTAACAGGTTTTAAGCATCTCCAATCCAAAATTAAATCTGGAATCGGCTTCCTATTTCGTAACAAAGCCTCCTTCAATCATGCTACCAAACATACACTCGTAAAACTGACTATCCTACCGATCCTTGACTTCGGCGATGTCATTTACAAAATAGCCTCCAACACTCTACTCAGCAAATTGGATGTAGTCTATCACAGTGCAATCCGTTTTGTCACCAAAGTCCCATATACTACTCACCACTGCGACCTGTATGCTCTCGTTGGCTGGTCTTCGCTGCATATTCGTCGCCAAACCCACTGGCTCCAGGTCATCTATACATCTTTGCTAGGTAAAGCACCCCCTTATCTCAGCTCACTGGTCACCATAGCTACACCCACCGTAGCACACGCTCCAGCAGGTATATTTCACTGGTCATCCCCAAAGCCAACACCTCTTCGCCTGCCTTCCAGTTCCTTCCAGTTCTCTGCTGCCAATGACTGGAATGAATTGACTGGAATGAACTTGAAGCTTCAGCTGTTAGATCAGCTTACTGTCCCTGTACACAGCCCATCTGTAAATAGCACACCCAACTACCTCATCACCATATTGTTATTTATTTTTGGCTCTTTTGCACCCCAGTATCTCTACTTGCACATCACCATCTGCACATCTATCACTCCAGTGTTAATGCTAAATTGTAATTATTTTGCCACTATGGCCTATTTATTGCCTTACCTCCCTAATCTTCCACATTTGCACACACTGTACATAGATTTTTCTATTGTGTTACTGACTGTACGTTTGTTTATGTGTAACTCTGTGCTGTTGTTTTTGTCGCACTGCTTTGCTTTATCTTGGTCAGGATACAGTTGTAAATGAGAACTTGTTCTCAACTAGCCTACCTGGTTAAATAAAGGTGAAATAAAAATAAGAAAATGTTTCAGCTATATTAATGGAGTTGTCGACTCACTTCCTGAAAGTGGGAATTCCGTGGATGGATCGTCCAGGAGACACTCCTGATCCTGATCCATGGCTGTGTCCGGAAAGCAGGCTGTCTGTCTCAAACTGGAACGTTCCCTCTGGGTCGCCCGGAACGTCCAGGAATTCCCCATCACTCCACACCCCCACTGTCCCATCCATGGTCGTGTACTTGATGTCTACGGTAACACTAGTCTGGAATGGAATAGCCGACCAATGAATTAGTAAAAACAAACTAGAAACACACAGATTTCTCATCAAGTGAATACACGACAAGGAACTGTGGCATTGGAATTTGTTTTGACAGCAACTGCCTTTACTACAAACCAAGCCATTTATTTCACTGACAAAGACTGAGGAGGGAAATAAACAAACAATGTTCCCCTTTCCACCTCTCTCTCCCTATCTCGCTCTCTCTGCCCTGCGACCTCCCGGAAGCCAGTAAATCACTGCAGAGCCAGTAAAGTTAAAGGTGTTACCATGGTAACCCTGGATCCTTCAGTGGGAGGCTATAAAAACACTTCTGCTTAGTTAGAACTCAGGTGAGAGTCTGCCGGATGTTTTCCTCCTCTCCCTCATCAGGGACAGAGAGGGGTGCAGAGGGGCTGAGAGGTGTGTGTGTGTGTGTGTGTGTGTGTGTGTGTGTGTGTGTGTGTGTGTGTGTGTGTGTGTGTGTGTGTGTGTGTGTGTGTGTGTGTGTGTGTGTGTGTGTGTGTGTGTGTGTGTGTGTGTGTGTGTGTGTGTGTGTGTGTGTGGAGAGCCGCACACTCTAGGAGCTCAGATGCAATAATTTCATAACCAACCTTTCGACAGCCATCAGGTATAATGAGTGTGAGTACCCCCCAGGTCATTCTGGTTACTATGTGTGATATCATCTCAATAACAGAGTCAGCATTCACAGCTCCACTTACACCATTCTCCTAAGCCCTGGGGTAATTTATACAGATGAGCTCTCACACTCTTTATAGTCGTTTCTCTATCCCCCCTTTCTATATCTCCCTTGATCTCTCCATACCTTGCTCCCTCTAGCTTACTCTCTTTTTCATTCCCTTAAACACTGTCCTCTGAATATATGGCTATTGGATCAGTACTCATCTGAGCTCCATAAAATACATATCTGTTTATCTGTGTGTCTGCGGTATATACTGTAAATACATGTGTGCTGTCCATAGACCAGTATGGAGGATTCCCACTCTTATGGATGAAGACCTGTAGACTGATCTGGGACCAGTGCTGGGGCTTACCCGTATGGCGGTGTTGTTGTCATCGATGAGTGTGTCTGTCACCTCCAGCTGCCCCTCCTCCGCCACCTTCTGTAGAACCATCCGGAAGGTTCCAATGACTCTGGAACAACAAAATCACAAAAACCATAAACAATCAAACTATAGTGGGATAGTGGGTTAGAACCCATTAGTTGATCAACACTATAGATCCTCCCCTAGCAGGACATGATGCAGGGCTGTGTCTTAGCTAGAAACATTGGTATAGTCTGTTTGATGGGTCACAGAGAATCTCAGAAAGTTTAGTGGATCACAGGAACAGACAGACAGAAATGGACAGTGCACTGCACATAGAATGAGCCTTAATCTCTTTAACCTCTTTAACAGTGGGTTTTGGTGGGTTACATTGAATCAGTGTGATAGTGTTGTCCTCACACAGCTTGCACCATCTTCCTCTTCCTCCCCTCTATGTTCTCTCTCTCTCTCCACCTTCTGGTTGACTATCTCATAATCCCATACAGTATGTCTCTACCATCCACCTTAAGTCTTTCTGTCTATTTCAGTCTTTCGTCTCTGGCTCCTGTCTCTTCTCCCTCTGCCTGCATGGTGTGTAGGCAAGTGGCTGTGTTTGTGTGTGTGTGTTTGTGTATACGCGCACGTGCATGTGTGTGTGTGGGCAGAGTGATGGAGATTGGCTCTGACAGGCAGGGATAGTGTGTCATTGTCGCAACCCGCTACAGCAACTAACCAGTAAAGACTGGCAGACTATGAGTAATCGGCTACTATTAAATCTCAGCTACAGAGCTACTGAGAGAGATATATATATATATACACACCACACCAACCTTTGGCCAGCGAGGAATTTGTGAAGTTGAGTTGCATTCAACCCTCCCCCAACATACCAACACCAAACAGTTATATCCACATTGTTTTCTCATTAGCTGCTTTCGCTGTTCCCAAAAAAAGCTTTTTTAACAAAATGTCTAAGAAAACTTCAGTGATTTATTCCCATAGCACACTAACTTTAGGTTTTTAACTTCCTGTCTATAAGCAAAGTTTCCAGAAATATACAGTGGCTTGCGAAAGTATTCACCCCCCTTGGCATTTTTCCTATTTTATTGCCTTACAACCTGGAATTAAAATATATATTTTTTGGGGGGGATTGTATCATGTGATTTACACAACAAGCCTATCACGTTGAAGATACATTTTTTATTATTACTGTGAAACAAACAAGAAAGAAAACCAAAAAACTAAAAACTTGAGCATGCATAACTATTCACCCCCCCCCCCCAAAGTCAATTCTTTGTAGTGCCACCTTTTGCAGCAATTACAGCTGCAAGTCTCTTGGGGTATGTCTCTATAAGCTTGGCACATCTAGCCACTGGGATTTTTCCATTCTTCAAAACTGCTCCAGCTCCTTCAAGTTGGATGGGTTCCACTGATATACAGCAATTTTAAGTCATACCACAGATTCTAGATTCGAGGTCTGGGCTGTGACTAGGCCATTCCAAGACATTTAAACGTTTCCCCTTAAACCACTCAAGTGTTGCTTTAACAGTATGCTTAGGGCATTGTCCTGCTGGAAGGTGAACCTCCGTCCCAGTCTCAAATCTGTGGAAGACTGAAACATATTTCCCTCAAGAATTTCCCTGTATTTAGCGCCATCCAGCATTCCTTAAATTCTGACCAGTTTCCCAGTCCCTGCCGAAGAAAAACATCCCCACAGCATGATGCTGCCACCACCATGTTGTACTGTGGGGATGAGGTTCAGGCAGTGATGAGAGGTGTTGGGTTTGCGCCAGACATAGCGTTTTCCTTGATGGCCAAAAAGCTCAATTTTAGTCTCATTTGACCAGAGTACCTTCTTCCATATGTTTGGGGAGTCTCCCACATGCCTTTTTGCAAACGCCAAAAGTGTTTTCTTATTTTTTCTTTAAGCACTGGCTTTTTTTCTGGCCACTCTTCCGTAAAGCCAAGCTCTGTGGAGTGTACTAACATTTTTTTCAGAATGGCACAAATTCCCCGATATCAGGTCCTATGGACAGATACTGCAATCTCCACTGTGGATATTTGCAGCTCCTTCAGGGTTATCTCTGGTCTCTTTGTTGCCTCTCTGATTAACACCCTCCTGGCCTGGTTCATGAGTTTTGCTGGGCGGCCCTCTCTTGGCAGGTTTGTTGTGGTGCCATATTCTTTCCATTTTTTAATCATGGATTTAATGGTGCTCCGTGGGATGTTCAAAGTTTCGGATATGTTTTTATAACCCAACCCTGATCTGTACTTCTCCACAACTTTGTCCCTGACCTGTTTGGAGAGCTCCTTGGTCTTCATGGTGCCGCTTGCTTGGTGATTCCCCTTGCATAGTGGTGTTGTAGACTAGGGCCTTTCAGAACAGGTGTATATATGAGATCATGTGACAGATCATGTGCCACTTAGATTGCACACAGGTAGACTTTAACTAATTATGTGACTTATGTGAAGGAAATTGGTTGCACCAGATCTTATTTAGGGGCTTCATAGCAAAGTGGGTGAATACATATGCATGCAACACTTTTTTTTTTCTTTTTTTTTCACTTTTTGTGTATGTCCTCACATGAAATACAAATAAAAATCCATTTAAATTACAGGTTGTAATGCAACAAAATAGGAAAAATGCCAAGGGGATGAATTATTTTGCAAGGCACTGTATATGAATTTTTTACTTTTATTTCATTGCTTTGGATTGAAACAAAAGCCTCCAAAATACCTAAATTGGGAGATAATTCCAATTCTGTAACAGCCCTGAGTCTCAGCACGTACCAGACTGCTTAGAGAGATATGGGTTTCAAGGCCTCCCAAGTGGCGCAGTGGTCTAAGGCACTGGATCACAATGCTAGTTGAGCCACTAGAGATTCTGCGTTCGAGTCCAGGCTCTGTCACAGCCGGCCGTGACCGGGAAACCCATGGGGCGTTGTCTGGGTTAGGGGAGGGTTTGGCCGGCAGGGATGTCCTTGTCCCGTCGCACGCTAGCGACTCCTGTGGCGTATGTACAGCGTTTCCTCCGACACATTGGTGCTTCTGGGTTAAGTGGGCAATATGTCAAGAAGCAGTGCGGTTTGGTTGTGTTTTGGGGGACGCACAGCTCTTGACCTTCGCCTCTCCCGCGTCCGTATGGGAGTTGCAGTGATGAGACAAGACTGTAACTACCAATTGGACGCCACGAAAAAGGGGCAAAAACTATGGGTTTCACTCTGTATGAGTAACAGCTATAAAGGCTTAATTAAGCCTTCATAGTGCATTTACAACAAAGTCTCACGTCAGAATTAGACATTCATCTATGTTTCTCAAATTTCGAAGTTGTTCCAAACGTCAAATTTCGAAGTTAAGTTTAGGCATTAACTCAGAAATCTCAAGGTTTGTCATTAACTCTGAAGGGTTAAGGTAAGGGTTAAGGTTTGGGATGGGCTTAAACTAAAAATCTCCAAAAAATAATATATCACTGGATTTGAACATGCAACCTTTGGCACAAGAGGCAGCTGCTTTCTACATCAACTCCAAATGTTTGTAAGGCCTTCATAGATAGTACACAAATAATTTACGAGCAAATGGAATTCGCTGTTCATTTCAAGTGGGAGTGAAACGTGGTATTCAGTCAGAGAATTACAGAGGATGTGATTAATTTATATAGCAGTATATTGGAACCCATTAGGTTGCTCCTGCCACATGCCTAATGATCATACAACCAAACAACCTTAATACACACACACACACACACACACACACATCCACTGGGAGCCCAACTACACACACTAGAAGCCACACTGACGAATCTGGAAGGGCAACCAGTCAATGGCATTACAGCCTGGCACATACACAAACACACACACGCCTTTAGGACCTTTACAAACTGAGCAAACAGACTTTAACCTAATCAAAGACTTAACTCAACAGGAGAAGCTCTCCCTTGAGAAAGATATCCCAACCCCGAGCAGGTCAGACCAGACCTCTTCATTATATAACCCTGCAGATGAGCAAACCCAAGCGGAAAGTCAACCCCCCAGCACAGAGTACTACTCCCTCATTGAAATGAAGGGTATATTTACCCAGCTGGAGGTAAAGCATGTGGAGCTGGAACAGCAGGTGATTACACTCCAGTCAGCACAGACCCAGACAACAGTCCAGTACAACAACACCCCCTTTACCAGACCCGGAGAGCTGGAGGTGGAGAGAGACATACTGTATCTGCACTTAGGACTGTGGTGAGACAACTTTAACATGATAAAAAGCATGAGCAGGAGAAGAACAGAGCACTAGAGGAGAGGATCAGACTGCTGGAGGAGAGGGTGAGGGGGATGGCGTGTGACAGAGAACAACCCACTAGAGAGGTGGCCACCCCCGCAGAGAAGCCAGCAGAACAGCCCACCTCAGCTCCCAACAAGTCTCAACACCACAGCGAAACAGTCCACCCCAGAGCCTGACCATAGCCTCGAAATCCTAGCGGGACAAACAAATGAAGAACCCCAAGCCCAGGGGATTTCACCCCCTCTGAGCACCCCCTGAGTCAGCCACCCAGATAGCCCTCCTGACAACCCTTCCACACCCACTGAGGACATACACAAGACACATATTGTACTCCTTATGGACTCAAATGGGAAATATATACAAAAAATAATAATGTTTTCCCAAACACAGTGTGTCTAAAAGCTGGTGTCCAAACACCCAGCACGCCTTCTGACTTCTGTCTGAGGACCAACTAGGTTCACCTAGTGTAATGGCTCTCCTCTTCGTCTGATGATGAGGAATAGGAATCATCGGACCAACACGCAGCGTGGTAAGTGTTCATAGTAAATTTAACTAAATAAACTGAACACTGAATGACAAAAACAACAAAGAGCGTGAAAAACACAAAACAGAAAGCAACTACCCACAAACACAGGTGGGTACAGGCTACCGAAGTATGGTTCTCAATCAGAGACAACGATGGACAGCTGCCTCTGATTGGGAACCATACCAGGCCAAACACATAGAAATACAACACACAGAACAAAACATAGAATGAAAAACAGAATTCCCACCCCAAATAACGCCCTGACCAAACCAAAATAGAGACATAAAAAGGTCAGGACGTGACACCTAGCCACATAATAATACACACAGGCACAAATGACCTCAGAGCCCAGCAGGAAAGGGTGGCCAAAGAACTCAAGGGAGTGATAGAAAAAGCTTGTTCTACTTTCCCTAACTATCCACCCTGCTACCACGAAAAGACTTCCACCCTGCTACCATACAGCGGGTAAACGCAAGTATTTCCCGTGACTGTGCCTCAAAACCAAATGTTTACCTGACCCACCACTCCAACCTGGACTTGAACAGCCTTTGTGACCAGGTCCACCGATACAAGGCAGCAGTGCCCACCTTCACCCAGACCCTAAAGGACATCGCTCTCAAACTTACAGTTGAAGTCAGAAGTTTACATATACTTCTGTTGGAGTCATTAAAACTCTTTTTTTCAACCACTCCGCAAATTTCTTGTTAACCAAGTATAGATTTGGCAAGTCGGTTAGGACATATACTTTGTGCAGGACAAGAGTCATTTTTCCGACAATTGTTTACAGACAGATTATTTAAATTATAATTCACTGTATCACAATTCTAGTGGGTCAGAAGTTTACATGCACTAAGTTGACAATGCCTTTAAACAGCTTGTAGAATTCCAGAAAATGCTGTCATGGCTTTAGAAGCTTCTGATAAGCTAATTATCATTAACATTATTTGAGTCAATTGAAGGTGTACCTGTGGATGTATTTCACGGCCTACCTTCAAACTCAGTGCCTCTTTGCTTGACATCATGGGAAAATCAAAATACAGTGCCTTGCGAAAGTATTCGGCCCCCTTGAACTTTGCAACCTTTTGCCACATTTCAGGCTTCAAACATAAAGATATAAAACTGTATTTTTTTGTGAAGAATCAACAACAAGTGGGACACAATCATGAAGTGGAACGACATTTATTGGATATTTCAAACTTTTTTAACAAATCAAAAACTGAAAAATTGGGCGTGCAAAATTATTCAGCCCCTTTACTTTCAGTGCAGCAAACTCTCTCCAGAAGTTCAGTGAGGATCTCTGAATGATCCAATGTTGACCTAAATTACTAATGATGATAAATACAATCCACCTGTGTGTAATCATGTCTCCGTATAAATGCACCTGCACTGTGATAGTCTCAGAGGTCCGTTAAAAGCGCAGAGAGCATCATGAAGAACAAGGAACACACCAGGCAGGTCCGAGATACTGTTGTGAAGAAGTTTAAAGCCGGATTTGGATACAAAAAGATTTCCCAAGCTTTAAACATCCCAAGGAGCACTGTGCAAGCGATAATATTGAAATGGAAGGAGTATCAGACCACTGCAAATCTACCAAGACCTGGCCGTCCCTCTAAACTTTCAGCTCATACAAGGAGAAGACTGATCAGAGATGCAGCCAAGAGGCCCATGATCACTCTGGATGAACTGCAGAGATCTACAGCTGAGGTGGGAGACTCTGTCCATAGGACAACAATCAGTCGTATATTGCACAAATCTGGCCTTTATGGAAGAGTGGCAAGAAGAAAGCCATTTCTTAAAGATATCCATAAAAAGTGTTGTTTAAAGTTTGCCACAAGCCACCTGGGAGACACACCAAACATGTGGAAGAAGGTGCTATGGTCAGATGAAACCAAAATTGAACGTTTTAGCAACAATGCAAAACGTTATGTTTGGCGTAAAAGCAACACAGCTCATCACCCTGAACACACTATCCCCACTGTCAAACATGGTGGTGGCAGCATCATGGTTTGGGCCTGCTTTTCTTCAGCAGGGACAGGGAAGATGGTTAAAATTGATGGGAAGATGGATGGAGCCAAATACAGGACCATTCTGGAAGAAAACATGATGGAGTCTGCAAAAGACCTGAGACTGGGACGGAGATTTGTCTTCCAACAAGACAATGATCCAAAACATAAAGCAAAATCTACAATGGAATGGTTCAAAAATAAACATATCCAGGTGTTAGAATGGCCAAGTCAAAGTCCAGACCTGAATCCAATCGAGAATCTGTGGAAAGAACTGAAAACTGCTGTTCACAAATGCTCTCCATCCAACCTCACTGAGCTCGAGCTGTTTTGCAAGGAGGAATGGGAAAAAATGTCAGTCTCTCGATGTGCAAAACTGATAGAGACATACCCCAAGCGACTTACAGCTGTAATCGCAGCAAAAGGTGGCGCTACAAAGTATTAACTTAAGGGGGCTGAATAATTTTGCACGCCCAATTTTTCAGTTTTTGATTTGTTAAAAAAGTTTGAAATATCCAATAAATGTCGTTCCACTTCATGATTGTGTCCCACTTGTTGTTGATTCTTCACAAAAAAATACAGTTTTATATCTTTATGTTTGAAGCCTGAAATGTGGCAAAAGGTCGCAAAGTTCAAGGGGGCCGAATACTTTCGCAATGCACTGTAAATCAGCCAAGACCTCAGGAAAAAAAATTGTAGACCTCCACAAGTCTGGTTCATCCTTGGGAGCAATTTCCAAATGCCTGATGTACCAAGTTCATCTGTACAAACAATAGTACGCAAGTGTAAACACCATGGGACCATGTAGATGTCATACCGCTCAGGAAGGAGACAGAATGTCTCCTAAAGATGAATGTACTTTGGTGCAAAAAGTGCAAATCAATCCCAGAACAACAGCAAAGGACCATGTGAAGATGGAGGAAACAGGTACAAAAGTATCTATATCCACAGTAAAATGAGTCCTATATTGACATAGCCTGAAAGGCCACTCAGCAAGGAAGAAGCCAATGCTCCAAAATCGGCATAAAAAAAGCCAGACTACGGTTTGCAACTGCACATGGAGACAAAGATTGTACTTTTCGGAGAAATGTCCTCTGGTCTGATGAAACAAAAATAGAACTGTTTGGCCATAATGACCATTGTTATGTTTGTAGGAAAAAGGGGGAGGCCTGCAAGTCGAAGAACACCATCTCAACCGTGAAGCACAGGCGTGGCAGCATCATGTTGTGGGGGTGCTTTGCTGCAGAAGGGACTGGTGCACTTCACAAAATAAATATAATCATGAGGACTGAAAATTCTGTGGATATATTGAAGCAACATCTCAAGACATCAGTCAGGAAGTTAAAGCTTGGTCACAAATGGGTCTTCCAAATGGACAATGACCCCAAGCGTACTTCCAAAGTTATGGCTTAAGGACAACAAAGTCAAGATATTGGAATTGCCATCACAAAGCCCTGACCTCAATCCTATAGAAAATTACGGGCAGAACTGAAAAAGCATGTGCGAGCAAGGAGGCCTACAAACCTGATTCAGTTACACCATCTCTGTCAGGAGGAATGGGCTAAAAATTCACCCAACTCACAGTGGGGCAAAAAAGTATTTATTCAGCCACCAATTGTGGCTCCCACTTAAAAAGATGAGAGAGGCCTGTAATGTTCATCATAGGTACACTTCAACTATGACAGACAAAATGAGGGGACAAAATCCAGAAAATCACATTGTAGAATTTTTTATGAATTTATTTGCAAATTATGGTGGAAAATAAGTATTTGGTCAATAACAAAAGTTTATCTCAATAAAAAAACGTTTTCTGTAAGTCTTCACAATATTTTCACACACTGTTGCACACTGTTGCTGGTATTTTGGCCCATTCCTCCATGCAGATCTCCTCTAGAGCAGTGATGTTTTGGGGCTGTTGCTGGGCAACATGGATTTCAACTCCCTCCAAAGATTTTCTATGGGTTGAGATCTGGAGACTGGCTAGGCCACTCCAGGACCTTGAAATGCTTCTTACGAAGCCACTCCTTTGTTGCCCGGGCGGTGTGTTTGGGATCATTGTCATGCTGAAAGACCCAGCCACGTTTCATCTTCAATGCCCTTGCTGATGGAAGGAGGTTTTCACTCAAAATCCCCCATTCATTCTTTAAATTTACAGTCGATCAGTCGTCCTGGTCCCTTTGCAGAAAAACAGCCCCAAAGCATGATGTTTCCACCCCCATGCTTCACAGTGGGTATGGTGTTCTTTGGATGCAACTCAGCATTCTTTGTCCTCCAAACACAACAAGTTTGTCTGTCATAGTGGAAGTGTACATATGATGAAAATTACAGGCCTCTCTCATCTTTTTAAGTGGGAGAACTTGCACAATTGGTGGCTGACTAAGTACTTTTTTGCCCCACTGTATTTTGGGAAACTTGTGGAAGGCTAACTGAGATGTTTAATCCAAGTTAAACAATATAAAGCCAATGCTACCAAATACTAATTGAGTGTATGTAAACTGCTGACCCACTGGGAATGTGATGAAAGGAACAAAAGCTGAAATAAATCATTTTCTCTACCATTATTCTGACATTTCACATTCCTCAAAATAAAGTGGTGATCCTAACTGGCCTAAGACAGGGCATCTTTACTAGGATAAAATGTCAGGAGTTGTGAAAAACTGAGTTTAAATGTCTTTGGCTAAGGTGTATGTAAACCTCCGACTTCAACTGTATATCCCCCACTAGAATCCCCATACTTTAATGAAGACAGCTTTTCCATCCTGAAGGGGGAAATCAATCCAGGCCGAGGGACATGTACTAGTCTGTGGTGACCTAAATGCCAGAAACGGACAAAAAGCTGACACCCTCAGCACAAAGGGGGACAAACACCTCCCCATATGCCCCCCTAGGCACAACTATGACAACTTAACCAACAAAAACAGGTCACAACTCATGCAGCTCTGTCAAACACTGGTTATGTACATAGTCAATGGTAGGCTTTGAGGGGACTCCTATGGTAGGTAGTAGGTACACATATAGCTCATCTCTTGGCAGTAGCTCTGTAGACTACTTTATCACTGACCTCAACCCAGAGTCTCTCAGAGCGTTCACAGCCAGCCCACTGACACCCCTATCAGACCACAGCAAAATCACACTCTACTTGAACAGAGCAATAGTCAATCATTAGGCATCAAAGCAAAAGGAACTGAGTAATATTAATCACTCTACTTCCGGCGCCGACAGAGATGGCCGCCTCGCTTCGCGTTCCTAGGAAACTATGCAGTTTTTTGTTTTTTTACGTGTTATTTCTTACATTGGTACCCCAGGTCATCTTAGGTTTCATTACATACAGTCGAGAAGAATTACTGAACATAAGAGCAGCGTCAACTCACCATCAGTGCGACCAAGAATATGACTTTCGCGAAGCGGATCCTGTGTTCTGCCTTTCACCCAGGACAACGGAATGGATCCCAGCCGGCGACCAAAAAAACCTACTTCGTAAAAGGGGGAAACGGAGCGGTCTTCTGGTCAGACTCCGGAGAGGGGCACATCGTGCACCACTCCCTAGCATTCTTCTCGCCCATGTCCAGTCTCTTGACAACAAGGTTGATGAAATCCGAGCAAGGGTAGCATTCCAGAGGGACATCAGAGACTGTAACGTTCTTTGCTTCACGGAAACATGGCTCACTGGAGAGACGCTATCGGAGTCGGTGCAGCAAGCTGGTTTCTCCACGCATCGTGCAAACAGAAACAAACATCTTTCTGGTAAGAAGAGGGGCGGGGGCGTATGCTTCATGGTTAACGTGACGTGGTGTGATCATAACAACATACAGGTACTCAAGTCCTTCTGTTCACCTGATTTAGAATTCCTCACAATCAAATGTCGACCGCATTATCTACCAAGGGAATTCTCTTCGATTATAATCACAGCCGTATATATTCCCCCCCAAGCAGACACATCGATGGCTCTGAAATAACTTTATTTGACTCTTTGCAAACTGGAATCCATTTATCCGGAGGCTGCATTCATTGTAGCTGGGGATTTTAACAAGGCTAATCTGAAAACAAGACTCCCTAAATTTTATCAGCATATCGATTGCGCAACCAGGGCTGGAAAAACCTTGGATCATTGCTATTCTAACGCATATAAGGCCCTGCCCCGCTCTCCTTTCGGAAAAGCTGACCACGACTCCATTTTGTTGATCCCTTCCTACAGACAGAAACTAAAACAAGAAGCTCCCGCGCTGAGGTCTGTTCAACGCTGGTCCGACCAATCTGATTCCACACTCCAAGGCTGCTTCCATCACGTGGACCGGGATATGTTTCGTATTGCGTCAGACAACAACAATGACAAATACGCTGATTCGGTGAGCGAGTTCATTAGAACATGCGTTGAAGATGTCGTTCCCATAGCAACGATTAAAACATTCCCAAACCAGAAACCGTGGATTGATGGCAGCATTCGCGTGAAACTGAAAGCCCGAACCACTGCTTTTAATCAGGGCAAGGTGTCCGGAAACATGACCGAATACAAACAGTGTAACTATTCCCTCCGCAAGGCAATCAAACAAGCTAAGCATCAGTATAGAGACAAAGTAGAATCTCAATTCAACGGCTCAGACACAAGAGGTATGTGGCAGGGTCTACAGTCAATCACGGATTACAAAAAGAAAACCAGCCCCGTCACGGACCAGGATGTCTTGCTCCCAGGCAGACTAAATAACTTTTTTGCCGCTTTGAGGACAATACAGTCCCACTGACACGGCCTGCAACGAAAACATGCAGACTCTCCTTCACTGCAGCCGAGGTGAGTAAAACATTTAAACGTGTTAACCCTCTCAAAGGCTGCAGGCCCAGACGGCATCCCCAGCCGCGCCCTCAGAGCATGCGCAGACCAGCTGGCCGGTGTGTTTACGGACATATTCAATCAATCCCTATACCAGTCTGCTGTTCCCACATGCTTCAAGAGGGCCACCATTGTTCCTGTTCCCAAGAAAGCTAAGGTAACTGAGCTAAACGACTACCGCCCCGTAGCACTCACTTCCGTCATCATGAAGTGCTTTGAGAGACTAGTCAAGGACCATATCACCTCCACCCTACCTGACACCCTAGACCCACTCCAATTTGCTTACCGCCCAAATAGGTCCACAGACGATGCAATGTCAACCACACTGCACACTGCCCTAACCCATCTGGACAAGAGGAATACCTATGTGAGAATGCTGTTCATCGACTACAGCTCGGCATTTAACACCATAGTGCCCTCCAAGCTCGTCATCGGGGTCGAGACCCAGGGTCAGCCCTGTGCAACTGGGTACTGGACTTCCTGACGGGCCGCCCCCAGGTGGTGAGGTTAGGCAACAACATTTCCACCCCGCTGATCCTCAACACTGGGGCCCCACAAGGGTGCGTTCTGAGCCCTCTCCTGTACTCCCTGTTCACCCACGACTGCGTGGCCACGCACGCCTCCAACTCAATCATCAAGTTTGCGGACGACACAACAGTGGTAGGCTTGATTACCAACAACGACGAGACGGCCTACAGGGAGGAGGTGAGGGCCCTCGGAGTGTGGTGTCAGGAAAATAACCTCACACTCAACGTCAACAAAACTAAGGTGATGATTGTGGACTTCAGGAAACAGCAGAGGGAACACCCCCTATCCACATCGATGGAACAGTAGTGGAGAGGGTAGTAAGTTTTAAGTTCCTCGGCGTACACATCACAGACAAACTGAATTGGTCCACCCACACAGACAGCATCGTGAAGAAGGCGCAGCAGCGCCTCTTCAACCTCAGGAGGCTGAAGAAATTTGGCTTATCACCAAAAGCACTCACAAACTTCTACAGATGCACAATCGAGAGCATCCTGTCGGGCTGTATCACCGCCTGGTACGGCAACTGCTCCGGCCACAACCGTAAGGCTCTCCAGAGGGTAGTGAGGTCTGCACAACGCATCACCGGGGGCAAACTACCTGCCCTCCAGGACACCTACACCACCCGATGTCACAGGAAGGCCATAAAGATCATCAAGGACAACAACCACCCGAGCCACTGCCTGTTCACCCCGCTATCATCCAGAAGGCGAGGTGAGTACAGGTGCATCAAAGCTGGGACCGAGAGACTGAAAAACAGCTTCTATCTCAAGGCCATCAGACTGTTAAGCAAGCTGGTCCTGGGGCTCTGTTCACAAACATAACCCACAGAGCCCCAGGACAGCAACACAATTAGACCCAACCAAATCATGAGAAAACAAAAAGATAATTACTTGACACATTGGAAGGAATTAACAAAATAACAGAGCAAACTAGAATGCTATTTGGCCCTAAACAGAGAGTACACAATGGCAGAATACCTGATCACTGTGACTGACACAAACTTAAGGAAAGCTTTGACTATGTACAGACTCAGTGAGCAGAGCCTTGCTATTGAGAAAGGCCGCCGTAGGCAGACCTGGCTCTCAAGAGAAGACAGGCTATGTGCACACTGCTCACAAAATGAAGTGGAAACTGAGCTGCACTTCCTAACCTCCTGCCAAGTGAAGAACAAACACCATTGTAAATACAACCCATATTTATGTTTATTTATTTTCCCTTTTGTACTTTAACCATTTGACAATCGTTACAACACTGTATTTAAACATAATATGACATGTCTTTATTCTTCTCTTTATTCATGTCTTTATTCTTTTGGAACGTCTGAGTGTAATGTTCACTGTAAATCTTTATTGTTTATTTAACTTTTGTATATTATCTACTTCACTTGGTCTGGCAATGTTAACATGTGTTTCCCATGCCAATAAAGCCCCTTGAATTTAATTGAGAGAGAGAGAGAGAGAGAGAGAGAGAGTGAGAGAGAGAGAGGAGAGAGAGAGTGAGAGAGAGTGAGAGAGAGAGAGAGAGAGAGAGAGAGAGAGAGATAGAGAGAGCGAGAGAGAGGAGAGAGAGAGAGAGAGAGTGAGAGAGAGAGAGAGAGAGAGAGGGGACAGAGAGAGCGAGAGAGAGAGGAGAGAGGAGAGAGAGAGAGAGAGACGGAGAGAGAGAGACGGAGAGAGAGAGAGAGAGAGAGAGAGAGAGAGGCAGTGACATTAATAGCCATGGCTATTAGATCCTATCAGTAGAAGACCAATCACAAACCATCATTGTGTTTATCACTCCAACTACTCTCTAGCTCTGTCTCCCCTTTCCCTTCCCCACCCATGTATATTTCTCTCTCTCTCTCTCTCTCTCTCTCTCTCTCTCTCTTTCTCTATCTCTCTTTCTCTATCTCTCTATCTCTCTCTGCTTTGCCCCTCTCTCCCTTCTCTCTTTCTCTCTCTCTGTTCTCTCACTTTCCCCTCCCTCCTGAGAGATGGATGCAATATGCAGCAGAAACTGAAGTGTAACAATAATAACAACTGCAGCCAAATGAAGTAAACAGCCAGCACAGACATATCATCCAATAGAGGACAAACGTCATGGAGACAGAAACAGAACCCTACTCCAGATGTGATCCTCACTGTAACTAATCATTCCACCTCCAGCACATACAGCCTGGCTTCATCTGGAAGTAGCTAAGTCTTCCCACACTGAATAACACCATATGGTATGTCCCTTTTGGGCTCATAGCCAAAATACCTAGGATGATTCTCTATGGAGTATAGTTTTTCTATTTTTTACAAGAAACTAAAAACTATTAATGTACCCTCCTCTACTGTTCTCTCTTCTCCAAGCCTCTCCTCTATCCTCCCCCATCTTTATCTCTTTCCTACTCTGTCCTTTTGTTATCATAACGGTGATCGATACCTCCTCAGAAAAGTGAACTGTTTGTTAGTCCCTTTCAGCCACTCCTGTGTACTCCTGAATAATAGAATAAGAACAGCCTATCAGGTTCTGGCTCACTTTTTGGCTCTTCAAAAGGTGCCATTCATTATTGATCCTTGCCTGCCAAACAATTTACTTTCACCTACTTCATAATTCAAAGCAGAGTTCCTTTCTTTATTCCTTCTCAAGTCAATTTCATTTTTCTAATCTAGATCAACCCTCAAAGTCTGAAGTGTGCTAGCTTCCATCAGGCAATGAATTCAATTAAAGGAGAAGTTGTATTTCTTACACAAAGAAAACCCCACAAACAAAGGCTTCAAAAACACCCAAATACATTGTTTTATAAAGGGCAAAGTTCTCAGTACAGTGATGAAGAACACATGAAATTCCATTTTGTTGCGACTCGAGTGATACGTCCTTCCATTCTGCAGGTAACTGAGAATATAAAGGAAACACTTGAATAAGCAGGAGATACAAAGCTTATTGAAAGCATGGGGTGCTTCTACACAGGAAGATCCAGACACAGAATCTATGCCAAGGGGCATTGAAGCTGTTCTGGCAGCTCATGGATGCCCAACGCCCTATTAAGACATTTTATGTTGGGGTTTCCTTTATTTTGGCAGTGACCTGTTGCAGCAGGCTACATGGACGGGAACAGCTGGATAGGGGTAAGTGATTTGCTGTTTGTCTGAACCATTCTACTGTATAGCATGCCATTTACATAAAACATAGAGATTGGGTTACAGAAAATAAAACTTCCTTAAGGCTTGACTGCAAGAATATGTTTTGCTCTTAGAAGAAATGACTGTAGAGAAGACCTTGGAATATGAAAACAGACCACAGGCTGTTTAGTATTCTCTCTTGGAAATGACTGTACTGTATGCTCTTGGTAAGGAGAAATTAAGCTTTACACTGATTTACTTTTGATTGTCATATTATTAAGCAGTTCCCCCTGTTGGCCAGCTAGACATGAATAACACACATGCCCACATCCGCGCCCCCCCCCCCCCTCTCTCTCTCTCTCGCTCCTAGCTCCTCCCCTATATTGTCTGCCACCCCTGTACCTGTGTGGTTATTTTTATGGTGTGGCTGTACCACTGTGCAAAGTTTAGAGACAGTAACTGTGTGTTGATGAGTGCTCGATGTGAGGGGAATGAAAACGACCCTCTGCACTTTACCAAGGACAGAGAAGTATTGGGGGATGGAGGAGTGAGGAGAAGGGAGTTATGAAATAATGATGAAAGGGATGACAGAACAGAAAAGGAGAAAGATGGAATGATGAATAGAGATGTTGCGGAATGAAGAATGAAAGAGGGAGAATGTGAGGAAAATTAACGAGGACAGATGGTGAAATGTAATAAACTGAAAGGTTTAAGGTTTGCCGATAAGTATAGACAGACAGAAAAATGAAGGTAGAGAATAAACTGAAACAGAGGATGTGAGGGATACAAGGGATGAAGGCATGAATTGAATGAATTGCAGTCTGTGGGAGAAATGGAGTGAGGGAGAGAGAGAGAGGGGGGGGGGCGAGGGGGACAGCGGAGGCGAAGGCAGAGAGGAGCTCTGTTTGGGAAGAGAAGATACACATGAATTATACACAGTCTTATCTCACTGTGGAAGGCTTTGTGGAGTAAGGACTTTATACAGGCACACTCACATCCCTTAACATAAATTAAATTGGAGGAAAAATTGTAAGCAGCAACAATGTTTTGGCTCGTAATAAACTGCAGTGTCTCCCATTGGTGCATCAATAGTATATAAGATTATATTACAGTTTAGAAACCCTGCATATGACTGGCCAGGGTGTGTGTGTGTATGTGTGTGTGTGTGTGTGTGTGTGCGTCTGTGTGCGAACGTGTGTGTGTGTGTTCGTGTGTATGTGTGTGTGCGCATGTGTGCGTCTGTGTGCGAGCATGTGTGTGTGCGCGTGTGTGTGTCTGTGTGCGAGCGTGTATGTGTGTGTGTGCGTGTGTATGTGTGTGTGTGAGCGTGTGTGTGTTTGTGTGTATGTGTGCGTGCGAGCGTGTGTGTGTGTGCGTGTGTTCATATGTGTGTGTGTGTGTGTGCGCGTGTGCACGTGTGTGCGTCTGTGTGCGAACGTGTGTGTGTGTTCGTGTGTATGTGTGTGTGCGCGTGTGTGCGTCTGTGTGCGAGCATGTGTGTGTGTGTGTGTTCGTGTGTATGTGTGTGTGTGTGCGCGTGCGCGTGTGTGTGTGTCTGTGTGCGAGCGTGTATGTGTATTCGCATGTGTGTGAGTGTGTGTGTGTGTGTGCGTGTGTATGTGTGTGTGTGAGCGTGTGTGTGTTTGTGTGTATGTGTGTGTGCGAGCGAGCTTGTGTGTGTGTATGTGTGTGTGTGTGTGTGTGTGTGTGTGTGTGTGTGTGTGTCATCATTGTTATCCCTCAACTCTTTTTATTTTGGTAACATGACCCTCGTCATCCCTCTACTCCTTCTCCATTCTGCTCTGAACCCGCTGTGACATGGCCTGCCAGCCGTAATGACACGGTGACTATTGACAGTCATCAGGCCATGAGGTCATCAACCAGTAGCCATGAAGGGTATTGGTTACTTTTGTAATGAGGCGTTCTGTGGACATATGGGGCAGGTGTGAGAAGAATAACATATGCTAGGGGTGACCTTCAATGATTTACCAACCACCCTTGTTAGGTGTGTGTTGGTGTGTTATCTGCAGCATCTTTTGTATATTAACTGATGCTTTGTGTTTGTGAAGATGCGCCAGCCATTGTAGCTACAGAGCAACATACGGCACGAACACAGCAAGGCTCTTATCGTAGGCATCAGAACTGTCTAGGAGCTAGGCAACTGCACAGCTGTACTCTCAGATGTTAATGACATGCCAATACGTATGAAAATAACATATCTGTGCACATGGTCCATTTTGATGACACGAAAACCAAGTAAACACATTCAGACTATCTAATACAAAATAATGATTTTCAATCAAATCCTTGAACCTGGACTTGTTGAGAATAGGACCAAACTGTCTGTCTGTTCTCTGTCTCTGTATCATTAATGGTTTCCATAGAATTCAATAGGACAGTAGAATTGGCTTGATGCCACTACATAGTTGCGTTGATGTGAAAGCGATAGACAGAGCAGTCAGAGTGCTTTATGTGGCTGAGACAAACAAACAATGTCACACACACACAGGGTTCCTGCGTGGGAAGCCCAATTTGAGGACTCGGGACACAGCAGTCAGCCCACTGGGCAGCTGGTAGATCTGATC
Source organism: Oncorhynchus mykiss (assembly GCF_057628025.1). NCBI lineage: Eukaryota > Metazoa > Chordata > Actinopteri > Salmoniformes > Salmonidae > Oncorhynchus > Oncorhynchus mykiss. Next base: position 76,713,568 of record NC_143025.1, on the reverse strand, counting down.
TGATGGGATGAATCCAGTCTAGCTAACAGAGGTTGACAATGTACTCACTAGCTTTATGACATCTAACAGCATAAATGCACTAACTTAAACCATCCTTCTACAAGGGCTATATCCATCCAGTAGAAAGATAAAAGCTTCCAAAGTGATGATATTTAACCATAGAGATAGGTAGAGAAGCTATATAGTCTTTAACCACTGGTGCTACAACGTTCCTCTCAAATGGGGGCAGCAGATAGCCTAGCGGTTAAGAGTGTTGGGCCAGTAAGTGAAATGTTGCTAGTTTGAATCCCTGAGCCACTACACTTTGAATCCCCAAGCAAGGCACTTAACCCTAATTTCTACTGTAAATCGCTCTGGATAAGAGAGTCTGCTAAAATGTGAATCCTCAACTTAAGGATTTGACTTAATCCTGCCCTGCGGTCTGCAGCCTATCACACGTTTAATTGAGTCAATCTATCACCTCATAGTCAAGAAGCGTTAGGAGCTGATTGTCTATCTGAAGTGCCTTCAGCTACATTATTTACAGCATTATGTAAGTCTGAGGATGGCAGGTGAAAAGTGTTGGAAGGGTGCTGGTATCCTTCCTCTATGTTGCAACTCCTAGTTAGATCCTGGTCAGTCTGGTGGCCTGTTGGAGTGTGTTATGAGTATTATTGCCTCTGACTCGTCGTTGGAGTGTGTTATGAGTATTATTGCCCCTGACTCGTCGTAGGAGTGTGTTATGAGTATTATTGCCTCTGACTCGTCGTTGGAGTGTGTATTGAGCATGTTGGGACTGACCTGTTGGTTTAAGTTTTGTTAGTAGTGGTAGGTATGTTACAATACTGTGTTTATAGTAACTGACCTGTTGGTTTAAGTTTTGTTAGTAGTGGTAGGTATGTTACAATACTGTGTTTATAGTAACTGACCTGTTGGTTTAAGTTTTGTTAGTAGTGGTAGGTATGTTACAATACTGTGTTTATAGTAACTGACCTGTTGGTGAAGATTTTGCTGTAGTTGAACACTTGAAGCTCCAGTATCTCGTTTTCATCCACTCTACTGGCGATCGGCCATCGGAACATCTGAGGGGAGAGAAGAACTAATTAAGGATTCGCAAACACTATGAGACTGTTTAACAGGCTGCACAACCACAGCCTATATTGATGCAACCACAACATCTACAGTTTCCAAGGAAATCATTTGACTGACCGGTTTAAAGGTATTTCAGGTCAATCATTAAACACAACAGGCAATTCACAAAAGCCCATCATCCCTCTCTTACTGGGCCATACAACATCTAAATACTTGTTTGACTAAGTAAGAGAAAAACATTCAATCCAACAGTGAAGCAACACCACCAGCAACATGTACAATTGAAAATGCCAGAAAACCTGAATATGATTTCTTCAAGATAAACCCAACTTGTGCTGCCGAGTCATTTCTAATAGCAGAATAGAAGTTGCAACCCCATCATGATTATAGTTGTTCCCCTGTACTGCCAGCTACTTTGAATAGCTCTGGAATGGCCTTGTTTGTAAGTGTGGTAGTTGGGACTTACTTAGGACGCACATCATATTGACAGAATCATGCATTGCTTCATGTTTTCCTGAGAACTGTTAGGTCCCAGTTATCACACCTCTAATTGGCTGTCTTCGACTGTCAAAGGTACAACAGCAAGACAGAGCTGAGATAAGTAGCTATTTTTATCAGTCTTCTCAGTCTTGTCTGTTGTAACGTTGAACTAAGTAAGTGTCTGCCAGTGCTGGTGTGTGAGAGGAGAGGCTGTTTAAAGCTCAAACACCCCTTGCTGATCCTCTCTCCTCCTGCTTTCTCCGACAGCACATCGGTCTGTTTTTACTCAGAGCAGTGATCCATCAGGCCTGTCCCATTACTAAAACCTAGGGTTCCACCTGCTACTGTATGGTGTGTGTGTGGTGCTATTAACCCACACTCGGTGCTGCCAATTGCCCTAGAGTCAGAGGTGTCAGTCTCACTAACAGACAGAGTGGACAAGCATGGACACACTTATCAAGAGCCTCACACTTATCAAGAGCCTCACACTTATCAAGAGCCTCACACTTATCAAGCAAACCAACAGACAGAAACACTGAACGGATTGAACAGTGGTTCCTTGGGCATCTTGTAAATATCCTGCTTCTGGCCATCAACCACCCTCTGTGGTACCCTCATGAAAAAGTACTACTGAATTACTACACAAAACCTATTTGTGCAGTAGTGACTATGTAGTAGTGGATGTGTAGTATATACACTACTTAAGATACACAAGCAGAGCTTTGTAGTGTTCAGTAGGAAAACTGTAGTGTTTCCAGTAGTAATCAGGTAGAGATTCTTACTACTATATGATGGTAGTAAATAAATAGTCAAAAAACTACAGCTTTACTGCACAGGTTTTTCAATAGCAATCAGGTAGAGTTTTAACTATTTCTACCACAACAGACTACACCGGCTTTTCACAACCGCAAAAGAAGACAAAACAGGAAGTAGTTGGTTGTTGTTAGCTAGCTACTGTCTTTGACAATCCTGAATGTAATAATCTTGGGGCAGCAGGTAGCGTACTGGTTAGAGCGTTGGGCCAGTAACCGAAATGTTACTGGATTGAATCCCCGAGCTGACAATGTATAAATCTGTCCTTCTGCCCATTCCCCGGTAGGCAGTCATTGTAAATAAGAAGTAGTTCTTAACTGACTTGCCTAGTTAAATACAGGATCAATCTTCCATCCTTCCTCATCCTGTCTTTCATAGCACTTATGCTGGCACCATCTATGTGTTTACCTTTCCTTTATGTTTTACTTTCAAGATGTTGTTTAGCTGTTCATCACCCACCAAAAAAAGATTGCTAGCCAAAATGGTCTTAGCCATTAGCCGTTGACATAGAAATTAATTGAGTTTAGCCTAGCTGTTTGCTAGCCCCATTGAAATATAGCTACATATGTAGCCTCTGTTTTTGTCATGCTATCTAATAAGTATGTGTGCTTGTATGCAAATATACAGTATGTTCAAATTGGTATACTTACCCATTCTACTTACCTCTTTTGGCCAGTTGCCAAAGAGACCCACGACATAAGAAGTCTGGAGGCCATTGTCGGTAAGATTAACATGGTTAACCAAATGTTTTTCTGTGTTGTGTTATGTGACCTCTGTTAGCAGATGATTGATTATGGATTATAATTGGTGCTTGTTTTTATTTTCTAAAAGGTTACATGGTGGAGAAATGTGGCAGCAACCTCATAATGTCAAAGCAATAACAGATTTTTAGAAATGTTTGCAAATCTATTAAAAAAATAACTGAAATATCACATTTACATAAGTATCCAGACCCTCTACTCAGAACTTTGTTGAAGCACCTTTGGCAGCGATTATAGCCTCGAGTCTTCTTGGGTATGACTCTACAAGCTTGCCACACCTGTTTCTTTCATTCTTCTCTGCAGATCCTCTCAAGCTGTCAGGTTGGATGGGGAGTGTCGCTGCACAGCTATTTTCAGGTCTCACCAGAGATGTTCGATTGGGTTCAAGTACGGGCTTTGGCTGGGCCACTCAAGGACATTCAGAGACTTGTCCCGAAGCCACTCCTGCGTTGTCTTGGCTGTGTGCTTAGGGTCGTTGTCCTGTTGGAAGGTGAACCTTCGCCCCAGTCTGAGGTCCTGAGTGCTCTGGAGTGGGTTTTCATCAAGGATCTCTCTGTTCTTTGCTCCGTATATCTTTACCTCGATCTTGACTAGTCTCCCAGTCTCTGTTGCTGAAAAACATTCCCACATCATGATGCTCCCACCACCACGTTTCACATTAGGAATGGTGCCAGGTTTCCTCCAGACGTGACGCTTGGCATTCAGGCCAAAGGGTTCAATCTTGGATTCATCAGACCAGAGAATCTTGTTTGAGAATCTCTCATGGTCTGAGAGTCTTTAGGTGCCTTTTGGCAAACTCCAAGCGGGCAGTCATGTGCCTTTTACTGAGGAGTGGCTTCCGTCTGGCAACTCTACCATAAAGGCCTGATTGGTGGACTGCTGCGGAGATGGTTGTCCTTCTGGAAGGCTGTCCTATCTCCACAGAGGAACTCCAGAGCTCTGTCAGAGTGACCATCGGGTTCGTGGTCACCTCCCTGACCAAGGCCATTCTCTCCCGATTGCTCAGTTTGGCCGGGTGGTCAGCTCTAGGAAGAGTCTTGGAGGTTCCAAACTTATTCCATTTAAGGATGATGGAGGCCACCATGTTCTAGGGGACCTTCATTGCTGCAGAAATGTTTTGGTATCCTTCCCCAGATCTGTGCTTCGACACAATCCTGTCTCTGAGCTCTACGGACAATTTATTTGACCTCTTATCTTGGTTTTTGCTCTGACATGCACTGTCAACTGTGGGACCTTATATAGACAGCTGTGTGCCTTTCCAAATCATGTCCAATCAATTGAATTTACCACAGGTGGACTCCAATCAAGTTGTAGATACATCTCAAGGATGATCAATGGAAACAGGATGCACCTGAGCTCAATTTCGAGTCTCATAGCAAAGGGTCTGAAAACTTGCGTAAATAAGGTATCTCTGTTTTTTATTTGTAATACATGTGCAAAAATTGTCATTATGGGGTATGGTGTGTAGATTGCTGAGGAATTGTTTTTATTTAATCCATTTTAGAATAAGGCTGTAACGTAACAAAATCGAGGGGTCTGAATGCTTTCCGAAGTATTTCATTTCTAAAAAATTAATCGCAATAAAGTCTGTATAAGCTTATTATTTATTGTTTGATGATATAATACAGTTAGAATCTTGAGGAAATACCATGTAAATGTCAATAGGGATTGAGTAGACACACAGCAGTAATGTGTAAGCATTACGTGGTAATTCAATAGTGAACATGTAGGAATTGTGTAGGTATGTTCTAGGGTTTTAAGTAGTAGATACCCAAAAGTAGTTGCACATTAGTCATTAAGGGAGAATTCTCTAGTGATTTGAGTAGGAGAGATATAGTGTTAATCCGTAGTGAAACATCCCAATTTATAGTATCTCTCATTACTACTTCAATTACTACATAAATCACAACTTGTTTACTGAACATTTCAATAGCAACCAAGTCGTAAAACCAGTAGGTTTTGTAGATCTTGTGTAGTAGTGTTGAGTAGTAATTCAGAAGTACTTTTTCACGAGGGTAGTCACTGTCCAAGTACACCAGAGATAATGTAGCTACATCAGTTAGTTCTAAATCTGTTCCCCTCTGCTAGAAAAGCCTGGGGTGAGAAGAGAAGCCACAGCATGGTCTTAATGTGACACAGCTAAGTAGTCACACACCCACTGTGATGATGAAACTTAGATAGCTTACAGTAGAACACTGAAGCATCACGCCACAGTATGGAGTTAATGTAACGCATGGAATGATCTGGAACATTACAGAGGACACGCATTTGACACACAAATGTGTCCAAGTTTGGTTTTAGCTGTGGTGGCATGAATTCAAATTGAGTTTACCTCTGAGGAAACACACAGTGAAGAATCCTCTACCAATAAGAATCTACTGAACACACAAAAAAAGCATACGGGGGGGTGGGGCGGGGGGGGGGTGAACAGTCAGACAGACACTACTTGTACACATACTGTAGGAAATACACATTCAGAGACAGTCACGCCTATAAAACCCACATGTGTGGTTAACTATTGATGTTGACAATAATTGCACCAGGTTCGATTTAAGATCTCAACCTCATCATTTATAATTCAGCGTCGCCATTACGATCCCCATTACCACGTCCCAGGACAGCCATTTTAACAGTCACATGACCCCAATGAATCAACACTAACTTCCTGATTGAAACTAAATGGAAGACTGTTTATAAACATATAGCTAAGGAATCACCATCATCTAATGGAGAAGGTAGTTTGGAAGATGGCTTGATGTAGATATATTGGGGCAGGTTAGTATCACTCACCCATGGCCCAGAATACCGCAGGAGAGAATGTTTCATCATACTTCATGTTCGTGCGCATCATGACCTTTAATGAGTTACAGTATGACTCATGCATGATGATATTTAGGTAATGGAGTCCAATAACCAAATATAGCACAGGTATAAAGACGGTGAGTCTGACTGAAACACACTATGAGTTGGGGCAAATGCTGGGAGGCATAAATGAATGGTGGTCAACAGTGGGAAGGAAGTCCAATGGCCTATGTTGAGTTAACCACCTGACTGCTTAACCATAGAGCTAAGCACCATAGAGTCATAGAGCCATAGACCCATAGTGAAGGTAAAGAAAACCAGATTGTTCTTTAGGGTGAAGGAACGAGCCAATCTGAGCCATCTTTGCTGTTGTCATGGAAATGTGTTCTCTTTTCACACTCAGTGTACGTGTATCTACACAAATGTGAATTGGCAGAGACTAGATTCATGTTTGCAAATTAAATACAATAAGTTAAGTACAAAAAACAATATTGGATGAGTGTTGCTTGGTTCTTGGTTTGCTTCTCAAACCTTCCTAGATGGTTCCAGAACCCAATGTGCTAACTGTCCCTCCCCTTTCCCAAAGCAGATGAACTCATAACCAGAAGGTTTCTGGTTCAAATCCCGTGTGGTGCTCACTGTTGTATACAGTACCAATGGAATTAACCTGACTGGCACCAGACACCTACAGTACACCCACAGTACAGTATATAGATACAGTGCCTTGCGAAAGTATTCGGCCCCCTTGAACTTTGCTACCTTTTGCCACATTTCAGGCTTCAAACATAAATATATAAAACTGTATTTTTTTGTGAAGAATCAACAACAAGTGGGACACAATCATGAAGTGGAACGACATTTATTGGATATTTCAAACTTTTTTAACAAATCAAAAACTGAAAAATTGGGCGTGCAAAATTATTCAGCCCCTTTACTTTCAGTGCAGCAAACTCTCTCCAGAAGTTCAGTGAGGATCTCTGAATGATCCAATGTTGACCTAAATGACTAATGATGATAAATACAATCCACCTGTGTGTAATCAAGTCTCCGTATAAATGCACCTGCACTGTGATAGTCTCAGAGGTCCGTTAAAAGCGCAGAGAGCATCATGAAGAACAAGGAACACACCAGGCAGGTCCGAGATACTGTTGTGAAGAAGTTTAAAGCCGGATTTGGATACAAAAAGATTTCCCAAGCTTTAAACATCCCAAGGAGCACTGTGCAAGCGATAATATTGAAATGGAAGGAGTATCAGACCACTGCAAATCTACCAAGACCTGGCCGTCCCTCTAAACTTTCAGCTCATACAAGGAGAAGACTGATCAGAGATGCAGCCAAGAGGCCCATGATCACTCTGGATGAACTGCAGAGATCTACAGCTGAGGTGGGAGACTCTGTCCATAGGACAACAATCAGTCGTATATTGCAGAAATCTGGCCTTTATGGAAGAGTGGCAAGAAGAAAGCCATTTCTTAAAGATATCCATAAAATTGTCGTTTAAAGTTTGCCACAAGCCACCTGGGAGACACACCAAACATGTGGAAGAAGGTGCTCTGGTCAGATGAAACCAAAATTGAACATTTTGGCAACAATGCAAAACGTTATGTTTGGCGTAAAAGCAACACAGCTGAACACACCATCCCCACTGTCAAACATGGTGGTGGCAGCATCATGGTTTGGGCCTGCTTTTCTTCAGCAGGGACAGGGAAGATGGTTAAAATTGATGGGAAGATGGATGGAGCCAAATACAGGACCATTCTGGAAGAAAACCTGATGGAGTCTGCAAAAGACCTGAGACTGGGACGGAGATTTGTCTTCCAACAAGACAATGATCCAAAACATAAAGCAAAATCTACAATGGAATGGTTCAAAAATAAACATATCCAGGTGTTAGAATGGCCAAGTCAAAGTCCAGACCTGAATCCAATCGAGAATCTTTGGAAAGAACTGAAAACTGCTGTTCACAAATGCTCTCCATCCAACCTCACTGAGCTCGAGCTGTTTTGCAAGGAGGAATGGGAAAAAATGTCAGTCTCTCGATGTGCAAAACTGATAGAGACATACCCCAAGCGACTTACAGCTGTAATCGCAGCAAAAGGTGGCGCTACAAAGTATTAACTTAAGGGGGCTGAATAATTTTGCACGCCCAATTTTTCAGTTTTTGATTTGTTAAAAAAGTTTGAAATATCCAATAAATGTCGTTCCACTTCATGATTGTGTCCCACTTGTTGTTGATTCTTCACAAAAAAATACAGTTTTATATCTTTATGTTTGAAGCCTGAAATGTGGCAAAAGGTCGCAAAGTTCAAGGGGGCCGAATACTTTCGCAAGGCACTGTAGCTATAGAAATGCATCACATTTTGGACAGAGGCCTCCGCAAATGACTATTCAACAGTCTTATGGTCTCAAAACATCCTCAAGCTTACTTCTCTCTCACCTTCTCTCCCTCCCTTCTCTCTCTCTCTTCTCTCCCTCCCACACTTCTCTCCCTCCCTCCCTTCTCTCTCTCTCTTCTCTCCCTCCCACCCTTCTCTCCCTCCCTCCCTTCTCTCTCTCTCCTCCCTTCTCTCCCTCCCTCCCTTCTCTCCCTCCCTTCTCTCTCTCCCTTCTCTCTCTCCCTTCTCTCCCTCCCTTTTCTCTCTCCCCTCTCTCCCTCCCTTCTCTCCCTCCCTTCTCTCTCTCCCTTCTCTCTCTCCCTTCTCTCTCCCTTCTCTCTCTCCCTTCTCTCCCTTCCTTCTCTCTCTCCCTTCTCTCCCTTCCTTCTCTCTCTCCCTTCTCTACCTCCCTTCTCTCCCTCCCCTCTCTCCCTTCTCTCCATCCCTTCTCTCTCTCCCTTCTCTCTCTCTCTCTCTCCCTTCTTTCTCCCCCTTCTCTCTCTCCCTTCTCTCTCTCCCTTCTGTCTTCCCTTCTCTCCCTCCCTTCTCTCTCTCCCTTCTCTCTCTCTCTCCCTTCTCTCTCTCCCTTCTTTCTCCCCCTTCTCTCTCCCCCTTCTCTCTCCCCCTTCTCTCTCTCCCTTCTGTCTTCCCTTTTCTCTCTCTCTGTTCTTACATAGTCTTTTACAGAGAGGCAGCCTTCCTTAAATGGAGGTATGATGTGCTCGTTAAAAATGACAGATATGCTCTGACCGCATTAAGAAGGGCCAAGAGCTCAATTAAAGACAAGATATTGACTCCCATGGTCCTTCACTGTAAAAGCACGGCGACTAGCTTGGTGAGCAGGGTCATCCCGCAGTCCTCCTAGCCATATCCCATGATTCCTCCTGACTGTTGCCATGGACACAGAGGATGAACACATCTAGGATGAGATAAAATACAGTGCATTCAAAAAGTCAGACTCCTTGACTTTTTTGTTTTTGTTACGTTGCAGCCTTATTCTAAAATGGATTCAATTGTTTTTTTCCCTCATCAATCTACACACAATATCCCTTAATGACAAAGCAAACATTTTTTTTTTGACATTTTTGCTAATTTATTACAAATAAAACACAGAGATATCACATTTATATAAGTATTCATACCCTTTACCCAGTACTTGTTGAAGCAACGATGGCAGCGATTACAGCCTTGAGTCTTCTTGGGTTTGACACTACAAGCTTAGTACACCTGTATTTGGGGAGTTTCTTCCATTCTTCTCTGCAGATCCTCTCAGGTTGGATGGGAAGCGTGGCTGCACAGCTATTTTCAGGTCTCACCAGAGATGTTCGGTCGGGTTCAAGTCCGGGCTCTGGCTGGGCCACTCAAGGACATTCAGAGACTTCACCCGAAGCCACTTCTGCGTTATCTTGACTGTGTGCTTAGGGTCGTTGTCCAGTTGGAAGGTGAACCTTCACCCCAGTCTGAGGTCCTGAGTGCTCTGGAGCAGGTTTTCATCAAGGATCTTTCTGTTCTTTGCTCCGTTCTTCCTGCCCCCCATCCTGACTAGTGTCCCAGTCCCTGCCGCTAAAAAAAACATCCCCAAAAACATCCCCACAGCATGCTGCTGCCATCACCATGTTTCTCATAGTCTGAGAGTCTTTAGATGCCTTTTGGCAAACTCCAAGCAAGCTGTCATGAGCCTTTTTTTCTCCGTTTCGAGTCTCATAGCGACGGGTCTGAATACTTATGTAAATATGGTATTTCTGTTTTTTGCTTTTTTATAAATGTGCACAAATTTCTAAAAACCTGTTTTCACTTTTTCATTATGGGGTACTGTGTGTAGACTGTTATTTAATAAATTTTTCCCACAAAATGTGGAAAAAGTCAAGGGGTCTGAATACTTTCCGAATGCACTGTATGTAGCTACAGCATGGTTTCACTCACAGAGGAGAGCATCTCTGAAGTTTCCCTGGCTACCCAGACTCCTTGCTTAGCTTTTCTCTGCAATGAGTCTGACCCTTCACCGAATGCAAACACAATCGGGGCTATCTGATTGGTCCAGAATCCAATGGGTTGGACCAGAGCCAGAACAAACGTGGGTAAAGTGGCGGTTTGAAAATTCGTCATTGGCTTTGATACACTGATTGGTTAGAGACGATCCAATCGCAGAAGACATTGTTTTTGAACAACCTCCTTTGTGCCCCTCGTCACCACAAACGACTTCATCGATGTCAGTCTCAGACTAAAGTATGCAGCGAACGACAGAGCAGCAGAATCATTTTGTGCTAATAATAATGTCCTTTTGTACTTTCAATATAAAATCCCACGTAAAATAAATGATTTCATCATTCTATAATGTGTTGAATCAAAACAGATCATGATCTATCCATCCTCCCTTTGATGACACCTCACTCCAGTTGGAGGAAAGCTATATGTCATTTTCATGGGAAGTGATGTAATATTTAGTAGTCTATTTCCTGGACAGGGTAGGGGAAGGGTGAGGTGGTCTACTCGGGGTTTACCATCTTGTATATAGCAGTATTCCACTAAGAAAGTAGGCCTACAGCCCGAGCTCAACTCTGAGACAGTTAAATTACTGAAGATCGTTTCGACCTCACATCAACACAGAGATTATGACATAGTCTTACATAATTCACTAGTTCCTTCAATAATTTGTTTTACCTATGAAGGGAGAGGCCAGGCCTGGCTCCACAGAATAATGTGCTGTACAGAGACTGTGGTTTATGCTATGCTCACTGATAGTGAACAGACTTAAAAAATACATATTCTCTTTACTTATTTCAGACAGTACAGCCTTTGTGTGTGTGTGTGTGTGTGTGTGTGTGTATATGTGTGTGTGTGTGTGTGTGTGTGTGTGTGTGTGTGTGTGTGTGTGTGTGTGTGTGTGTGTGTGCGCGCGTGTCTGCGTGTGTCTGCGTGTGTCTGCGTGCGTGTGTCCGTGTGCATGTGTGCATGTCCATGTGTGCGTGTGCGTGTCTGTGTGTGTCTGTGTGTGTGCGTGTCTGTGTGTGTGCGTGTCTGTGTGTGTCTGCGTGTCTGTGTGTGTGTGCGTGTCTGTGTGTGTATGTGTGCCTGTGTGTGTGCGTGTCTGTGTGTGTGTGTGCGTGTCTGTGTGTGTGTGTGTGTGTGTGTGCGGTCTGTGTGTGTATGCGTGTCTGTGTGTGTGCGTGTCTGTGTGTGTGTGCGGTCTGTGTGTGTATGAGTGTCTGTGTCTGTGTGTGTCTGCGTGTCTGTGTGCGTGTCTGTGTGTGTATGTGTGTCTGTGTGTGTGTGTGCGTGTCTGTGTGTGTGTGTGCGTGTCTGTGTGTGTGTGTGCGTGTCTGTGTGTGTGTGCGTGTCTGTGTGTGTATGAGTGTCTGTGTCTGTGTGTGTCTGCGTGTCTGTGTGCGGTCTGTGTGTGTATGAGTGTCTGTGTCTGTGTGTGTCTACGTGTCTGTGTGTGTGTCTGTGTGTGTATGTGTGTCTGTGTGTGTGTGCGTGTCTGTGTGTGTGTGCGGTCTGTGTGTGTATGTGTGTCTGTGTGTGTGTGCGTGTCTGTGTGTGTGTGCGGTCTGTGTGTGTATGTGTGTCTGTGTGTGTGTGCGTGTCTGTGTGTGTGCGGTCTGTGTGTGTATGTGTGTCTGTGTGTGTGTGCGTGTCTGTGTGTGTGTGCGGTCTGTGTGTATGAGTGTTGAGTGACATACTTCAACTCATTAGAGGGTAATGATTTTTTTCTGCACCAAATGAACCCTGATTAAAATAACATGACCATACAAAGAAAAAATATTGTTGACATGAAACCTCTTCAGTATTAATGAGATTAACACAACATACGATCAATGATGATCATTGTGGTCTTTACGGCAAAGCAATGTCCGTTAATGACACTTCTATGAACACATTTCTATTTATCTGATTAACAATGTGCATAATTCAGCTATTCTTCCCACGCCAGTACAATTAAGCCCATCCACCATCACACAAGGTTTTACACCTTGAATCAAGTTTAAAACAAGTGCAGTATAATACCGTTACTGTATTGAAACAGTCCCTTTTTCTCTGGCTGCTGCAAGGGCACTTTATACAGCTAATCTAAAGTGTTTTGATTGTGAATTCAGGAATAGACTACCGTCTTGATTAAACTCCAACTGTTTTCATTGTGTAAGGCACTGAGGCCATCTGGTGTGGAGTTAACTGCAGAGGGGAAATGGGTCAAGTTGTCCAAGCAGGTTTCACAGAATCGCCCATGGTCTATAAACCAGATACTGCAGCACTGCGCAATCAAACTGCAAAAGTGTATTATCTTTACACCAAAAGACCTTTGACTGATGTCCAATTTGACATGTCAGCATGACCTGAGACTGCTCCACTGTACTATCCCAAAAGCTTCTGGAGAGTCCGAATTGCGAGCAAAGAAAAGCTGTTTTGAGAGTATTATTTTAAAAGCTTGAGACTTGAGACACAGAAACTCAAGGCTGATAAATCATAGTCAAGACTGAACTGTCTAGCCCTGAAACTAGCCTGTCCATCCACTCCAATACCCTTTCAATCACAGCCCAGGACCACTTTACCATGTTCTAATCCACCTATGGGGACCATCTTTTTCAATATCGCCAGATATCGATCTATCAACCTCACCACCATACCCTATCAAAGTCTGTCAATTTAACCTGCCAATCTGTACACAGACATCTATTCAGAATCCATACACAGAGCACAGGGACATTCCACTTACAGTACACCCATGGCTATACCAATTATAGGGCTCTCGCCATTGAAGACCAATACAAGAAATCTACCTGAGATCTATAGCTGAGACACTTAGACTGTATTACATTACCTCAACTGGGAGCAGTAGAATACAATATCCTGACATGTACCAAGGTCCTGAAAGTTCTCTGTTTCATTGAAACAGTTTTAGACATGATGAGACAATTATCTTGTAGCTATTTATGGTCATGATCTGTTCTTCTCGCTCTGGTGGAAAGATAACGTTTTGTGAAAGGGGGGGGCTGTTGTTGCAGTCTTAATGGCGGTGCCTTGTCAGTGCTGCGTAGTGTTCTCTGTGTGAGATGAGCATTATTATGCAGATGCATGCAGCAGAAACGAGGAGAAACGAGGACGAAACATTCCCCTCGGAAATGAGTGTGTGTGTGTGTGTTAAAACTTTAAGAACAAGACAGCAATGAATAAACCACAGAAGTGAGAAATGCAATGTGGGATTTCATGGTTACAAATACCCATGAAACCGTTGCCTTCAGTAACACAGTGTGGAAAGAAATAACTGTCTAGGGTAAGGGAATATCTAGGAATAAATACTTTCTACCTTTATTCAGTATGCTGGGAGATTGGATACTACTTCTGTAGGGCAACACTTCAACCCTAAAGAACAGTGTGCAACCAGACAGGATTTTAAAAAAGTGAAAACACTTTAGTCTTTATGTTGTCTACAGATGCCTGTAATCCACATCTCACATTCTCAAAGCCCAACGACAAACCAGAGTACTTCCTGGAGCTCCACATGATCAGTTAGCTGTTTCGGTTAGTCTGACAGGGATATGGTTCTCTCCATGAACAGGATGTCATGGCGCTGGGTTAACGAGAACACTCGCTATATTTAACCCCATCATAACAAACAGTCGCATGAGGGCCCTCGTTTCCTGCAACTCAACCATAATCAGGGAAGTGATGCGGGCAATATGGGAATTGATGCGGGCACTTTCAGGAAGTGACTTCACAGTGGCCAGCTACAAGCTTTCAGTGAGTGGTAACCTACATAATGGCGGACAGGCACAATACATTATGAAATAGCTCTATGTCTTTCAGTATGCAAGCGCCTGAAAAAGTTATGACATTAATGACATGTTGCTTTGGGTGCCTCATGAAAACATCTATCTGCATACCCTATGTATGATCCCAATCAAGAAGGCTACACAGCTTGAATAGGTTACGCTGCAGAATATTTAGAAAACAATACTTTTTTTAACTTCCCAACACTCAGAATGCTGTTAACTTGTGGCCCAAATACACATCAGTATTCTAGCAGGAGGAGATGGCTTCATGGAGGTAGTGTAGTTCTCAGGCTAATACACTAAAGAACAGGGAGAGGCTCCAATGTACTGCAGCTACAAGCTAACCCTCCCATGTTGAATCATGAATAAAGATTCAGCATCCAGTCTATCAAAGCCATGTTCCAGGCCATGCATAAAGAAACAAACCTATCTTTATGCTAATGAGGCAGTGTTCTACTAGAGAGGCTGGCCTGGGATATTCAGTGAGTTTTATTATGAAGATGAGGAGGGTTATTAGGATGTAGAAAATTCAACTGCTATCACATTCAAAGCTTTTTGGGTTAACTTTTGATATAAATCATGCACACTCACACTGTTGAAGCTGTCCTCTAGACACTACACTGCCCGGGGTCAGACTGGACAATCCATTGATGATGAGTTGATATAATAACCTCTTCATCGTTTCGTGGTTTGGATGCACAAAGCCCGGGCAGGGAACATTGGATAACCCTCTGTCCGATCACATCAGTTGTCCTACTGTAACTGTACCAACTCACCAATGTAAATGAGGCAATAATAATACCATAGGAGAATGAGTGGTGTGTGTGCGTGTGTGTGTGTGTGTGTGTGTGTGTGTGTGTGTGTGTGTGTGTCTGTGTGCGTGTGTGTGTGTGTGTGTGTGTGTGTGTGTGTGTGTGTGTGTGTGTGTGTGTGTGTGTGTGTGTGTGTGTGTGTGTGTGTGTGTGTCTGTGTGTGTGTGTAGTCTTTGTGCAGGCATGGGTACATTAAGTCTCATCTTGCTGTTGTTCCTGATTAGACCCAAAACAATAGCGCTGGTTATCAGCAAAGGAAAAAGCACTCAGTGTCTGAGCCGAGCCATCAAAGGAAAGTGTTTCTGCTCCTAAACAACAAGCAGAAAAACTCAAGGTCTCCTCTGTATGAGAGAGAAACTCTTAAAGTATGCCCCATGGCATAACCTATATTTTGTCTCTCTCTCTCTCTCTCTCTACAATGGTGTTTGTTCTTCACTGGATGACCTTCTCTTGTGACAACAGGTCACAAATCTTGCTGCTGTGATGGCACACTGTGGAATTTCACCCAGTAGATATGGGAGTTTATCAAAATTGGATTTGTTTTTTCGAATTCTTTGTGGATCTGTGTAATCTGAGGGAAATATGTGTCTCTAATATGGTCATACATTTGACAGGAGGTTAGGAAGTGCAGCTCAGTTTCACATAGCCTGTCTTCTCTTGAGAGCCAGGTCTGCCTACGGCGGCCTTTCTCAATAGCAAGGCTATGCTCACTGAGTTTGGACATAGTCAAAGCCTTCCTTAAGTTTGTGTCAGTCACAGTGGTCAGGTATTCTGCCATTGTTTACTCTCTGTTCAGGGCCAAATAGCATTCTAGTTTGCTCTGTTATTTTGTTCATTCTTTCCAATGTGTCAAGTAATTCTCATGATTTGGTTGGGTCTAATTGTGTTGCTGTCCAGGAGCTCTGTGGGGTCTGTTAGTGTTTGTGAACAGAGCCCAAACCAGCTTGCTTAGGGGACTCATCTCCAGGTTCATCTCTCTGTATGTGATGGCTTTGTTATGGAAGGTTTGGGAATCGTTTCCTTTTAGGTGGTTGTAAAATTTAACGGCTCTTTTCTGGATTTTTATCATTAGCGGGTATCGACTTATTCGACTTCTGCTCTGCATGCAGTATTTGGTGTTCTACATTGTACACAGAGGATATTTTTGCAGAATTCTGCATGTAGAGTCTCAATTTGGTGATTGTCCCATTTTGTGAATTCATGGTTGGTGAGCGGCCCCCAGACCTCACAACCATAAAGGGAAATGGGTTCTATAACTGATTCAAGTATTTTTAGCCAGATCCTAATTGGTATGTCCAATTTGATGTTTCTTTTGATGGCATAGAATGCCCTTCTTGCCTTGTCTCTCAGATCGTTCACAGCTTTGTAGAAGTTACCTGTGGCGCTGATGTTTAGGCCAAGGTATTTATAGTTTTTTGTGTGCTCTAGGACAACAGTGTCTAGATGGAATTTGTATTTGTGGTCCTGGCGACTGGACCTTTTTTGGAACACCATTATTTTGGTCTTACTGAGATTTACTGTCAGGGCCCAGGTCTGGCAGAATCTGTGCAGAAGATCTAGTTGCTGCTGTAGGCCCTCCTTGGTTGGTGACAGAAGCACCAGATCATCAGCAAACAGTAGACATTTGACTTCAGATTCTAGTAGGGTGAGGCCAGGTGCTGCAGACTGTTCTAGTGCTCTTGCCAATTCGTTGATATATATATATTGAAGAGGGTGGGGCTTAAGCTGCATCCCTGTCTCAACCCACAGCCATGTGGGAAGAAATGTGTGTGCTTTTTGACTATTTTACCGCACACTTGTTGTTTGTGTACATGGATTTTATAATGTTGTGTGTTTTCCCCCCAACATCACTTTCCATCAATTTGTATAGCAGACCCTCATGCCAAATTGAGTCTAAGGCTTTTTAGAAATCAACAAAGCATGAGAAGACTACCTTTGTTTTGATTTGTTTGTTTGTCAATTAGGGTGTGCAGGGTGAACACGTGGTCTGTCGTACGATAATTTGGTAAAAAGCCAATTTGACATTTGCTCAGTACATTGTTTTCACTGAGGAAATGTACAAGTCTGCTGTTAATGATGATGCAGAGGATTTTCCCATGGTTGCTGTTGATGCATATCTCTCTCTCTCTCTGTATCTCCCTCCATATTTAATTTTCTCTCTCTATTTTCTTCTTCTCTGTCTTTGCTCTCTCTTTCAGTATTCCACTGTCTACTCCTCATCCCTCCCTCCCAGAGTGAGTCTTCAGGTTTAAAAACATTACAGAACTGATTTCCCAACCTGACAAGAGGAATTGCACTGGGAAAACTTTCCAGAACAGCTACAAAGCCAAACGGAGCCAGTCAATCATCAGCCTCCACCAAAGCTCCTGGACCCTGAGGCATTTACAGGTCTCTCTAGACATCCTCGTTGCCTCACGCATGTTCTTGAGTCTGGTTTTCAAGACTATTACAGGTCTACAATTTATCAGAATCATATTCAGAGTAGAGCAGAGTTCTTATTCCTGCTAATGTCATTTGTTTATTTTTAGATGGCCAATGTAAAGGTAAATCACAAAGTAATCATATTCATGGTGTCTCTCAGGTACAAACAAACTAACTCTCACTCTTCCTCTCTCTCTCTCTCTCTCTCTCTCTGCCTAGTTAAGTCTCTACACCCCAGTAGCCTGCAGTATGTCTGATCTGGTCACACTGTACAGCATGGCTGCCATCCACTAGCTCTCACTGCCATCTCAACCCCACAAATACCACCACCGAAGACTAGTTGCAAGTGGCCCATTAGAGTGGACTAGATAGGAAATGGCCCATTTACAATGGACATCAAATGAGATTCCTTCTTGTCTTAAGAACAGAGGTACTTTAAAGAAATAACACAAAAAACTTGATAAGATTAAAATAGTGCAGGATTTCCTGTTAGCAGAGCCTGGTCAAATCCCTGATGTGATAACCAACACTGGAGCCTGTTAATAAGGAGTATGGATGAACACACTAGCTCCATACCCTCAACGCGATCAAAACAGAGGAGATGATTGTGGACTACAGGAAAAGGAGGACCATTGACTCTGTACCGGTACCCCCTGTAAATAGCCCCGCTATTGTTATTTACTGCTGCTCTTTAATTATTTGTTATTCTTATCTCTTACTTTTTTAGGGATTTTCTTCAAACTGAATTGTTGTTTAAAGGCTTGGAAGAAAACATTTCACTGTATGGTCTACACCTGTTGTATTTGGCGCATGTGACAAATAACGTTTGATTTGACTTAACCATGTCCATATCAAGCAAAGTAATATCCAACACAAATCATGCTATTTGTATCATGGTGGGGAAACTCTCACCTCAGGACACAGGGATGTAAAGCCTATAGACACAGGGATGTAAAGCCTATAGACACAGGGATGTAAAGCCTATAGACACAGGGATGTAAAGCCTATAGACACAGGGATGTAAAGCCTATAGACACAGGGATGTAAAGCCTATAGACACAGGGATGTAAAGCCTATAGGGGGCGGCAAGATCGAATCCCCGAGCTGAAAAGGTAAAAAATCTGTCGTTCTGCCCCTGAACAAGGCAGTTAACCCACTGTTCCTAGGCTGTCATTGAAAATAAGAATTTATTCCTAACTGACTTGCCTTGTGCTCTTTGTAGCCTACTGCATCCATCTCCCCCATATGTACTAACTCTGCTAAATGAAATTGTCTAAACTAAATTAAAATATAAACACAAAAGAAAAAGGGCTTGATGGTTATTTGGAATCGAATAGAAGAGTTACAAACCTCATCAAATCTGGCCTCATCCTCACAGTTCTCCAGAACACATGTGTAGAACGACAGACCTGAGGGGTGAAAGGACAGAGGTCAGGGGTTAGACAGGCTCAAAGGATTTACAATTTTCAAATGATAAAAATACAAAAAGTTATTCAATGAAGTGCAGGGTCACAAAGGGTCAATGAGCCTTGAAGAACACGTTGGCCTTGAAGAACACGTTGGCCTTGAAGAACACGTTGGCCTTGAAGAACACGTTGGCCTTGAAGAACACGTTGGCCTTGAAGAACACGTTGGCCTTGAAGAACACGTTGGCCTTGAAGAACACGTTGGCTTTACTTGGCTCATTGCACTCTAGCGACTCCTCAGTTGAACGGTGAAACCTCAAACACATTGGTGCAGCTGGCTTCCGGGTTAAGCGGGCGGGTGTTAAGAAGCAGGGTTTGGCAGGTAACATTTCAGAGGACACATGACTCGACCTTCACCTCTACCGAGCCCATTGGGGAGTTGCAGCGATGAGACAAGATCGAAAAAGGAGGTAAAAAAATATATCTGCCCTGTGTGGGATTAGAACTCCACCACTATGCTTGAAAATTTGGAGTATGGCACTCAGTAATGTGTTGTATTGGATTTGCACCAAACATACAAAAAGTGAACTGCTTTGCTGCATTTTTTTGCAGTTTTACTTTAGTGCCTTGTTGCAAACAGGATGCATGATTTGTAATATTTTTATTATGTACAGGTTTCCCTTCTTTTCACTCCGTCATTTAGGTTAGTATGTGGAGTAACTACGATGTTGATCCATCCTCAGTTTTCTCCTGCCATTAAACTCTGTGACTGTTTTAAAGTCAGCATTGGCCTCATGGTGAAATCCCTGTGCGGTTTCCTTCCTCTTTGGCAAATTAGTTAGCAAGGACGCCTGTATCTTTGTAATGACTGGGTGTATCGGTATGGATTGACCATCCAAAGGGTAATTAATAACTTCATCATGCTCAAAGGGATATTCAATTTCTGCTTCTTTTTTTTACCCATCTACCAATAGGTGCACTTCTTTGCGAGGCGTTGGAAAAACTCCCTGGTCTTTGTGGTTGAATTGAAATTCACTGCTCGACTGAGGGACCTTACAGATAATTGTATGTGTGGGGTACAGAGATGAAGTAGTCATTCAAACATCATGTTAAACACTATTGCAGTTATT
Source organism: Oncorhynchus mykiss (assembly GCF_057628025.1). Classification (NCBI taxonomy): domain Eukaryota; kingdom Metazoa; phylum Chordata; class Actinopteri; order Salmoniformes; family Salmonidae; genus Oncorhynchus; species Oncorhynchus mykiss. The sequence goes on along the minus strand of NC_143025.1, from coordinate 76,693,726 downwards.
ATGTGACTTGTTAAGCACATTTTTACTCCTGAACTTATTTAGGGTTGACATTAAAAATAGGGTTTAATACTTATTGACTCAAGACATTTTTGCTTTTCTTTTTTTAAATTAATTTGTAAACATTTTGAAAAACAAAATTCCACTTTGATTTTAATGACCAAAAAAATCTAAATTGAATGCATTTTTAATTCAGTCTGTAATACAACAACATTTCAAGAGGTGTGAATACATTCTGAAGGCACTGTAGCTACCTATATAAACGTATAATCTACATTGCCTACATGCTTTTTTCTTCGTAAAAGTACATTGATGTGTATGAAACTATGTGTATGATAGATGTGTATGAAACTATGTGTATGATAGATGTGTATGATAGATGTGTATGAAACTATGTGTATGATAGATGTGTATGAACCTTCTCAAGATGCCTCTACATCACGATTTTAATGGTAGTTGAACCGCTAGGGGAAAATTAACTAGATTTACTACTGTCAGCGTTCAATCTAACAATACAACAGAACAGATTGAACAGAATTACATTTATTCTATTGGCTGGCCAAAAATAATTATCTGAAAGCCTTGCCCCTACTAAGCCATTCCTCCAGTCTTCTGAGCTGACCCGCTGAGTCATATCTCATTAACCCAGCATCAATAACCCAGCACCCAGCATCAATAACCCAGCAGTTTTTAAAGAAAACAACCAAACTAAGTGACTCAATGCCTGCAACCCAGCAGTTAGGTCAACTATAAAACCCAGCATATATTTATAGTGTAACCAACGCAGATCGTTTGTGGACTGATTTGGGGTTGAGCTTTAAACCTGTTGAGGTTGCTCATTTTAGGAGAGCTTTGACTGGCCTGATATGTCAGCTGTGCGAGGAATTATTGACGCTTTGTCAAAGTTTTAGGCGCTCTTCCTTAAAAGCCATCAGTGAATTGGCCATTGCTTTTACTTTATTTGTTATTATTGTCAGTCAAGTGTTCGTCAACATCAGTATTCATGGTTCAGCTCACCTTCTGTACCTGTAAATGAATACCACAATGTTGCATGTGAATTCCGTCTGACTCCTGATGCTTTGCATCGCATGACATAACCATATACTAGTTGCCATGACATAACCATATACTAGTTGCCATGACATAGCCATATACTAGTTGCCATGAAATAACCATATACTAGTTGCCATGACATAACCATATACTAGTTGCCATGACATAACCATATACTAGTTGCCATGACATAACCATATACTAGTTGCCATGACATAACCATATACTAGTTGCCATGACATAACCATATACTAGTTGCCATGACATAGCCATTACTAGTTGCCATGACAAAACCATATACTAGTTGTCATGACAAAACCATATACTAGTTCCCATGACAAAACCATATACTAGTTGCCATGACATAACCATATACTAGCTGCCATGATATAACTATATACTAGTTGCCATGACAAAACCATATACTAGTTGCCATGACATAACCATATACTAGTTTCCATGACATAACCATATACTAGTTGCCATGACAAAACCATATACTAGTTGCCATGACATAACCATATACTAGTTTCCATAACATAACCATATACTAGTTGCCAGAGACCCACTCAACCTATGGCACAACTCTCCTTCCCCGGCAATAGATAACAGTAAAACTCCAGCCATCTATTTACATGTGTCAGACTAAGTGGAAAGGGCAAGACAGAGTAATGGTGCTGTAATAACCGAATGACAAGCATAAGCCCACACCAGGCTTGATACGAGGAGCCAGAGGAGAGGAGAGAAAGACAGCCAGACAAATAAACAACTAAATGATGACTCATAATGACACCAAATGTAACAGAAAGAAGACAGAGAGAGAGTGACAGAGAAAGAGGGAGGGAGAGATTGAAAGAGAGCGCGAGAGAGAGATTGAAAGAGAGAGAGAAACAGACCAATCAACCTGCACATGTACTCTACTGTATGCTTATTGTTATTGTTGAATGTATGGTTATTTTGACCCTTGGTTATTGTTGTTACTGTTGTCCCGTTGACAATTTTGATTCTCATTTTTATTTTTATATTGTAAATATCCAAAATAAGCTTTGGCAATATGTACATTGTTACGTCATGCCAATAAAGCAAATTGAATTGAATTGAATTGAATTGAATTGAGAGAGAGAGATTGAAAGAGAGAGAGAGAGAGAGAGAGTGACAGAGAAGGAGGGAGAGATTGAAAGAGCGAGAGAGAGCTAAAGAGAGAGAGAGGAAGAGATTGAAAGAGCAAGAGGGAGAGAGAGAGAGAGATTGAAAGAGAGAGAGGGAGAGAGAGAGAGAGATTGAAAGAGAGAGAGATTGAAAGAGAGAGAGAGATTGAAAGAGAGGGAGAGAGTAGGAGAGAGAGAGAGAGAGAGAGCAAGAGAGAGAGATAGAGAGCGAGAAAGAGCAAGAGAGCGAGAGAGTGAGAGAGAGCAAGAGAGAGCGAGAGAGAGTGAGAGATAGCAAGAGAGAGTGAGAGATAGACTACTTACTCTGTGGTGACATGATGCTTTTCAACAAAAGGAAAAGGCATGGACACAGCTATACCTCCAATCTAATGTATACATACTAAATATAGACTAATTCAAATACAACTGTGTGAATTTGTAGCTATTCATCTTTTACATTTTCAGTTAGATTGTTTAAGAAAAGATGTACCATATATGTATGACCACAAGGATAGTAAACACAGAGACTACTGGGTCTATTAAAAGACTGCTTTGTGAATGAGGGCTGGTGAATATCAGAAAGCTCTACTGTGGTTGTGCGTTTGTGTACTTAAGTAATTTGCTTTGTGTGTAAGAGGCTTTGTGTGGGTGTTCATGTCTGTTGATGTGTGTGTGTGTAGACAGCTCATATGTACTGAGGTTGCCAGCCAAACACACACACACACACACACACACACGCAGGTAATTCCAGCCCTTGTCATTCTGATTGGTAATTAGCCTGGACAGGGACTCAATAATTTCTCGCTGGCAGGTTAGCGACCTCATAACTTATCTCTCTCTCTCTGTGTTGAAATAAATACATTAATCACAGTTAACCTGTTTTCCATTTGCTAGAACAAAATATATGCATTCAACTCAGATTACACAACAAATGAGGTGTTGTTTTGAGAAACTACAGTTACTGCAACAATTATTGGGTCATGTAAGTATATTGGATAACCTCTATCCTAGGTTTGAAAAAAGTTGATATATAATGTATATATAATGCATTTGTTTATTTACATTTTAAGTGACTTTGAGATTCTGTATGAAAAGCAGTTTATAAAATAAATATATAATAATTCATATTATTATATATTATATATATATATATATATATATATATATATATATTTATTTATGTTATATTCTGCTTTTGAAGTTGGAGTATACAGTAAAGGCTTTACATGCGGATCTAATGGTTTCAGGGTAATTCAGTACACAATGTCAGCTCTTTAGTTTGAACACAATTGCAACTGCAGCATAAAATCCAATGTGTTCCACCTACACAAACCACAGTGAGCATGACTGTCCTGATGAATCTTTTCACCTAACAGAGATATTAAACCTGTTAGTCTTTTGGGTTTAATAGGGTAGGACCACACACACATAGTGATATGCAAGGCCCTCTTAAAACCAAACAACAATTCAACAAGGCAGCTTGGAGAGAGAATGAAACAAGCCGCAAACGAGCAACCATGTCAGAGAAAAGAGACTGAAACTACATGACAAAAGAGAGAGAGAGAGAGAGAGAGAGAGAGAGAGAGAGAGAGAGAGAGAGAGAGAGAGGGGAGAGAGAGAGCGAGAGAGAGGAGAGAGAGAGAGCGAGAGAGAGGAGAGAGAGAGAGAGAGAGAGAGAGGAGAGAGAGTGAGAGAGAGAGAGAGAGAGAGAGAGGACAGAGAGAGCGAGAGAGAAGAAAGAGGAGAGAGAGAGCGAGAGAGAGTGAGAGAGAGAGAGCGAGCGAGAGAGAGGAGAGAGAGAGAGAGAGAGAGAGAGAGAGTGAGAGAGAGAGGAGAGAGAGAGAGAGAGAGAGAGAGAGAGAGGAGAGAGAGAGGAGAGAGAGAGTGAGAGAGAGAGAGGCGAGAGAGAGAGAGAGAGAGAGAGAGGAGAGAGAGAGCGAGAGAGCAAGCGAGAGAGAGCGAGAGAGAGAGAGCGAGAGAGAGAGAGAATAGACTACAGTGAATGGTAGATGTGGGGACAGTCTGTGCAACTTCTTAGCGAATCAAGCAATCTGTATTTAGTCTCACCCAAAGTGAAACTGACTCCATTCCGTGATGGTGGAAATAATTGTTTAATTTCTCATTTATTTGATATTGTAACACATTGGCTATGTTATCTTCCCCTCAGGCCCCAGAAGAGAAGATAGGCATGACCATCAAGCCTTAAGTCACGCCCTGACCGTAGAGATCTTTCTATTCTCTATGTTTGGTTGGTCAGGGTGTGACTCGGGTGGGAAACTCTACGTTCTTTATTTCTATGTTTTGGTCGGGTATGGTTCTCAATCAGGGACAGCTGTCTATCGTTGTCTCTGATTGGGAATCATACTTAGGCAACCTGTTTTGCCACCTTAGTTTTGTGGGATGTTGTTTTTGTACATCTCTGTGTAGCCTTCCGAACGTTACGTTAGTTTTCCCTTTGTTGTTTGTTAGGTGTTCATTTTTAATAAAGATAAAATGTACGCCTACCACTCTGCACCTTGGTCCCATCATTTCGACGAGCGTAACAGAACATCCCACCAAGGAAGGACCAAGCAGCGTAGACAGGACAAGTGGACATGGGAGGAGATCCTGGACGGTAAAGGACCCTGGACGCAGGCTGGAGAATATCGCCGCCCAAAGGAGGAAATAGAGGCAGTGAAGAAGGAGCGGCGACGATGTGAGGAAGCAAGTCATCGACGGAAGCCCGTGTCATGTCTTTGGCTATGCCGGATTAAGTGATATGACATGCTATTCTATAAAATAATTTCTCCGTCATTAATATTACCTGATTGAGCTAATACTGTAAATGTAATTAACTAGAGAGTCGGGCACCACAAAATAATATTTATAGAGCTGTTATCTTCCGAATAAACTCTTAAAGACCTAGTAATATTTTACATCAATAGCAGTCAATATTAATCGTCATCTTAATTCAGTCTCATCTGAAAGTTGTAAATTCTTAGTTATCTGCACGTACCCTGGCTAACAAGTTGAATCAGCAATACAAAATTGGGTTTAATTATTTATCTACTAAATACCTAACTAATCACACAGAATTACAGATACACATATTTAAATCATAACTTGATTACAAATTACGTCATAAAGGAAAACGTCCCTAGCGGGCGGAACAGATATGACAGTTTGTTACACAAAAGAAAAGGGTCTGGGTTTGAGTGAAAGAGCGGGAAGACTGAGGAACAAAGGTCGAAGCCTGTGCTATCGTAAATACAGTATCTTATGCATTCTAAATTACCACCCATTTGGAAAAGGAAAATGCAATAAACATTTACTCTGAGCTGCGATTCGGTAGGTTGATGGTAGATGGAAGGCCGTGTTGCCCAACCGAGTCCTTTGTCCTTTGAAGAATGTCTCTGCTGGTAAATTGAATAAATTGTAGTAACGTCATTGTGTGGTAGACGGGATACTCTGTCTGTTCCTTCCTAACCCTCGTTTGCAGTGGCTGTTGCTAACTCAACGGCTAGGAGGTATCACTTCTGTAGTGAATAAGATTTCAAAGTTCATACCATTCGCAACCAAAGCTCACGCTGATGTTGGCTTCGTTCTGTAGTTATTATCTGAACCGTTCTGACATCGGACCATCGTCCTCACAACAGGAGGTTATATTGTCGTCAAGGCTTTATATAGGAAGGGAGAGGAGGGCGTGTTTGAAAAGTTTTATAGCCCATGTCCCTTCACAGGGGCGGGCCAATGATTGAGCAGAGCACTATCTTATGAAAACCCAAATCTCACAGTTTAGAAGCTAAAATCACATTTCATCCCATCACGAATAATTTCATATTCAAACATTTAAATTGAACAACAATTCCATGTGAGTCCGATAACTCTGATGTGTAGACTTTCCACTGTAGTGTTTAGGTCCTCTTATCATTGATGAGAATGAATTCAGATGACAACCGAACTGACATCATATTCATTAAGTACCACCGCATATGTTCAATTGGTCGCATTAGCAGAATATAGTTAATTTCCCCCCACCTTCTGATGTTCCCAGAATCTCTATGTTAACCAAGGGTTTTGTAAATAGGGTAGAGAGAGGAAAAAGGGGGGAAGAGGTATTTATGACTGTCATAAACCTACCCCCAGGCCAACGTCATGCAACGAGGGTCCTCATTCTGGGGCCTGCAACGAGGTTCCCCAGTCCGGAGCCTGCGGCGAGGGTCCCCAGTCCGGGGCCTGCGGCGAGGGTCCCCAGTCCGGGGCCTGCGGAGAGGGTCCCCAGTCCGGGGTCTGCGGAGAAGGTCCCCAGTCCGCGGTCGGCGACGAGGGTCCCTGCACCAGAGGCGCCACCAAAGTGGGGGGAGCCAGAAGTAGAGCGCGGCCTGCGTCCCGCACCGGAACCTCCCCTATAGTGTCAGGTTTGCGGATGGAGTCCGCACCTTTGGCGGAGGGTACTGTTACGCCCTGACCATAGAGATCTTTTTATTCTCTATGTTTGGTTGGTCAGGGTGTGACTCAGGTGGGAAACTCTATGTTCTTTATTTCTATGTTTTGGCCGGGTATGGTTCTCAATCAGGGACAGCTGTCTATCGTTGTCTCTGATTGAGAATCATACTTAGGCAGCCTGTTTTGCCACCTTAGTGGGATGTTGTTTTTGTACAGCTCTGTGTAGCCTACCGAATGTTACATTTGTTTTCCTTTGTTGTTGTTAGGTGTTCATTTATAATAAAGGTCAAAAGTACGCCTACCACGCTGCACCTTGATCCGATCATTTCGACGAGCGTAACACCTTACTACACTACAGTACAAGCTGGAGTATCTGGTATTTGAATAGGAAAGAACTAAACTTCACACCTGGGCTACTTACATAATTACTAGACTGATGATAACAAAGGGGAAGAAAAAAAAAGTATTTTTACCGCCAGCAATTCAGCACCCTTCTAAAATACCGTTGGTAAGGGATTCCCGAAGTTAATAAAAATAACAGCAGAACTTCATACATTCATACTCTCATTCAACACAGTGGTGCCAGTATATGTGGGAAAATACTTGGCCTTAATGGACAGACTATCCTCTACCATTCACTAAAATGTACTTACTGTATACACATTCTTGTGTATAGGTTCTTGTACAGTATATGTGGACTTCAATGTGATCAATTCGTTGATTTACATCCTAAATGATCTCCATCTTCATCTACTTAATGGATACATGGGTCTTTATGTTTGTCCTTCTGGAGAGATGTTTAACGCTGTGGTTACTGGTAACAAAGCTTACATAGCCATCCCCATTAACCACATCTCTAAGGGATATACAGGTTGGCATGCCCAGTGGGGCAGGGGCTTCCTGAGTGAGCCTTTCCTCTCCAGACAGGAAACAGTCTGAGCTGAAAGCATTCAGGAAGCCTTGCTGACAGCCTGTATAAGAGACCAGGCAGGGAGCTATCAACAGCATCTCAAACACCAGAGAGACAGGGGTGGATAGGGAAGGAGAGAGAGAGAGAGAGAGAGAGAGAGAGAGAGAGAGGGAGATGGAGAAGGACAGGAAGGTGGACAGACAGACTAAAACTCAGGTTTCACTTTAAAGGGTTGCCTTTTGCCATTAAATGAGACACATTGCTAAGTTGTCGTCCTTCTCACTGACATCGTAAGTTAATAGATCAGAAACTGAACACCTTTTGGTTCCTTAATTCAACTGAACAACAGGCCACATAATATAGGGTTTCAGTGCCAGGCAGCCAACAAATATAGCAGGTGTCCTATTCAATTGGTAAAATATTTCTATGGCCAGTACTGTTTAAGCAGGGTTACTCTCATATGCCCCAATCTAAACTCTTACTAACATTACTACAAAAAGTGGGCTACTCGTTGTCATAAAGAGTTAAAACAGCATTTCTTTCAACAAGTAATAAGTCATTGTTATGTCAAAGAGTTAAGGCAGAATTTATTTCAACAAGTAATTCGTTATTGTTATGTCATAAAGAGTTATCACTGCGATCTGCAGAGATTCTAGAAAACATCCTCAAAGGCATTTATCATAGGTTGGTTGGTTGTTGGTTGGTTACTGTGAGCACATGCAGAGACTCAAGTGGAACGAGGAACAGATGTAACACTTGACAGGGCTGCTAAAGATCTGACACGTTCCCTGGTGCCCTACAAGAAAATGCTGGAATTGATGGCACACACATATAGACACACAGATGAGAGTGTGCTTAGAGTGTGGCACACACACACATAGATAGAGAGAGAGAGAAAGATTCACACACACACATAGATAGAGAGAGAAAGATTCACACACACACACACACATACATATAGAGAGAGAGAGAAAGATTCACACACACACATAGATAGAGAGAGAGAGAAAGATTCACACACATATATATATAGAGAGAGAAAGATTCACACACACACATAGATAGAGAGAGAGAGAAAGATTCACACACACACATAGATAGAGAGAGAAAGATTCACACACACACAAACAAAGATAGAGAGGGAGAGAAAGATTCACAGACACACACACACACACACAAAGATATAGAGGGAGAGAAAGATTCACAGACACACACACAAAGATAGAGAGGGAGAGAAATACTCACAGACACACACAGATAGAGAGAGAGAGAAAGAATCACAGACACATGAAGGGTTCCATGTGAACAGCAGTTGAACATGAGTCAGTGGTCCACACACATGTAGCATGCATAAGTTTACACACGTAAGTATGCATGCACACCCACACACAGACAGGCACCTACACATACAGGCACACACACACACACACACACAAACAAACAATATTTGTGTCTAAGCCTTCCAGGTGTTATGGGATCAACAGAGGCAATGTAAGCTACTGTATCTCAGAAACCAGAATTCACTCTTCAAGGTGCTGAAATAGACAACCAGCTAAAGCAACTCAAACACACAAACACAATTCCGTGAACACAAATGTGTGTAAATCCACATATACAATATATTGTTCTATCCAAATAGTTCCATTGGGATTACCAATCTGTTTCCAGTCAGACTTGCCTGGCCATGGGAGTTGGCCATAGAGGGCCACGGGAGAGCTTCATTAATGGAGTCGAATTCCTTTCAGAGAAGAAAATCAATGGTGTTTGAGATTGTGAGATACAACTCCGCTGAGCGCATTATTGGGAGAACGAGCGCCCGTGGAGAATAGATGAGAGCTGTTGAATGTGAAACAAAGGTAGCATATTACGCATATGGTCTCAACCTCATTTTGATCAATAGGACTTTATTAAACACATTTCTCAACTTGACGGTCAATTAAAATACGATGTCTTAATTCGACAAACCAAATGGTTGTAGGCCTACCATAGGTTTTGAATTAAAATGACTCAATAAAAACAGTATACATTTCTTTGAGGATATTATGTATTCCCTTGCGTAAAAGCGCTCCTCGCCTCCACAATCCGTGTCTCTCATCACCTCCTGGGATTGCGGAGATAGACAAGGGTTTTCTCCAACTTTTCAGCGCAACCACAGGAGATGCGTCAGCACATTGGGGCTTACCTGTCCACAGGCTCACACACCGAATCCCACTGATCACATCGCAAACCCCGGGCACTGCGCAATCAGTATATGACTAGTATTGGGACAAAGGATCTGCAGTGATAATAAACGCTTGTTACCTCGAAATGTGACTTTGGCGATTCTGTCCCCCTTTCCGCGAAGGTCCCGGACTGTTTTTAGGTGGACTAAAAGAGCCATGTCAAGTTAGGTACAATCCAGCACTTCAGGAGAAAATTAACTATTTTTTTCACAGAGCAAAACAACTCTAATGTACTGCTGATATGCGTTTAAACCGAATGTTCAGTGATCTCTAAACCTAGACCCTCTCATTGTGTCTTTGGTTCTGTGGAACAAAAATCTAATTCCATTCCGCATGCAACATCTGCTTTATCCTCCTTCAGCAAAAAGAAAGGAAGGATCTTTAATTATTGGTAAGCTTTCGTTTTATCCCGCGCTATATGCTCGGTGGCTGCTGGGTCTCGCGCATCCCAGTGACTGACTGGCGCGTGTGTGAAGGCAGCGGTTTGCGCTCTGACTGACTGTCGGAAGGAAGGGAGGGTGACAGGGTATTGGAGATGGACGGTTACATTCTCTGATTTTTTTTACAAAAATGTACCATTGTTAGAAAGACATTCACTATGCAGGCCAACGGTGGGCTTCCATATTAAACATGTTTGGGAATTTTATTTTATTGCAATTTCATTGCACCTATAGGCTACCACAATTCCATATATGCCAGTCATTTGCCATTTCTATAGCTTAGTTTTCAAGATGACCAAATGTATTCAATAGTAATCAAGCTTATTAATAGTTTTTACGTGATATCCTATTTTAGATCACGCAAGAAAATGTGAGTACAGATATGCATGGCACAGTTTTGTCATTATTTCGTGACCAGCAGGGCCACGCTGAGTAAAAGAGCAGTTGCCAGGCAACTCTTTGTTGTCCTCTGGTCGCCTGGTGTTAGCCTGGAGGTGTGGGTCAGTGTTTGGTCCGGTGCTTGGCAGCTGCTTGTCGTGCTCGGTCTTGCGTGGTTCGAGGGTTCGGGTGATTATAACAGTAACATGGCACTCAGAGGAAATGGAACGCTTATCACGCACAACAACTCGACCTACATCCCACCTTCCTTAATGCCCGGGTGAGCGACACACCTGCCAAATGGACAGAACCATAAGAGACGAGTTGCCTACGGACAAGTAGGCTTGGATGAAATAAGTTAATAGCATGTTATTTATTTACTTTCTCATTTGTAAAGATACTGCGGCTATGTTCCAACTTCAAAGTACTTGTATGGAGACACATTCGGGAATGCCACCATCAAATACTTTCAGGACTTCCGCAGCGGGGCAATGGCCTGCAGCACGATCCCGTACAGCCGCGGTGGGATGTTCCCATCCATCTTCTCCAACAGCGGGCTCCTAGTGTCGGCCCAGCGGGCTCAGAGCCGCAGTCCCTACTGGGCCCGTTTCAATGTGGACTTCAAACGCCAGGAGACGCTGAAAAGCTTCGGAGAGGTGAAACGGGGATGGGGGTTCTCTATGAGTTGTTTTCAACATACCGATTTGATGCCTCATTTGACATAACATGGTAATCATGAACCGTATTGGTTTGCAGCTCTCTCAGAAACACCGGGAGAGCTATAAGGACAAGACAGGAAAACGACTTCCCGTCAAACACTTCGTCATCCCAGTGAAAGAGAGCGAAAAATACTTCTGGAAGCAGATGTAAGATCTAAAGTTGTGTAGTCAATACATATTCCTGTAATGTTTTTACATGTACATTTACGTGCTATTGTGAACAGATGCGTCTAAAACAAAATACTACTGATGCAACAAAAATATTTGTTACTTAGACTGTCATAACTGCTTTCAAAGCACATTGTAGGCTATTGGCAATGGACTTGTTAATGCCTTGTAGTCTGTATGAACTACATTTATATATTATTTCAAAATAAAACATACTCAACCACACATTACAATTGCCCATCTCTCCACTTATATTTTTCTCAAATGCATTACATGATGTGCCCATCCGAACCTGATACACAATTCGACCAACCACACATCCTAAATGACAAGAGATTAGGCTGCATTTACACAGGCAGCCCAATTCTGATCTTTTTTTTTAACCAATCAGATCAGCTCTGAAAAAGATTGGATGGGAAAGATCTAATGTGATTGGTCAAAAGAGCAATTATTGGAAAAAATATCAGAATTGGGCTGCCTGTGTGAGCACAACCTTTTTCTTAGTTTCACACCCGTTTAAAGACTGACATTAAACATTTGTTCTAAACCTGACACGAACACTCTCTTAGGGCCTTACATCTAACATCACAGGAAACCTGCTAGAACACCGGGTGAAACGCTATCTGAGGAGAAATTCAATCTCTCTCTGTGTGTGTGTGTGTGTGTGTGTGTGTGTGTGTGTGTGTGTGTGTCTGTGTCTGTGTGTGCGTCTGTGCGTCTGTGTAACTGGCAGAGGTATAGGCAAGAGATTGTTGAGACAGAACAGTCGATGAGTTTATGGCGTTATTGCTTTAAAAATTTGATTTGAGGAAGATACACAACTCAATTGCAATTAAATCACAACATAGAACCTAGGGGGCAGGCTAGACACTTTGATGTCAAGGTAAGTTGTTTATCTGGTATGTTCTCACTAGAAAAAGTGCTGTATTGACTTGTTATCACTATCTTTGTTTAAGGCCTTTTTACTTCTTACTTTCTGCATCCCAAACCTCCCCACTTCTCCTTCATCCAGATCCAGATAGCTGCTAAATCTGGACCCGTACAAATCAGCCGGGCTAAACAATCTGGACACTCTCTTTCTAAAATTATCTGCCAAAATTATTGCAACCCCTATTACTAGCCTGTTCAGCCTCTCTTTCGTATTGTCTGAGATTCCCATAAAATTCCCATCCTCTTCAAAGGGGAGACACTCTAGACCCAAACTGCTACAGACCTATATCTATTCTACCCTGCTTTTCTAAGGTATTTGAAAGCCAAGTTACGAACTGCAGAAATCTCTGAAGCTGGAGACTCTTACCTCCCTCACTAGCTTTAAGCACCAGCTGTCAGAGCAGCTCACAGATCATTGCACCTGTACATAGCTCATCTGTAAATAGCCCATCCAATCTACCTCATCCCAATACTGTATTTATTTATTTATTTATCTTGCTCCTTTGCACCCCAGTATCTCAACTTGCACATTCATCTTCTGCAGATCCTACCATTCCAATGTTTATTGCTAAATTGTAATTACTTTGCCACCATGGCCTATTTATTGCCATACCTCTTTTCTCCTACCTCATTTGCACATGCTGTATATATATTTTTCAACTGTATTATTGATTGTATGTTTGTTTATTCCATGTGTAACTCTGTGTTGTTGGTGTTGCACTGCTTTGCTTTATCTTGGCCAGGTCGCAATTGCAAATGAGAACTTGTTCTCAACTAGCCTACCTGGTTAAATAAAGGTGAAATAAAAAAATGAAACATCCTAAATGGCACCCTAGATTATTCCCTACAGTGTACCAGTTTTGACCTTCCCTATGGGCCATGGTCTAAGTAGTGTACAAAATAGGAAATAGGGTGCCATTTGTAACACACACTTATTTAATTATAGCTGTACTGCCAAGATCATTAAGAAAGTCTCCACTAAACATCTGTATAATGGATGTACATGCTGTACAAGCTGAATGAGTATTGCCCCCCCCCCTAACAGAGACCAGCCCCCAATGAAGACAACCTCAGAGGGGGTCCGTCAGGAACAGGCCCTCCCGTCAGGAACAGGCCCTCCCGCCAGGAACAGACCCTCCCGTCAGGAACAGGCCCTCCTGTCAGGAACAGGCCCTCCCGTCAGGAACAGGCCCTCCCGTCAGGAACAGGCCCTCCCGTCAGGAACAGGCCCTCCCGTCAGGAACAGGCCCTCCCGTCAGGAACAGGCCCTCCCGTCAGGAACAGGCCCTCCTGTCAGGCATCCAAACGTCTCTGGATGAACGCTTCATGCGGGACGTGTTCTTCGAGCGCAGATAGATTGTGACCAGCAGAGGGAGGTGTGGGCAAGGCTCAGAGACTCAGAAGGACAATAGGCCAACATAAAGACCAGAGACAGAAGAGACTGGTGTGTGAGTCTGTCTTTCATCAGATAGTTGGACCAAGAGGTCTTGTTGCCATTACAAGTTAGGCTAAATGAGTTACTTGGTGCTAAGTGACTGACCTGTCTTGACGCTGGGCATGTACATAGTCAATGGTAGGCTTCGAGGGGACTCCTATGGTAGGTACACATATAGCTCATCTCTTGGCAGTAGTACTGTAGACAACTTTATCACTGACCTCAACCCAGAGTCTCTCAGAGTGTTCACAGCCAGCCCACTGACACCCCTATCAGATCACAGCAAAATCACACTCTACTTGTACAGAGCTTTGCTCAATCATGAGGCATCAAAGCCAAAGGAGCTGAATAATATTAAGAAATGCTATAGATGGAAGGAGAGTAGTGTGGAAATCTAACAAAAAACAATTGGGCAACAACAAATTCAATCCCTACCAGAAAATGTCCTGGACAAAATGTTTCACTGTAACAGTGAAGGTGTAAACATGGCAGTAGAAAACCTAAACAGTATATTTGACCTATCAGCTTCCCTATCAAATCAAAAAATGTTGAACAGAAAACCGAAGAAAATGAACAACAATGACAAATGGTTTGGTGAAGAATGCAAAAACCTAAGAAAGAAATTGAGAAACCTGTCCAACCAATACCATAGAGACCCAGAAAACCTAAGCCTTCATTATTGTGAATCACAAAAACAATACAGATATACACTACGGAAAAAGAAGGAACAGCACGTCAGAAATCAGTTCAACGTAATTGAAGAATCCATAGGCTCTAACCACTTCTAGGAAAATTGGAAAACACCAAACAAACAACAACACAGACAATTTATCTCCCCAAAATGGAGATGTATGGGCAAACCACTTCTCCAATCTTGTTGGCTCTATAACAAAGAACAAACAGCAAAAACATATACATGGTCAAATACAAATCATAGAATCAACTATTAAAGACTACCAGAACCCATTGGATACTCCAATTACCTTGAATGAACTACAGGGTAAAATAAAAACCCTCCAACCCAAAAAGGCTGTGGTGTTGATGGTATCCTCAATGAAATGACACTGTATACAGAAAACAAATTCCAATTGGCTATACTAAACCTCTTTAACATCTTCTTTAGCTCTGGCATCTACCCCAATATTTGGAACCAAGGACAGATCACCCCAATCCACAAAAGTGGAGACAAATTTGACCCCAATAACTACCGTGGGACATGCGTCAACAGCAACCTTAGGAAAATCCTTTGCATTATCATTAACAGCAGACTCGTACATTTCCTCAAAGAAAACAATGTACTGAGCAAATATCAAATTGGATTTTTACCAAATTATTGTACGACAGATCACGTATTCACCCTGGACACCCTAATTGACAAACAAACAAACCGAAGCAAAGGCAAAGTCTTCTCATGCTTTGTTGATTTCTAAAATGCCTTCGACTCAATTTGGCATGAGGGTCTGCTATACAAATTGATGGAAAGTGGTGTTGGGGGAAAAACATATGACATTATAAAATCCATGTACACAACAAGTGTGTGGTTAAATTAGTCAAAAAAACACATTTCTTCCCACAGGGCTGTGGGGTGAGACAGAGATGCAGCTTAAGCTCCACCCTCTTCAACATACATATCAATGAATTGGCGAGGGCACTAGAACAGTTTGCAGCACCTGGCCTCACCCTACTAGAATCTGAAGTCAAATATCTACTGTTTGCTGATGATCTGGTGCTTCTGTCACCAACCAAGGAGGGCCTACAGCAGCAACTAGATCTTCTGCACAGATTCTGCCAGACCTGGGCCCTGACAGTAAATCTCAGTAAGACCAAAATAATGGTGTTCCAAAAAAGGTCCAGTCGCCAGGACCACAAATACAAATTCCATCTAGATACCGTTGCCCTAGAACACATATAAATCTATACATACCTTGGCCTAAACATCAGCGCCACAGGTAACTTCAAAGCTGTGAACAATCTGAGAAACAAGGCAAGAAGAGCATTCTATGCCATCAGAAGGAACATAAAATTTGACATACCATTTAGGATCGGGCTAAAAACACTTGAATCAGTTATAGAACCCATTGCCCTTTATGGTTGTGAGATGTGGGGTCCGCTCACCAACCAAGAATTCACAAAATGGGACAAACACCAAATTGAGACTCTGCATGCAGAATTCTGCAAAAACATTCTCTGTGTACAACGTAAAACACCAAATAATGAATGCAGAGCAGAATTAGGCCGATATCCACTAATGATCAAAATCCAGAAAAGAGCGATTCAATTCTACAACCACCTAAAAGGAAGAGATACCCACACCTTCCATGACAAAGCCATCACCTACAGAGAGATGAACCTGGAGAAGAGTGCCCTAAGCAAGCTGGTCATGGGGCTCTGTTCACAAACATAACCCACAGAGCCCCAGGACAGCAACACAGTTAGACCCAACCAAATCATGAGAATACAAAAAGATAATTACTTGACACATTGGAAGGAATTAACAAAATAACAGAGCAAACTAGAATGCTATTTGGCCCTAAACATAGAGTACACAGTGGCAGAATACCTGACCACTGTGACTGACCCACAATTAAGGAAACAGATTTAGAGAGCATAGCCTTGCTATTGAGAAAGGCCGCCGTAGGCAGACCTGCCTCTTAAGAGAAGAGAGGCTATGTGCACACTGCCCACAAAATGAGGTGGAAACTGAGCTGCACTTCTTAACCTCCTGCCAAATGTATGACCATATTAGAGACACATATTTCCCTCAGATTACACAGATCCACAAAGAATTCGAAAACAAACCCTATTCTGATAAACTCCCATATCTACTGGCTGAAATACCACAGTGTGCCATCACAGCAGCAAGATTTGTGACCTGTTGCCACAAGAAAAGGGCAACCAGTGAATAACAAACACCATTGTAAATACAACCCATATTTATTTTCTCTTTTGTACTTTAACCATTTGCACATCATTACAACACTGTATATATACTTAATATTACATTTCTGATGTCTTCATTCTAGAGGTTGAATGCCGATTATTGGAGATCCCAAAAAAGCTGATACCGATTAATCTGTCGATTTGTATATATTTTTGTAATAATGACAATTACAACAATAATGAACACTTTTATTTTAACATAATATAATACATAAATAAAATCTATTTAGTCTCAAATAAATAATGAAACATGCTCAATTTGGTTTAAATAATGCAAAAACAGTGTTGGAGAAGAATGTAAATGTGTAATATGTGCCTTGTAAAAAAGCAAAGGTTTAAGTTCCTTGCTCAGAACATGATAACATATGAAAGCTGGTGTTTGTTTTTTAGTTTTTGATCCGTTATTTTACCAGGTAAATTGACTGAGAACACATTCTCATTTGCAGCAACGACCTGGGGAATAGTTACAGGGGAGAGGAGGGGGATGAATGAGCCAATTGTAAACTGGGGATTATTAGGTGAACGTGATGGTTTGAAGGCCAGATTGGGAATTTAGCCAGGACACCGGGGTTAACACCCCTACTCTTACGATAAATGCCATGGGATCTTTAATGACCGCAGAGAGTCATTAATATTCCAAGTTCTTCAATATTCCCAGTTAAGAAGTTTTAGATTGTAGTTATTATAGGAATTATGACGCGTCGACTATTTCTCTCTATACCATTTGTATTTTATATACCTTTGACTATTGGATGTTTTAATAGGCACTTTAGTATTGCCAGCCTAATCTCAGGAGTTGATAGGCTTGAAGTCATAAACAGCGCTGTGATTCAAGCATTTGTAAGAGCTGCTGGCAAACGCAGTAAAGTTTGAATGAATGCTTACGAGCCTGCCGCCACCTACCACCGCTCATTCAGCCTGCTCTATCAAATATCAAATCATATACTTAATTATAGTATAATAAACACAGAAATACGAGCCTTTGGTCATTAATATGATCAAATCCAGAAACTATCTGTCACGGCTGACTAGGTGTGTAGATAGGAATCAGGCGCAGAGAGTTCCAGGGGAAAGATGCACTCTATTCCGGCACCAAAAGTAAATGTCCAAACACACTGACCAACCCAAAACACAGGGTAACAGGTCCGGAGCACAAGCAACACCAAGGACACAAACGTGAACACCAAAATAATCCCGCACAACAAAGGGGCGGATTCCACACGCTAAATAGGGAAGCAAATCAAGAACTCACAAAATAGGAACAGGTGTAACTAATGAGACAAAACTAACCGAAAGGAAAAAGGGATCGGTGGCGGCTAGTAGGGCGGTGACCAAGACCGCCGAGCACCACCCGAACAGGCGGGGGAGCCAACTTCGGCGGGAGTCGTGACACTATCATTTCGAAAACAAAACATTTATTATTTCAGTGAAATACGTAACCATTCCATATTTTATCGAACGGGTGGCAACCCTAAGTCTAAATATTGCTGTTACATTGCGCAACCTTCAATGTTATGTCATAATTATGTAGAATTCTGGCAAATTAGTTTCAACTAAATACGCAGGTTTAAAAAAATCTACTTCTGTGAATTGATTTTAAGAAAGACATTGATGTATATGGTTAGGTACATTCGTGCAACGATTGTGATTTTTTCGCCGAATGCGCTTTTGTTAAATCATCCTCTGTTTGACGAAGTAGGCTGTGATTCGATGATAAATGAACAGGCTTATATGATTATATGCATCGCAGGACAAGCTAGTTAACCTAGTAATATTATCAACCATGTGTAGTTATCTAGTGATTATGTAAAGATTGATCGTTTTTTATAAGTTTAATGCTAGCTAGCAACTTATCTTGACTCCTTGCTGCACTCGCGTATGAGTGTAATGTTTACTGTTCATTTTATTGTTTATTTCACTTTTGTACATTATCTACTTCACTTGCTTTGGCAATGTTAACATATGTTTCCCATGTCAATGAAGCCCCTTGAATTGAATTGAGAGAGAGAGAGACAGATAGAGAGTGTATCTCGATCAAAGTTATCCTGAAGAGGATGTCTTACTATCTTACAGTATATGTATGTAGGCCTACAGTTCTAGTTTTTTGATTGGGGATTTTGTTAGGCCTAACTGAAATCACCTATAGGAATGCTTTCACCTTTAAGTTTAGCCAGAATTGTTTTGACCTGACCTTTGGTAGTAAGTCCATCAGAACCCTACTGGTGGAAAGGCTCGGCTGCCATGATGTGAGCAGCGTAGACACAGTATGGGATGCAGTGCATTGGGAATGTATTCAGACCCCTTGACTCTTTCCACATTTTGTTACGTTACAGCCTTATTCTAAAATGGATTAAATAAATACAAATCCTCACCCATAATGACAAAGCAAAACCAAATTAATTACAAATAGAAAACAGAAATAACTTTTTTACATAAGTATTCAGACCTTTTGCTAAGACACTCGAAATTGAGCTCAGGCGTATCCTGTTTCCATTGATTATCCTTGAGATGTTTCTACAACTTGATTGGAGTCCACCTGTGGCAAATTGTATTAATTGAAAATGATTTGGAAAGGCGAGGATTGGTAGGATGGTCAGTTTTACAAGGGTATATTTGGCAGCATGAGTGAAGGATGCTTTGTTGCAAAATAGGAAGCCAATTCTAGATTTAACTTTGGATTGGTGAAGTTTGATGTGGGTCTGGAAGGAGAGTTTACAGTCTAACCAGACACCTAGGTATTTATAGTTGTCCATGCATTCTAAGTCAGAGCCGTCCAGAGTAGTGATGTTGGACAGGCGGGCAGGTGCAGGCAGCGATCGGTTGAAGAGCATGCATTTCGTTTTACTTGTATTTAAGAGCAATTGGAGGCCACGGAAGGAGAGTTGTATGACATTGAAGCTTGCCTGGAGGGTTGTTAACACAGGTGTCGTCTGCGTAGAGGTGGATCAGAGACTCACCAGCAGCAAGAGCGACATCATTGATGTATACAGAGAAGAGAGTCGGTCCAATAATTGAACCCTGTGGCACCCCCATAGAGACTGCCAGAGGTGAACAGCAGACCCTCCGATTTGACACACTGAACTCTATCAGAGAAGTAGTTGGTGAACCAGGCGAAGCAATCATTTGAGAAACCATGGCTGTAGAGTCTGCCGATGAGGATGTGGTGATTGACAGAGTCGAAAGCCTTGGCCAGATCAATGAATACGGCTGCACAGTAATGTTTCTTATCGATGGCGGTTAAGATATCGTTTAGGACCTTGAGCGTGGCTGAGGTGCACCCATGACCAGCTCTGAAACCAGATTGCATAGCAGAGAAGGTATGGTGAGATTCGAAATGGTCGGTAATCTGTTTGTTGACTTGGCTTTCGAAGACCTTAGAAAGGCAGGGTAGGATAGATATAGGTCTGTAGCAGTTTGGGTCAAGAGTATCCCCCCCTTTGAAGAGGGGGATGACCGCAGCTGCTTTCCAATCTTTCCAATCTATAACGTAACAACATTTTGAAAAAGTCAAGGGGTCAGAATACTTTCTGAATGCACAGTATGGCTCGAGAATATATGTCAATCCAGGGATGGAAAATGTTGCTGTACTCCTTATTATGCCATTATCCCAACTGAGAAATCGGGAAGATTGAAATACTGCTCAAATTAATTAAGCTTCCTTTTTTGTCCTCATGCTGTGTAGCAGAAGCCACAGCAGCCATTTTGGAATGGCACGTAGAAATTCACGTTGAACGGATAATCAGCCAATCAGGTTCCTTTGTTGTTCAACAAAACAATTCTGACTACCATTGTTTTGTTTCTGAGAATTATCCTGTACAGCAGGAAATGCCAACATGTATTGTATTTGAGGTCTAAAAAGCTTCTAAAGTTTGTAATTTCCACTTTAAAATGTCAGACTTGATTGGCCCTAAGGGAAAAATGTATCACCCCCTACAAAAAAATATCTAATCACTTTAATCCACATAATAATTCACATTTGCTGTTGCTGCAAGATTATTTTCCGGCTGAAGCAAACTGGCTCAAATTAAGATCCTACATCTGCTATGACCTTAGTTGAACTGCCATTGGCCCAATGTGGACCAGTCCAGCAACACTGCCGGGAAACAGTTTGTTATCTGTTTGTATTTTGTGTCTCTATGATCCTGCATATACAAACCCATCCAAAATCATTAGTCCCTTGTGTATATCAAATGAATTCAATCCAAATCTTACACATGCTAGCTATAGATTTCATGCATTAATTGATGTTCCTTGCCTTGGTCTTTCAGTTTAGAGAAAACATTGGCGCCATAATTTATAGTCTCTTTATTTTCTATGTCTTCAATGACTGTTTGATAAACACAGTTTTGTATGTGCGTATCACAGTCACAGGGAGGAATGCTTGTCCTTCTCCAAGGGAACAATAAAACAAAATCAACTGAGAAGAGAGAACCTGAGCACAGCCATTCCGGGCCCACAAGTCAAACGGCAGATGTTAACAGATAGGCCAGCCTAGACTTTTTTGAAGAGCTTTATTTATTACGTTTGCACTGTTTCGGAGGGCAAAGCATTCTCATCTCTGCCCTCAGAGGACACAGTGAACCTTTGTAAAAACACCAGAGTGGTATACTACAAAGCAGGATCAATGAGTAAACCAGCTAACTTTGATAAACACTCAGAAATAAAAAGAGTTACTGGTGCACTAATGAACCTAGACTTGAATATTGGTTATTTGTTGAAACAAGTTATTCAATACATACCCATTCTAAGCATATATTCCTGAACATTAAGTTATTTCTGAACATTGAAGCATTACAGCAGGCTAACTCATTGATCCTGCTTTATAGTATACCCCTCAGGTGATTTCCTTTTACCAAAGCGTAGGTCCTTGTTAAACTTAAAGCTAGAATCCTTAATTGAAACATTAACAAAGCCTCATCACACCTCTGTTTAGATTTTTTAAAAAGCTGAGGGAGGGGACAAGTAAAATTGTCCCACTCTCAAATTCGTAGACAGAGCTAAGGATACAAGGACTGACCATCTATTAGATACAAATTTGAGTTTGAACCATGTTTTGAGGCTATACAGTGTTTACATTTACATGATTTACAAACATTGGAGTAAAACAAGCTTATATTTTGGTCTCTAATGGAGTGTGACAGCTGAACTAATCTCATGAGGCATTTATAAGTAATATTCTTCAAGAATCAATGGCTATATAGCATAACATTAATTTATCGGTCAAAAAATGGATGCAGCAATAGAGGAATCTATCTTTAAGGCTGTGGTTTTCTGAGGGACGGCACAAACCTTCAGGACAAGGCTCTGATCTCAACAGTTTTAAGGGTGTGCAATTTATATGCTCATGGCTAGAAGGGATCCAGCTTTTGTCAAATTAATTCAAAAGTATCATTTGTTTGTATTCCTAACCTGCTATGCAAAGTCCAATCTGACCTTAATTATACAAAAGTTTCTAGCCATGACCAATTTATACATTCTACATATTCCCCAGTAAGAAGGGTCTCCTGGTTCCCACCCTGTAGTGGTGTAAAGTACTTAAGAAAAATAATTGAGAGTAGTACTTAAGTCGTTTTTTGGGGGTATCTGTACTTTACTTTACAATTTATATTTTTAACAACTTTCACTTTTAATTAAAAGTTTTGTACTTTTTATTCCATACATGTTCCCTGACACCCAAACTATATTTGAGCAATTATGTTTACTTTTGACACTTACGTATATTTAAAACCAAATTATTTGAGACTTTTACTCAATTAGGATTTTACTGAGTGACTTTCACTTTTACTTGAGCAATTTTCTATTAAGGTATCTTTACTTTTACAAGTATGACAATTGGATACTTTTCCCACCACTGTATCCTAAAATTTGTCAGAAAGGGAAAAACGCCTCACTCTTAAAAGTATGTTGTGTTTTGTTATATCCAAATTCTCACAGTCAACCCTGTCACATGCACATCTTTTTTTCTCTCCAAAAAAAACCCAGGTTGACTGTGAGTATTTGGATATAACAAAACACAACATACTTTTAAGAGTGTGACGTTTTTCTTTTTCTGACAAATTGTAGGATACAGTTTAGAAAAATAATTAAGCCCTAACTTCCCCAAAGACTCCACCCTTGGAATCATGCAAATACGGGATACGTCCTATCCATAAAGACAGATAGAGGACTCATCTTTATACATCTGTGCCATTATAGCATCTGTGACAACATACTTTTAAATGGCAGAAGCATTGTGGAACCCCTCAATGGCGCTGCCTATGCTAAAACTGCCTTTTTTTTACTAGGAAGTCAGTTAAGAAAAAAATCTTATTTTCAATGACAGCCTAGGAACAGTGGGTTAACTGCCTTGTTCATGGGTAGAACAACAGCTTTTTACCTTGTCAGCTCGGGGATTCGATCTTGCTAGTCCAACACTCTAACCATATCATTCTCTATGGTCCCACCTGCTGTGATTCATCTTCGAATCTGCGTGCGCAATTGACTGTGGATCCCATCCCTCCATCCCGGTGCAACTCTCGGCCAGTCCCGCTTTTCCCCAGAAGAGGGAGACATGCTACACGGGAACAGAACGCCAACAGTCTGTTTGTCCCCCTCTCCCAGGCCATGGCAGCCTTCTCTCTCCATATACTACTTTTCTCTCCCTCCTCTCTCCCTCTGTTGCGCTGCACCATAGGACTAGCGCACTATCCTCACTATGGCATCCACCGCAACACGGACTCTCTTACTGCTTTTCGTTACCTTCTGTGCATCGATTCAAGGTAACATCACCCATTTTATTTTTTTGGTCAGAACAGATGCATGCATGGTTTCAAATGTTTCTCACTTAGTGAAGTGGTACTTTATTGATAGATTTTATGGCTGGGATTGGTGGAGTTGGACTATAGCCCAATCAATAATCAATTGGTTATTTGATTACCCCCTCATTATAGTATATCCAGTTCCCAATTATTTTTGTTGATTTGTTTTATATCATAGACTACGTCAAGACACCAATAGCTTCATATTAAGCTGCTACCACATGGTACATAAATTATAATGACCACATTGCATTGCAGGGGAAAGTGAATTCAATTGTGATGTTCTTTCTTTTGGATTACTTTGATGAAAACACACGCTATGGTTCTGGTGTGTGTGTGTGTGTGTGTGTGTGTGTGTGTGTGAGAGAGAGAGAGAGAGAGAGAGAGAGAGAGAGAGAGAGAGAGAGATAATAATCTTAACAAATCTTCTGGTTTGTGTTTCATAAACAAATTATGCAAAAGATTAGGGAAAATACGTTATTTTGGGCACTTAATCTGAAAACAAAAATGCGTAACAGCTTGCAGATGGGGAAAAACATACCAGTCGAAAGTGAACAATAATGATGAATTTGGACCTTGAAACTGTCTTTCATCGTTTCTGGTCTGGAAGGAAAATGTGATGTTGTCTTGTGAGCGCAGCAGTCATGGAATATGTTCTTACCTCATAGGCACACACAAAAGTAGCTTTGCTCTATAATAAAAATAAGATGACAAATATTCGATCATGATTCAAATCAATCACAACCAACCGAAAATATGAAGAAAAAAAGGTTTTGATCTCTAAAGGGATGCTACCGTGCCAAAGCGGGGATCCAACTTGGCACCGGTAGCAGCTCCATGATGGCCCGGCTTTCAACTCTGACAATACCACAGAGAGAGGGGGGAGGAGGAGGTGGTTGACTTTCTCACAAAGTTTCTGTCAATTTTGCCCCTGCTGCATCTAGGTGTCACTAGCATCCACTTATTATCGCGTCCACTGGTCTTGTTGCGCGCTGTGAAACCCAGCTTCTATGCGTTAGAGCTTAAGCTCCCAAACACCCCTCTCACTGCCGCTGAGTTTAAAGCAGAACAGGTGTTGCTCAGGTTCTTTTGTTACGAGGGGATAGGAGAATAGGTCAACACACAGTTCTTAAATTCACTGTGGATATCTACTCCGATTTCAGAGCACTCTCGTCGGAGTGTGACAGATTGAAGAATAACTGATGATTTTAAGAACAATCAACACCCTTTGAATATGATCGGTGTCAGTAAACGTTGGCCAAAAAAACTTTATTAAATTGTTACCAGCAGCACATTTACAGTCACTAGATAACAGGAAAACAGCCTAACCAGCTCTGCTAGGGTGAGTAAAATGATCAGAGTGAGGTGTTCTCTCATTTGTGTCTGGAAGTAGCTAGCAAGCTAGCCAACGTTAGCTAGTTAGCTCAGGTGCTTGACTGCCGTTGAGGCCAGAACGCTTGGATCAACACTCCTCCTCGGCCAGAGCGTCCAGTGTGGCTCTGAACGCAAGGGGTGCGAAATGCTCTGAATTTATGAACGGACAATCTGAGCTCTGAATTGATGAACACCCAGAGAGCACTCTGAGGGCATTCTGGCACTCCAGAGTGAATTTCACGAACACACCCATAGTATTAGGAATTAGAATACTAATACTAATATTTTTGAAGGATCTATATGGTTGTACTGCTGACTAACTGGAATGATGAACATCAGGATGGACAGAGGCGTATCCATCTGAAGAGACCTAACTTCCCTTGAGCACACCTCCTAACAATCACTCTAGTCATTAGAAGGGCTATTCAATTTGACAGATAAGTGGAAAATATGCTAACAATATGTGAGACAAATTTTAAGCAAAATCATTTAGCAGACTGAAAGATTATCCAGCATTTTGAACTTTCAGACAGGAAGTTCCCCCTGGGCAGGTTGGGGGGGGGACAGATGCAGGTTACAGTTTACTGCTTCACTGGGTTCTCATCATCATATTAGCCCAGTGAAGTGTAAAATGGAGATAGCACCTTTAAGAGGCAGACAGAGACTGCAATGATCCACAGACAGCACAGATGTTTTAGACACTCCTACAGAGCAGGGTTTGTGAAATCGATTTGGAGCCACACTCACACTTGCTGTGAGAGGACCTGCTTCCCACCAGAGGAAAGAAAAGGTCTGAGTGAAGTAAATACAAAAGGCTTGAGTTTTGGAGAAGAGCATCTGGCTAATCTCTGTTGAGCTGACTTAGCTGCCAGCCTGCCACGTTATAATAACCCTCTCTTCTCCCTTGCCCTTTTCCCCCTATCTCCTCTCTCCATCTCTACATATCTTTTCATATCTTTCCATCACTCTTTAAATTCTTCTCTCTGTCTCACTTTCTTATTTCCAATTCCCATCTTTACACCTCTCTCTCTTTCTCTCTCATGCTCTCTCTCTCTCTCATGCTCTCTCTCTCTCTCTCTCTCTCTCGCTCTCTCTCTCTCTCTCTCATGCTCTCTCTCTCTCTCTCTCTCTCTCTCTCTCTCTCTCTCTCTCTCTCAGACAGTTCATGCTCAGTGATTGTTTGTTGTGGCTTTGTTCTTTTCTTGGCCACTGCTTCTCCAAATAAATAAATTACATAAAATCAACAACCTTCATCAAAACATGCAACTAGTTATCTAATGAAAAGGTATTTATATCAATCGTTACACAAAGGCCCAATAAATACTAACTACAGCTATCAATATACCCTAACCTGGTTAACAGTCTTTTATACACTATATATACAAAAGCATGTGGACACCCGTTCAAATTAGTGGAGTTGGCTATTTCAGCCACAGGTGTATCAAATCTAGTACACAGTCATTCAGCCTCCAAAGACAAACAGTGACTTTCAACATGGCAACATAATAGGATATCACCTTTCCAACAAGTCAGTCCATAAAATGTCCGCCCTGGTAGAGCTGCCCCGGTCAACTGTAAGCAGTTATTGTGAAGTAGAAACGTCTAGGAGCAACAACGGAAGTGGTAGGCCACACAAGCTCACAGACCATCTGACAGTCAGATGAACAAATCTGGTTTTGGTGGATGCCAGGAGAATGCTACCTTCGCCAATGCATAAACTGTAAAGTTTGGTGGAGGAGGAATAATGGTCTGGGACGGTTTTTCACAGTTCGGGTTAGGCCCCTTAGTTCCAGTGAAGGGAAATGTTAACACTACAGCATATAATGAAATTCTAGACAATTCTGTGCTTCCAACTTTGTTGCAACAGTTTGGGGAAGGCCCTTTCCTGTTTCAGCATGACAATGCCCCCATGCACAAAGCGATGTCCATACAGAAATGGTTTGTCGAGATCGGTGTGGAAGAACTGCACAGAGCCCTGACCTCAACCCCATCGAACACTTTTTGGGATGAATTGGAACGCTGACTGTGAGCCAGGCCTAATCACTAAACATCAGAGACCAACCTCACTAATTCTCTTGTGGCTGAATGGAAGAAATTCCCCACAGCAATGTTCCTACATCTAGTGGAAAGCCTTCCCAGAAGAGATTAGGCTGTTATAGCAGCAATGTTCCAACATCTAGTGGAAAGCCTTCCCAGAAGAGATGAGGCTGTTATAGCAGCAATGTTCCAACATCTAGTGGAAAGCCTTCCCAGAAGAGTGGAGGCTGTTATAGCGGCAATGTTCAAACATCTAGTGGAAAGCCTTCCCAGAAGAGTGGAGGCTGTTATAGCAGCAACGTTCCAACATCTAGTTGGAAGTCTTCCCAGAAGAGTGGAGGCTGTTATAGCAGCAATGTTCCAACATCTAGTGGAAAGCCTTCCCAGAAGAGTGGAGGCTGTTATAGCAGCAAAGGGGAGACCAACTCCATATTAATGAATGAGATGTTCTACTAGCAGGTGATTTTAGAATGAGATGTTCTACTAGCAGGTGATTTTAGAATGAGATGTTCTACTAGCAGGTGTCCACATACTTCTGGTCATGTGGTGTATGTCTGGACCATGTGTTGATACTATAATTATAGTACGCACCATAAAAGGTGAGTCAACATATTATCACAGCATGGGCTGTATTCTTTCTTCCTAAAGTGATTTGACCAAAGCTGACCAATGCAGAAAGAATGTCACTCAAGAGCATGAATATCCAGAAACAAAAGGCATATTTGACCTTTTTCCATTTGAACTGAGAGCTGAACTACATTCCTCTATGGGCCCCGCTATCTCACCTTTGTCCTTGCCCTCAAACTCTTACTTGGTCCATTCTTGCAAACAGCAACTCAGAGGTTACCTCTTTTATGCATGAATAAGGACTGATTGGTGATTGAACAGGTGCGCAAAGACAGTTTGCACACATGCAGAAGAGGTTCACATTAATGGGAGTAATTTATATTAGATGTGTCCAAATGTTGAACATTGTGTTTGTCATGACTGTTTTGCAAAAATGTGCTTAGCATTTGCATTGTGTGTGAAAGCTGTGAGAAATTACTTACAGTTTTGCAAAAAATAATGCTGTTGTGCTCATTAGGTTCTGATGGAGATCATGGACCCCAGTTTCATTAAAAGTATCTTAGAAAAACTGTAATACATAGAGCACTTAGTAAAAGCAGAAAAGCCTACAATCGCCAAAAGCCTACAATCCCCAAAAGCCTACAATCCCCAAAAGCCTACAATCCCCAAAAGTCTACAATCTCCAAAAGCCTGCAATCCCCAAAAGCCTACAATCCCCAAAAGTCTACAATCCCCAAAAGCCTACAATCCCCAAAAGCCTACAATCCCCAAAAGCCTACAATCCCCAAAAGTCTACAATCCCCAAAAGTCTACAAAAGTCTACAATCCCCAAAAGTCTACAATCCCCAAAAGCCTACAATCCCCAAAAGTCTACAATCCCCAAAAGTCTACAATCCCCAAAAGTCTACAATCCCCAAAAGCCTACAATCCCAAAAGCCTACAATCCCCCAAAGCCTACAATCCCCAAAAGCCTACAATCCCCAAAAGTCTACAAAAGTCTACAATCCCCAAAAATCTACAATCCCCAAAAGCCTACAATCCCCAAAAGTCTACAATTCCCAAAAGTCTACAATCCCCAAAAGCCTACAATCCCCAAAAGTCTACAATCCCCAAAAGTCTACAATCCCCAAAAGCCTACAATCCCCAAAAGTCTACAATCCCCAAAAGCCTACAATCCCCAAAAGCCTACAATCCCCAAAAGCCTACAATCCCCAAAAGCATACAATCCCCAAAAGCCTACAATCCCCAAAAGCCTACAATCCCCAAAAGTCTACAATCCCCAAAAGCCTACAATCCCCAAAAACCTACAATCCCCAAAAGTATACAATCCCCAAAAGTCTACAATCCCCAAAAGTCTACAATCCCCAAAAGTCTACAATCCCCAAAAGCCTACAATCCCCAAAAGCCTACAATCCCCAAAAGCCTACAATCCCCAAAAGTCTACAAAAGTGTACAATCCCCAAAAATCTACAATCCCCAAAAGCCTACAATCCCCAAAAGCCTACAATCCCAAAAAGCCTACAATCCCCAAAAGTCTACAATCCCCAAAAGCCTACAATCCCCAAAAGCCTACAATCCCCAAAAGTCTACAATCCCCAAAAGCCTACAATCCCCAAAAGTCTACAATCCCCAAAAGCCTACAATCCCCAAAAGCCTACAATCCCCAAAAGTCTACAATCGCCAAAAGTCTACAATCCCCAAAAGCCTACAATCCCCAAAAGCCTACAATCCCCAAAAGCCTACAATCCCCAAAAGCCTACAATCCCCAAAAGCCTACAATCCCCAAAAGAGAGCGAGAGAGAGAGGCAGAATATTTTCCAGCGTGTCATGTGCGAGTGTGTAGAGAGAGTGTGTTTGTAGATAGTGTGTGTATAGAGAGAGTGTGTGTAGAGAGAGTATAGAGTGTGTGTGTAGAGAGAGTGTTTATAGTGTGTGTAGAGAGAGTGTGTATAGAGTGTGTTTATAGTGTGTGTAGAGAGAGTGTGTGGAGAGAGTGTGTGTATAGAGTGTGTTTATAGTGTGTGTAGAGAAGAGTGTGTGGAGAGAGTGTGTGTGGAGAGAGTGTGTGTAGAGAGAGTGTATAGAGAGAGTGTGTGTGTAGAGTGTAGGTAGAGAGTGTGTGTAGGTAGAGAGTTTGTGTAGAGAGAGTGTTTATAGTGTGTGTAGAGAGAGTGTGTACAAAAGCGTGTGTATTGAGTGTGTAGAGAGAGTGTGTGTAGGGAGAGTGTGTATAGAGATTGTGTAGAGAGTGTGTATGTATAGAAAGAGTGTGTCAGTATAGAGAGTGTGTAGAAAGTGTGTCAGTGTAGGAAGAGCGTGTATATAGATTGTGTGTGGTGTGAGAGTGTGTAAAGTGAGAGTGTGTGTGCAGAGAGTGTGTTTATAGTGTGTGTAGAGAGTGTGTTTGTTGAGAGAGTGTGTGTGTAGAGAGAGTGTGTGTGTAGAGAGAGTGTGGAGAGAGAATATGTGTATCGAGTGTGTGTAGAGAGAGTGTATGTGTAGAGTGTGTGTAGGTAGTGTGTGTGTGTGTAGAGAGTGTGTGTATCGAGTGTGGGTAGAGAGAGTGTGTGTAGAGAGTGTGTGTGCAGAGAGAGTGTGTAGAGAGAGTGTGTATCGAGTGTGTGTAGAGAGTGTGTGTATTGAGTGTGTGTAGAGAGTGTGTGTGTGTGTGTGTGTGTGTAGAGAGTGTGTGTATAGAGAGTGTGTGTGGAGAGAGTGTGTGTAGAGAGAGTGTGTGTGTGTAGAGAGAGTGTGTGTAGCAGGAGTGTGTGTGGAGAGAGTGTGTAGAAAGTGTGTTTGTAGAGAGAGTGTGTGTATCGAGTGTGTGCAAAGAGAGTGTGTGTAGAGAGAGTGTGTAGAGATTGTGTGTGTGTAGAGAGAGTGTGTAGAGAGTGTGTGCAAAGAGAGTGTGTGTGTGTAGAGAGAGTGTGTAGAAAGTGTGTGTGTGTGTAGAGAGTGTGTTTATAGAGAGTGTGTGTAGAGAATGTGTGTGTGTGTAGAGAGAGTGTGTGTAGAGGGAGTGTGTGTATCGAGTGTGTGCAAAGAGAGTGTGTGTAGAGAGTGTGTGTGTGTAGAGAGAGTGTGTAGAGAGAGTGTGTGTAGAGAGAGTATGTGTAGAGAGTGTGTGTGTGTGTGTGTGTAGAGAGTGTGTGTTTAGAGTGTGTATAGAGAGTGTGTGTGGAGAGAGTGTGTGTGGAGAGAGTGTGTGTAGAGAGAGTGTATAGAGAGAGTGTGTGTGTAGAGTGTAGGTAGAGAGTGTGTGTAGGTAGAGAGTTTGTGTAGAGAGAGTGTTTATAGTGTGTGTAGAGAGAGTGTGTACAAAAGCGTGTGTATTGAGTGTGTAGAGAGAGTGTGTGTAGGGAGAGTGTGTATAGAGATTGTGTAGAGAGTGTGTATGTATAGAAAGAGTGTGTCAGTATAGAGAGTGTGTAGAAAGTGTGTCAGTGTAGGAAGAGCGTGTATATAGATTGTGTGTGGTGTGAGAGTGTGTAAAGTGAGAGTGTGTGTGCAGAGAGTGTGTTTATAGTGTGTGTAGAGAGTGTGTTTGTTGAGAGAGTGTGTGTGTAGAGAGAGTGTGTGTGTAGAGAGAGTGTGGAGAGAGAATATGTGTATCGAGTGTGTGTAGAGAGAGTGTATGTGTAGAGTGTGTGTAGGTAGTGTGTGTGTGTAGAGAGTGTGTGTATCGAGTGTGGGTAGAGAGAGTGTGTGTAGAGAGTGTGTGTGCAGAGAGAGTGTGTAGAGAGAGTGTGTATCGAGTGTGTGTAGAGAGTGTGTGTATTGAGTGTGTGTAGAGAGTGTGTGTATAGAGAGTGTGTGTGGAGAGAGTGTGTGTAGAGAGAGTGTGTGTGTGTAGAGAGAGTGTGTGTAGCAGGAGTGTGTGTGGAGAGAGTGTGTAGAAAGTGTGTTTGTAGAGAGAGTGTGTGTATCGAGTGTGTGCAAAGAGAGTGTGTGTAGAGAGAGTGTGTAGAGATTGTGTGTGTGTAGAGAGAGTGTGTAGAGAGTGTGTGCAAAGAGAGTGTGTGTGTGTAGAGAGAGTGTGTAGAAAGTGTGTGTGTGTGTAGAGAGAGTGTGTGTAGAGAGTGTGTTTATAGAGAGTGTGTGTAGAGAATGTGTGTGTGTGTAGAGAGAGTGTGTGTAGAGGGAGTGTGTGTATCGAGTGTGTGCAAAGAGAGTGTGTGTAGAGAGTGTGTGTAGAGAGAGTGTGTAGAGAGTGTGTGTGTGTAGAGAGAGTGTGTAGAGAGAGTGTGTGTAGAGAGAGTATGTGTAGAGAGTGTGTGTGTGTGTGTGTGTAGAGAGTGTGTGTTTAGAGTGTGTATAGAGAGTGTGTGTGGAGAGAGTGTGTGTATCGAGTGTGTGTAGAGAGAGTGTGTGTGTGTGTGTAGAGAGAGTGTGTGTAGCAGGAGTGTGTGTGGAGAGAGTGTGTAGAAAGTGTGTTTGTAGAGAGAGTGTGTGTATCGAGTGTGTGCAAAGAGAGTGTGTGTAGAGAGAGTGTGTAGAGATTGTGTGTGTGTAGAGAGAGTGTGTAGAGAGTGTGTGCAAAGAGAGTGTGTGTGTGTAGAGAGAGTGTGTAGAAAGTGTGTGTGTGTGTAGAGAGAGTGTGTAGAGAGAGTGTGTGTAGAGAGTGTGTTTATAGAGAGTGTGTGTCGAGAGTGTGTGTAGAGAATGTGTGTGTGTGTAGAGAGAGTGTGTGTAGAGGGAGTGTGTGTATCGAGTGTGTGCAAAGAGAGTGTGTGTAGAGAGTGTGTGTAGAGAGAGTGTGTAGAGAGAGTGTGTAGAGAGTGTGTGTGTGTAGAGAGAGTGTGTAGAGAGAGTGTGTGTAGAGAGAGTATGTGTAGAGAGTGTGTGTATCGAGTGTGTGCAAAGAGAGTGTGTGTGTGTAGAGAGAGTGTGTAGAGAGTGTGTTTATAGAGAGTGTGTGTAGAGAGTGTGTGTGGAGAGAGTATGTAGAGAGTGTGTGTGTGTAGAGAGAGTGTGTAGAGAGAGTGTGTGTAGAGAGAGTATGTGTAGAGAGTGTGTGTATCGAGTGTGTGCAAAGAGAGTGTGTGTGTGTAGAGAGAGTGTGTAGAGTGTGTTTATAGAGAGTGTGTGTAGAGAGTGTGTGTGGAGAGAGTATGTAGAAAGTGTGTTTGTAGAGAGTGTGTGCCAAGAGAGTGTGTGTGTAGAGAGAGTGTGTAGAGTGTGTGTGTGTGTAGAGAGAGTTTGTAGAGAGAGTGTGTGTAGAGATTGTGTGTAGAGAGTGTGTTTATAGTGAGAGTGTGTATAGAGTGTGTTTATAGAGAGAGTGTGTAGAGAATGTGTGTGTGTGTAGAGAGAGTGTGTGTAGAGGGAGTGTGTGTATCGAGTGTGTGCAAAGAGAGTGTGTGTAGAGAGTGTGTGTAGAGAGAGTGTGTAGAGAGTGTGTGTGTAGAGAGAGTGTGTAGAGAGAGTGTGTGTAGAGAGAGTATGTGTAGAGAGTGTGTGTGTGTGTGTGTGTAGAGAGTGTGTGTTTAGAGTGTGTATAGAGAGTGTGTGTGGAGAGAGTGTGTGTATCGAGTGTGTGTAGAGAGAGTGTGTGTGTGTGTGTAGAGAGAGTGTGTAGAGATTGTGTGTGTGTAGAGAGAGTGTGTAGAGAGTGTGTGCAAAGAGAGTGTGTGTGTGTAGAGAGAGTGTGTAGAAAGTGTGTGTGTGTGTAGAGAGAGTGTGTGTAGAGAGTGTGTTTATAGAGAGTGTGTGTAGAGAATGTGTGTGTGTGTAGAGAGAGTGTGTGTAGAGGGAGTGTGTGTATCGAGTGTGTGCAAAGAGAGTGTGTGTAGAGAGTGTGTGTAGAGAGAGTGTGTAGAGAGTGTGTGTGTGTAGAGAGAGTGTGTAGAGAGAGTGTGTGTAGAGAGAGTATGTGTAGAGAGTGTGTGTGTGTGTGTGTGTAGAGAGTGTGTGTTTAGAGTGTGTATAGAGAGTGTGTGTGGAGAGAGTGTGTGTATCGAGTGTGTGTAGAGAGAGTGTGTGTGTGTGTGTAGAGAGAGTGTGTGTAGCAGGAGTGTGTGTGGAGAGAGTGTGTAGAAAGTGTGTTTGTAGAGAGAGTGTGTGTATCGAGTGTGTGCAAAGAGAGTGTGTGTAGAGAGAGTGTGTAGAGATTGTGTGTGTGTAGAGAGAGTGTGTAGAGAGTGTGTGCAAAGAGAGTGTGTGTGTGTAGAGAGAGTGTGTAGAAAGTGTGTGTGTGTGTAGAGAGAGTGTGTGTAGAGAGTGTGTTTATAGAGAGTGTGTGTCGAGAGTGTGTGTAGAGAATGTGTGTGTGTGTAGAGAGAGTGTGTGTAGAGGGAGTGTGTGTATCGAGTGTGTGCAAAGAGAGTGTGTGTAGAGAGTGTGTGTAGAGAGAGTGTGTAGAGAGAGTGTGTAGAGAGTGTGTGTGTGTAGAGAGAGTGTGTAGAGAGAGTGTGTGTAGAGAGAGTATGTGTAGAGAGTGTGTGTATCGAGTGTGTGCAAAGAGAGTGTGTGTGTGTAGAGAGAGTGTGTAGAGAGTGTGTTTATAGAGAGTGTGTGTAGAGAGTGTGTGTGGAGAGAGTATGTAGAGAGTGTGTGTGTGTAGAGAGAGTGTGTAGAGAGAGTGTGTGTAGAGAGAGTATGTGTAGAGAGTGTGTGTATCGAGTGTGTGCAAAGAGAGTGTGTGTGTGTAGAGAGAGTGTGTAGAGTGTGTTTATAGAGAGTGTGTGTAGAGAGTGTGTGTGGAGAGAGTATGTAGAAAGTGTGTTTGTAGAGAGTGTGTGCCAAGAGAGTGTGTGTGTAGAGAGAGTGTGTAGAGTGTGTGTGTGTGTAGAGAGAGTTTGTAGAGAGTGTGTGTAGAGATTGTGTGTAGAGAGTGTGTTTATAGTGAGAGTGTGTATAGAGTGTGTTTATAGAGAGAGTGTGTAGACAGTGTGTTTATAGAGAGTGTGTGTAGAGAGTGCGTTTATAGAGAATGTGTGTAGAGAGTGTGTTTATAGAGAATGTGTGTAGAGAGAGTGTGTGTAGAGAGAGTGCGTGTGTAGAGAAAGTGCTGGTGTAGAGAGAGTGTGTGAAGAGAATGTGTTTATAGAGAGTGTGTGTAGAGAGAGTGTGTGTGTAGTGAGAGTGTTGGTGTAGAGAGAATGTGTAGAGAGTGTGTTTATAGAGAGTGTGTGTAGAGAGTGTGTTTATAGAGATTGTGTGTAGAGAGTGTGTGTGTGTGTGGAGAGAGTGTGTGTAGAGGGAGTGTGTATAAAGTGTGTTTGTAGAGAGAGTGTGTGTATCGAGTCTGTGCAAAGAGTGTGTGTGTAGAGAGAGTGTGTAGAGAGTGTGTGTGTGTAGAGCGAGAGTGTGTAGAGAGAGTGTGTGTAGAGTGTGTGTATCGAGTGTGTGCAAAGAGAGTGTGTTTGTGTAGAGAGAGTGTGTGTAGAGAGAGTGTGTGTAGAGAGAGTGTGTGTGTAGAGAGAGTGTGTGTAGAGAGAGTTTGTGTAGAGAGAGTATGTGTATCGAGTGTGTCGAGAGTGCTTGTGTAGAGAGAGTGTGTAGAGAGTGTGTGTGTAGAGAGTGTGTGCATCAAGTGTGTGTAGAGAGTGTGTGTGTGTAGAGAGTGTGCGTAGAGAGAGTGTGTGTGTGAGTAGAGAGAGTGTGTGTATCGAGTGTGTGAAGAGAGAGTGTGTGTATAGAGAGAATGTGTATCGAGTGTGTGTGTGTGTGTGTGTACAGAATGTGTGTTTTGAGTGTGTGTAGAGAGAGTGTGTGTGTAGAGAGTGTGTGTATCGAGAGTGTGTGTATCGAGTGTATGTAGAAAGAGTGTGTAGAGAGTGTGTGTGTAGAGAGTGTGTGCATCAAGTGTGTGTAGAGAGTGTGTGTATCGAGTGTGTGTAGAGAGTGTGTGTAGAGAGAGTGTGTAGAGAGTGTGTGTGTAGAGAGAGTGTGTGTATCGAGTGTGTGTAGAGAGAGTGTGTGTGTATCGAGTGTGTGAAGAGAGAGTGTGTGTATCGAGTGTGTGTAGAGAGTGTGTGTGTGTACCGAGTGTGTGTTTTAGTGTGTGTGTGTGTGTAGAGAGAGTGTGTGTAGAGAGAGTGTGTGTGTAGAGAGTGTGTGTGTATCGAGTGTGTGAAGAGAGAGTGTGTGTATTGAGTGTGTGTAGAGAGTGTGTGTGTGTACAGAGTGTGTGTTTGAGTGTGTGTGTGTGTGTGTGTGTAGAGAGAGTGTGTGTATCGAGAGTGTATAGAGAGTGTGTTTATGGAGAGTGTGTGTAGAGAGAGTGTGTGTGTAGAGAGAGTGTGTTTATAGAGAGTGTGTGTAGAGAGAGTGTGTGTGTAGAGAGTGTGTTTATAGTGTGTGTAGAGAGAGTGCGTGTGAAGAGACTGTGTGTGTAGAGAGTGTGTGTATCGAGTGTGTTTATCGAGTGTGTGTAGAGAGTGTGTGTGTGTATCGAGTGTGTGTATAGTGTGTGTGTATAGAAAGTGTGTGTGTATCGAGTGTGTGTAGAGAGTGTGTGTATCGAGTGTGTGCAAAGAGAGTGTGTGTGTGTGGAGAGTGTGTGTAGAGAGAGAGTGTGTAGAGAGAGTGTGTGTGTGTGGAGAGTGTGTGTAGAGAGAGAGTGTGTAGAGAGTGTGTGTGTGTAGGGAGAGTGTGTATAGAGATTGTGAAGAGAGTGTGTGTAGAGATTGTGTGTAGAGAGTGTGTTTATAGTGAGAGTGTGTATAGAGATTGTGTAGAGAGTGTGTTTATAGAGAGAGTGTGTAGAGTGTGTTTATAGAGAGAGTGTGTTTGTAGAGAGAGTGTGTGTGTAGAGAGAGTGTTTTTTTAGAGAGAGTGTGTGTATAGAGAGTGTTTATATTGTGTCAGTGTAGAGTGTGTCAGTGTAGAGAGGGTGTCAGTGTAGAGAGTGTGTCAGTGTAGAGAGTGTGTCAATGTAGAGAGTGTGTCAGTGTAGAGAGTGTGTCAGTGTAGAGAGTGTGTCAATGTAGAGAGTGTGTCAGTGTAGAGAGTGTGTCTGTGTAGAGAGTGTGTCAATGTAGAGAGTGTGTCAGTGTAGAGAGTGTGTCAGTGTAGAGAGTGTGTCAATGTAGAGAGAGTGTGTCAGTGTAGAGTGTGTCAGTGTAGAGAGAGTGTGTGTAGAGAGGGTGTCAGTGTAGAGAGTGTGTCAGTGTAGAGAGTGTGTGTAGAGAGTGTGTCAGTGTAGAGAGTGGGTCAGTGTAGAGAGTGTGTCGGTGTAGAGAGTGTGTCGGTGTAGAGAGTGTGTCAGTGTAGAGAGTGTGTCAGTGTAGCGAGAGTGTGTCAGTGTAGAGAGAGTGTGTCAGTGTAGAGAGAGTGTGTCAGTGTAGAGAGAGTGTCAGTGTAGAGAGTGTGTCATTGTAGAGAGAGTGTGTCAGTTTAGAGAGAGTTTGTGTAGAGAGGGTGTCAGAGTAGAGAGTGTGTCAGTGTAGAGAGTGTGTCAGTGTAGAGAGAGTGTGTGTAGAGAGTGTGTCAGTGTAGAGAGAGTGTGTGAGAGTGTGTGTCAGTGTAGAGAGTGTGTCAGTGTAGAGAGTGTATCAGTGTAGAGTGTGTCAGTGTAGAGGGAGTGTCAGTGTAGAGAGTGTGTCAATGTAGAGAGTGTGTCAGTGTAGAGAGAGTGTCAGTGTAGAGAGTGTGTCAGTGTAGAGAGTGTGTCAGTGTAGAGAGTGTGTCAGTGTAGAGACTGTCATTGTAGAGAGTGTGTCAGTGTAGAGAGTATGTCAGTGTAGAGAGTGTGTCGGTGTAGAGAGTGTATCGGTGTAGAGAGTGTGTCGGTGTAGAGAGTGTGTCGGTGTAGAGAGTGTGTCAGTGTAGAGAGTGTGTCAGTGTAGAGAGTGTGTCGGTGTAGAGAGTGTGTCAGTGTAGAGAGAGTGTGTCAGTGTAGAGAGTGTGTCGGTGTAGAGAGTGTGTCAGTGAAGAGAGAGTGTGTCAGTGTAGAGAGTGTGTCGGTGTGGAGAGTGTGTCGGTGTAGGTAGTGTGTCAGTGTAGAGAGGGTGTCAGTGTAGAGAGAGTGTCAGTGTAGAGAGTGTGTCAGTGTAGAGAGTGTGTCAATGTAGAGAGTGTGTCAATGTAGAGAGTGTGTCAGTGTAGAGAGTGTGTCAATGTAGAGAGTGTGTCAGTGTAGAGAGTGTGTCAGTGTAGAGAGTGTGTCAGTGTAGAAACTGTGTCAGTGTAGAGAGTATGTCAGTGTAGAGAGAGTCTGTCAGTGTAGAGATTTTGTCAGTGTAGAGAGTGTGTCAGTGTAGAGAGTGTGTCAGTTTAGAGAGTGTGTCAGTGTAGAGAGTGTGTCAATGTAGAGAGTTTGTCAGTGTAGAGAGTGTGTCAGTGTAGAGAGTGTGTCGGTGTAGAGAGTGTGTCAGTGTAGAGAGTGTGTCAGTGTAGAGAGTGTGTCAATGTAGAGAGAGTGTGTCAGTGTAGAGTGTGTCAGTGTAGAGAGAGTGTGTGTAGAGAGGGTGTCAGTGTAGAGAGTGTGTCAGTGTAGAGAGTGTGTGTAGAGAGTGTGTCAGTGTAGAGAGTGGGTCAGTGTAGAGAGTGTGTCAGTGTAGAGAGAGTGTCAGTGTAGCGAGAGTGTGTCAGTGTAGAGAGAGTGTGTCAGTGTAGAGAGAGTGTGTCAGTGTAGAGAGAGTGTCAGTGTAGAGAGTGTGTCATTGTAAAGAGAGTGTGTCAGTTTAGAGAGAGTTTGTGTAGAGAGGGTGTCAGTGTAGAGAGTGTGTCAGTGTAGAGAGAGTGTGTGTAGAGAGTGTGTCAGTGTAGAGAGAGTGTGTGAGAGTGTGTGTCAGTGTAGATAGTGTGTCAGTGTAGAGAGTGTGTCGGTGTAGAGAGTGTGTCGGTGTAGAGAGTGTGTCGGTGTAGAGAGTGTGTCGGTGTAGAGAGTGTGTCAGTGTAGAGAGTGTGTCAGTGTAGAGAGTGTGTCGGTGTAGAGAGTGTGTCAGTGTAGAGAGAGTGTGTCAGTGTAGAGAGTGTGTCGGTGTAGAGAGTGTGTCAGTGAAGAGAGAGTGTGTCAGTGTAGAGAGTGTGTCGGTGTAGAGAGTGTGTCGGTGTAGAGAGTGTGTCAGTGTAGAGAGTGTGTCAGTGTAGAGAGAGTGTCAGTGTAGAGAGAGTGTCAGTGTAGAGAGTGTGTCAATGTAGAGAGTGTGTCAATGTAGAGAGTGTGTCAGTGTAGAGAGTGTGTCAATGTAGAGAGTGTGTCAGTGTAGAGAGAGTGTCAGTGTAGAGAGTGTGTCAATGTAGAGAGTGTGTCAATGTAGAGAGTGTGTCAGTGTAGAGAGTGTGTCAATGTAGAGAGTGTGTCAGTGTAGAGAGTGTGTCAGTGTAGAGAGTGTGTCAGTGTAGAAACTGTGTCAGTGTAGAGAGTATGTCAGTGTAGAGAGAGTCTGTCAGTGTAGAGATTTTGTCAGTGTAGAGAGTGTGTCAGTGTAGAGAGTGTGTTGGTGTAGAGAGTCTGTCCGTGTATAGATTGTGTCAGTGTAGAGAGAGTGTCAGTGTAGAGAGTTTCAGTGTAGAGAGTGTGTCAGTGTAGAGAGTGTGTCAGTGTATAGAGAGTGTCAGTGTAGAGAGTGTGTCAGTGAAGAGAGTGTGTCAGTGTAGAGAGTGTGTCAGTGTAGAGAGAGTGTGTGTAGAGAGTGTGTCAGTGTAGAGAGAGTGTGTGAGAGTGTGTGTCAGTGTAGAGAGTGTGTCAGTGTAGAGACTGTATCAGTGTAGAGTGTGTCAGTGTAGAGGGAGTGTCAGTGTAGAGAGTGTGTCAATGTAGAGAGTGTGTCAGTGTAGAGAGAGTGTCAGTGTAGAGAGTGTGTCAGTGTAGAGAGTGTGTCAGTGTAGAGAGTGTGTCAGTGTAGAGACTGTCATTGTAGAGAGTGTGTCAGTGTAGAGAGTATGTCAGTGTAGAGAGTGTGTCGGTGTAGAGAGTGTATCGGTGTAGAGAGTGTGTCGGTGTAGAGAGTGTGTCGGTGTAGAGAGTGTGTCAGTGTAGAGAGTGTGTCAGTGTAGAGAGTGTGTCGGTGTAGAGAGTGTGTCAGTGTAGAGAGAGTGTGTCAGTGTAGAGAGTGTGTCGGTGTAGAGAGTGTGTCAATGAAGAGAGAGTGTGTCAGTGTAGAGAGTGTGTCGGTGTAGAGAGTGTGTCGGTGTAGGTAGTGTGTCAGTGTAGAGAGGGTGTCAGTGTAGAGAGAGTGTCAGTGTAGAGAGAGTGTCAGTGTAGAGAGTGTGTCAATGTAGAGAGTGTGTCAATGTAGAGAGTGTGTCAGTGAAGAGAGTGTGTCAATGTAGAGAGTGTGTCAGTGTAGAGAGTGTGTCAGTGTAGAGAGTGTGTCAGTGTAGAAACTGTGTCAGTGTAGAGAGTATGTCAGTGTAGAGAGAGTCTGTCAGTGTAGAGATTTTGTCAGTGTAGAGAGTGTGTCAGTGTAGAGAGTGTGTCAGTTTAGAGAGTGTGTCAGTGTAGAGAGTGTGTCAATGTAGAGAGTTTGTCAGTGTAGAGAGTGTGTCAGTGTAGAGAGTGTGTCGGTGTAGAGAGTGTGTCAGTGTAGAGAGTGTGTCAATGTAGAGAGAGTGTGTCAGTGTAGAGTGTGTCAGTGTAGAGAGAGTGTGTGTAGAGAGGGTGTCAGTGTAGAGAGTGTGTCAGTGTAGAGAGTGTGTGTAGAGAGTGTGTCAGTGTAGAGAGTGGGTCAGTGTAGAGAGTGTGTCAGTGTAGAGAGAGTGTCAGTGTAGCGAGAGTGTGTCAGTGTAGAGAGAGTGTGTCAGTGTAGAGAGAGTGTGTCAGTGTAGAGAGAGTGTCAGTGTAGAGAGTGTGTCATTGTAGAGAGAGTGTGTCAGTTTAGAGAGAGTTTGTGTAGAGAGGGTGTCAGTGTAGAGAGTGTGTCAGTGTAGAGAGAGTGTGTGTAGAGAGTGTGTCAGTGTAGAGAGAGTGTGTGAGAGTGTGTGTCAGTGTAGATAGTGTGTCAGTGTAGAGAGTGTGTCGGTGTAGAGAGTGTGTCGGTGTAGAGAGTGTGTCGGTGTAGAGAGTGTGTCGGTGTAGAGAGTGTGTCAGTGTAGAGAGTGTGTCAGTGTAGAGAGTGTGTCGGTGTAGAGAGTGTGTCAGTGTAGAGAGAGTGTGTCAGTGTAGAGAGTGTGTCGGTGTAGAGAGTGTGTCAGTGAAGAGAGAGTGTGTCAGTGTAGAGAGTGTGTCGGTGTAGAGAGTGTGTCGGTGTAGGTAGTGTGTCAGTGTAGAGAGGGTGTCAGTGTAGAGAGAGTGTCAGTGTAGAGAGTGTGTCAGTGTAGAGAGTGTGTCAATGTAGAGAGTGTGTCAATGTAGAGTGTGTCAGTGTAGAGAGTGTGTCAATGTAGAGAGTGTGTCAGTGTAGAGAGTGTGTCAGTGTAGAGAGTGTGTCAGTGTAGAAACTGTGTCAGTGTAGAGAGTATGTCAGTGTAGAGAGAGTCTGTCAGTGTAGAGATTTTGTCAGTGTAGAGAGTGTGTCAGTGTAGAGAGTGTGTCAGTTTAGAGAGTGTGTCAGTGTAGAGAGTGTGTCAATGTAGAGAGTTTGTCAGTGTAGAGAGTGTGTCAGTGTAGAGAGTGTGTCGGTGTAGAGAGTGTGTCAGTGTAGAGAGTGTGTCAGTGTAGAGAGTGTGTCAATGTAGAGAGAGTGTGTCAGTGTGTCAGTGTAGAGAGAGTGTGTGTAGAGAGGGTGTCAGTGTAGAGAGTGTGTCAGTGTAGAGAGTGTGTGTAGAGAGTGTGTCAGTGTAGAGAGTGGGTCAGTGTAGAGAGTGTGTCAGTGTAGAGAGAGTGTCAGTGTAGCGAGAGTGTGTCAGTGTAGAGAGAGTGTGTCAGTGTAGAG
Organism: Oncorhynchus mykiss; assembly: GCF_057628025.1. NCBI lineage: Eukaryota > Metazoa > Chordata > Actinopteri > Salmoniformes > Salmonidae > Oncorhynchus > Oncorhynchus mykiss. Next base: position 76,652,423 of record NC_143025.1, on the reverse strand, counting down.
AGAGTGTCAGTGTAGAGAGTGTGTCATTGTAGAGAGAGTGTGTCAGTTTAGAGAGAGTTTGTGTAGAGAGGGTGTCAGTGTAGAGAGTGTGTCAGTGTAGAGAGAGTGTGTGTAGAGAGTGTGTCAGTGTAGAGAGAGTGTGTGAGAGTGTGTGTCAGTGTAGATAGTGTGTCAGTGTAGAGAGTGTGTCGGTGTAGAGAGTGTGTCGGTGTAGAGAGTGTGTCGGTGTAGAGAGTGTGTCGGTGTAGAGAGTGTGTCAGTGTAGAGAGTGTGTCAGTGTAGAGAGTGTGTCGGTGTAGAGAGTGTGTCAGTGTAGAGAGAGTGTGTCAGTGTAGAGAGTGTGTCGGTGTAGAGAGTGTGTCAGTGAAGAGAGAGTGTGTCAGTGTAGAGAGTGTGTCGGTGTAGAGAGTGTGTCGGTGTAGAGAGTGTGTCAGTGTAGAGAGTGTGTCAGTGTAGAGAGAGTGTCAGTGTAGAGAGAGTGTCAGTGTAGAGAGTGTGTCAATGTAGAGAGTGTGTCAATGTAGAGAGTGTGTCAGTGTAGAGAGTGTGTCAATGTAGAGAGTGTGTCAGTGTAGAGAGAGTGTCAGTGTAGAGAGTGTGTCAATGTAGAGAGTGTGTCAATGTAGAGAGTGTGTCAGTGTAGAGAGTGTGTCAATGTAGAGAGTGTGTCAGTGTAGAGAGTGTGTCAGTGTAGAGAGTGTGTCAGTGTAGAAACTGTGTCAGTGTAGAGAGTATGTCAGTGTAGAGAGAGTCTGTCAGTGTAGAGATTTTGTCAGTGTAGAGAGTGTGTCAGTGTAGAGAGTGTGTTGGTGTAGAGAGTCTGTCCGTGTATAGATTGTGTCAGTGTAGAGAGAGTGTCAGTGTAGAGAGTTTCAGTGTAGAGAGTGTGTCAGTGTAGAGAGTGTGTCAGTGTATAGAGAGTGTCAGTGTAGAGAGTGTGTCAGTGAAGAGAGTGTGTCAGTGTAGAGAGTGTGTCAGTGTAGAGAGAGTGTGTGTAGAGAGTGTGTCAGTGTAGAGAGAGTGTGTGAGAGTGTGTGTCAGTGTAGAGAGTGTGTCAGTGTAGAGACTGTATCAGTGTAGAGTGTGTCAGTGTAGAGGGAGTGTCAGTGTAGAGAGTGTGTCAATGTAGAGAGTGTGTCAGTGTAGAGAGAGTGTCAGTGTAGAGAGTGTGTCAGTGTAGAGAGTGTGTCAGTGTAGAGAGTGTGTCAGTGTAGAGACTGTCATTGTAGAGAGTGTGTCAGTGTAGAGAGTATGTCAGTGTAGAGAGTGTGTCGGTGTAGAGAGTGTATCGGTGTAGAGAGTGTGTCGGTGTAGAGAGTGTGTCGGTGTAGAGAGTGTGTCAGTGTAGAGAGTGTGTCAGTGTAGAGAGTGTGTCGGTGTAGAGAGTGTGTCAGTGTAGAGAGAGTGTGTCAGTGTAGAGAGTGTGTCGGTGTAGAGAGTGTGTCAATGTAGAGAGTGTGTCAGTGTAGAGAGAGTGTCAGTGTAGAGAGTGTGTCAGTGTAGAGAGTGTGTCAGTGTAGAGAGTGTGTCAGTGTAGAGACTGTCATTGTAGAGAGTGTGTCAGTGTAGAGAGTATGTCAGTGTAGAGAGTGTGTCGGTGTAGAGAGTGTATCGGTGTAGAGAGTGTGTCGGTGTAGAGAGTGTGTCGGTGTAGAGAGTGTGTCAGTGTAGAGAGTGTGTCAGTGTAGAGAGTGTGTCGGTGTAGAGAGTGTGTCAGTGTAGAGAGAGTGTGTCAGTGTAGAGAGTGTGTCGGTGTAGAGAGTGTGTCAATGAAGAGAGAGTGTGTCAGTGTAGAGAGTGTGTCGGTGTAGAGAGTGTGTCGGTGTAGGTAGTGTGTCAGTGTAGAGAGGGTGTCAGTGTAGAGAGAGTGTCAGTGTAGAGAGAGTGTCAGTGTAGAGAGTGTGTCAATGTAGAGAGTGTGTCAATGTAGAGAGTGTGTCAGTGAAGAGAGTGTGTCAATGTAGAGAGTGTGTCAGTGTAGAGAGTGTGTCAGTGTAGAGAGTGTGTCAGTGTAGAAACTGTGTCAGTGTAGAGAGTATGTCAGTGTAGAGAGAGTCTGTCAGTGTAGAGATTTTGTCAGTGTAGAGAGTGTGTCAGTGTAGAGAGTGTGTCAGTTTAGAGAGTGTGTCAGTGTAGAGAGTGTGTCAATGTAGAGAGTTTGTCAGTGTAGAGAGTGTGTCAGTGTAGAGAGTGTGTCGGTGTAGAGAGTGTGTCAGTGTAGAGAGTGTGTCAGTGTAGAGAGTGTGTCAATGTAGAGAGAGTGTGTCAGTGTAGAGTGTGTCAGTGTAGAGAGAGTGTGTGTAGAGAGGGTGTCAGTGTAGAGAGTGTGTCAGTGTAGAGAGTGTGTGTAGAGAGTGTGTCAGTGTAGAGAGTGGGTCAGTGTAGAGAGTGTGTCAGTGTAGAGAGAGTGTCAGTGTAGCGAGAGTGTGTCAGTGTAGAGAGAGTGTGTCAGTGTAGAGAGAGTGTGTCAGTGTAGAGAGAGTGTCAGTGTAGAGAGTGTGTCATTGTAGAGAGAGTGTGTCAGTTTAGAGAGAGTTTGTGTAGAGAGGGTGTCAGTGTAGAGAGTGTGTCAGTGTAGAGAGAGTGTGTGTAGAGAGTGTGTCAGTGTAGAGAGAGTGTGTGAGAGTGTGTGTCAGTGTAGATAGTGTGTCAGTGTAGAGAGTGTGTCGGTGTAGAGAGTGTGTCGGTGTAGAGAGTGTGTCGGTGTAGAGAGTGTGTCGGTGTAGAGAGTGTGTCAGTGTAGAGAGTGTGTCAGTGTAGAGAGTGTGTCGGTGTAGAGAGTGTGTCAGTGTAGAGAGAGTGTGTCAGTGTAGAGAGTGTGTCGGTGTAGAGAGTGTGTCAATGAAGAGAGAGTGTGTCAGTGTAGAGAGTGTGTCGGTGTAGAGAGTGTGTCGGTGTAGAGAGTGTGTCAGTGTAGAGAGTGTGTCAGTGTAGAGAGAGTGTCAGTGTAGAGAGAGTGTCAGTGTAGAGAGTGTGTCAATGTAGAGAGTGTGTCAATGTAGAGAGTGTGTCAGTGTAGAGAGTGTGTCAATGTAGAGAGTGTGTCAGTGTAGAGAGAGTGTCAGTGTAGAGAGTGTGTCAATGTAGAGAGTGTGTCAATGTAGAAAGTGTGTCAGTGTAGAGAGTGTGTCAATGTAGAGAGTGTGTCAGTGTAGAGAGTGTGTCAGTGTAGAGAGTGTGTCAGTGTAGAAACTGTGTCAGTGTAGAGAGTATGTCAGTGTAGAGAGAGTCTGTCAGTGTAGAGATTTTGTCAGTGTAGAGAGTGTGTCAGTGTAGAGAGTGTGTTGGTGTAGAGAGTCTGTCCGTGTATAGATTGTGTCAGTGTAGAGAGAGTGTCAGTGTAGAGAGTTTCAGTGTAGAGAGTGTGTCAGTGTAGAGAGTGTGTCAGTGTATAGAGAGTGTCAGTGTAGAGAGTGTGTCAGTGAAGAGAGTGTGTCAGTGTAGAGAGTGTGTCAGTGTAGAGAGTGTGTCAATGTAGAGAGTTTGTCAGTGTAGAGAGTGTGTCAGTGTAGAGAGTGTGTCGGTGTAGAGAGTGTGTCGGTGTAGAGAGTGTGTCAGTGTAGAGAGTTTGTCAGTGTAGAGAGTGTGTCAGTGTAGAGAGGGTGTCAGTGTAGAGAGTGTGTCAGTGTAGAGAGTGTGTCAATGTAGAGAGTGTGTCAGTGTAGAGAGTGTGTCAGTGTAGAGAGTGTGTCAATGTAGAGAGTGTGTCAGTGTAGAGAGTGTGTCTGTGTAGAGAGTGTGTCAATGTAGAGAGTGTGTCAGTGTAGAGAGTGTGTCAGTGTAGAGAGTGTGTCAATGTAGAGAGAGTGTGTCAGTGTAGAGAGTGGGTCAGTGTAGAGAGAGTGTCAGTGTAGTGAGAGTGTGTCAGTGTAGAGAGAGTGTGTCAGTGTAGAGAGAGTGTGTCAGTGTAGAGAGAGTGTCAGTGTAGAGAGTGTGTCAGTTTAGAGAGAGTTTGTGTAGAGAGGGTGTCAGTGTAGGGAGTGTGTCAGTGTAGAGAGTGTGTCAGTGTAGAGAGAGTGTGTGTAGAGAGTGTGTCAGTTTAGAGAGAGTGTGTGTAGAGAGTGTGTCAGTTTAGAGAGAGTGTGTGAGAGTGTGTGTCAGTGTAGAGAGTGTGTCAGTGTAGAGGGAGTGTCAGTGTAGAGAGTGTGTCAATGTAGAGAGTGTGTCAGTGTAGAGAGAGTGTCAGTGTAGAGAGTGTGTCAGTGTAGAGAGTGTGTCAGTGTAGAGAGTGTGTCAGTGTAGAGAGTGTGTCGGTGTAGAGAGTGTGTCGGTGTAGAGAGTGTGTCAGTGTAGAGAGTGTGTCAGTGTAGAGAGTGTGTCGGTGTAGAGAGTGTGTCAGTGTAGAGAGAGTGTGTCAGTGTAGAGAGTGTGTCGGTGTAGAGAGTGTGTCAGTGAAGAGAGAGTGTGTCAGTGTAGAGAGTGTGTCGGTGTAGAGAGTGTGTCGGTGTAGATAGTGTGTCAGTGTAGAGAGGGTGTCAGTGTAGAGAGAGTGTCAGTGTAGAGAGAGTGTCAGTGTAGAGAGTGTGTCAATGTAGAGAGTGTGTCAATGTAGAGAGTGTGTCAGTGTAGAGAGCTTGTCAATGTAGAGAGTGTGTCAGTGTAGAGAGTGTGTCAGTGTAGAGAGTGTGTCAGTGTAGAAACTGTGTCAGTGTAGAGAGTATGTCAGTGTAGAGAGAGTCTGTCAGTGTAGAGATTTTGTCAGTGTAGAGAGTGTGTCAGTGTAGAGAGTGTGTTGGTGTAGAGAGAGTGTGTCAGTGTAGAGAGAGTGTGTCAGTGTAGAGAGTGTGTTGGTGTAGAGAGTCTGTCCGTGTATAGATTGTGTCAGTGTAGAGAGAGTGTCAGTGTAGAGAGTTTCAGTGTAGAGAGTGTGTCAGTGTAGAGAGTGTGTCAGTGTATAGAGAGTGTCAGTGTAGAGAGTGTGTCAGTGAAGAGAGTGTGTCAGTGTAGAGAGTGTGTCAGTGTAGAGAGTGTGTCAATGTAGAGAGTTTGTCAGTGTAGAGAGTGTGTCAGTGTAGAGAGTGTGTCGGTGTAGAGAGTGTGTCGGTGTAGAGAGTGTGTCAGTGTAGAGAGTTTGTCAGTGTAGAGAGTGTGTCAGTGTAGAGAGGGTGTCAGTGTAGAGAGTGTGTCAGTGTAGAGAGTGTGTCAATGTAGAGAGTGTGTCAGTGTAGAGAGTGTGTCAGTGTAGAGAGTGTGTCAATGTAGAGAGAGTGTGTCAGTGTAGAGAGTGGGTCAGTGTAGAGAGAGTGTCAGTGTAGTGAGAGTGTGTCAGTGTAGAGAGAGTGTGTCAGTGTAGAGAGAGTGTGTCAGTGTAGAGAGAGTGTCAGTGTAGAGAGTGTGTCATTGTAGAGAGAGTGTGTCAGTTTAGAGAGAGTTTGTGTAGAGAGGGTGTCAGTGTAGGGAGTGTGTCAGTGTAGAGAGTGTGTCAGTGTAGAGAGAGTGTGTGTAGAGAGTGTGTCAGTTTAGAGAGAGTGTGTGAGAGTGTGTGTCAGTGTAGAGAGTGTGTCAGTGTAGAGGGAGTGTCAGTGTAGAGAGTGTGTCAATGTAGAGAGTGTGTCAGTGTAGAGAGAGTGTCAGTGTAGAGAGTGTGTCAGTGTAGAGAGTGTGTCAGTGTAGAGAGTGTGTCAGTGTAGAGAGTGTGTCGGTGTAGAGAGTGTGTCGGTGTAGAGAGTGTGTCAGTGTAGAGAGTGTGTCAGTGTAGAGAGTGTGTCGGTGTAGAGAGTGTGTCAGTGTAGAGAGAGTGTGTCAGTGTAGAGAGTGTGTCGGTGTAGAGAGTGTGTCAGTGAAGAGAGAGTGTGTCAGTGTAGAGAGTGTGTCGGTGTAGAGAGTGTGTCGGTGTAGAGAGTGTGTCAGTGTAGAGAGGGTGTCAGTGTAGAGAGAGTGTCAGTGTAGAGAGAGTGTCAGTGTAGAGAGTGTGTCAATGTAGAGAGTGTGTCAATGTAGAGAGTGTGTCAGTGTAGAGAGCTTGTCAATGTAGAGAGTGTGTCAGTGTAGAGAGTGTGTCAGTGTAGAGAGTGTGTCAGTGTAGAAACTGTGTCAGTGTAGAGAGTATGTCAGTGTAGAGAGAGTCTGTCAGTGTAGAGATTTTGTCAGTGTAGAGAGTGTGTCAGTGTAGAGAGTGTGTTGGTGTAGAGAGAGTGTGTCAGTGTAGAGAGAGTGTGTCAGTGTAGAGAGTGTGTTGGTGTAGAGAGTCTGTCCGTGTATAGATTGTGTCAGTGTAGAGAGAGTGTCAGTGTAGAGAGTTTCAGTGTAGAGAGTGTGTCAGTGTAGAGAGTGTGTCAGTGTATAGAGAGTGTCAGTGTAGAGAGTGTGTCAGTGAAGAGAGTGTGTCAGTGTAGAGAGTGTGTCAGTGTAGAGAGTGTGTCAATGTAGAGAGTTTGTCAGTGTAGAGAGTGTGTCAGTGTAGAGAGTGTGTCGGTGTAGAGAGTGTGTCGGTGTAGAGAGTGTGTCAGTGTAGAGAGTTTGTCAGTGTAGAGAGTGTGTCAGTGTAGAGAGGGTGTCAGTGTAGAGAGTGTGTCAGTGTAGAGAGTGTGTCAATGTAGAGAGTGTGTCAGTGTAGAGAGTGTGTCAGTGTAGAGAGTGTGTCAATGTAGAGAGTGTGTCAGTGTAGAGAGTGTGTCTGTGTAGAGAGTGTGTCAATGTAGAGAGTGTGTCAGTGTAGAGAGTGTGTCAGTGTAGAGAGTGTGTCAATGTAGAGAGAGTGTGTCAGTGTAGAGAGTGGGTCAGTGTAGAGAGTGTCAGTGTAGTGAGAGTGTGTCAGTGTAGAGAGAGTGTGTCAGTGTAGAGAGAGTGTGTCAGTGTAGAGAGAGTGTCAGTGTAGAGAGTGTGTCATTGTAGAGAGAGTGTGTCAGTTTAGAGAGAGTTTGTGTAGAGAGGGTGTCAGTGTAGGGAGTGTGTCAGTGTAGAGAGTGTGTCAGTGTAGAGAGAGTGTGTGTAGAGAGTGTGTCAGTTTAGAGAGAGTGTGTGAGAGTGTGTGTCAGTGTAGAGAGTGTGTCAGTGTAGAGAGTGTATCAGTGTAGAGTGTGTCAGTGTAGAGGGAGTGTCAGTGTAGAGAGTGTGTCAATGTAGAGAGTGTGTCAGTGTAGAGAGAGTGTCAGTGTAGAGAGTGTGTCAGTGTAGAGAGTGTGTCAGTGTAGAGAGTGTGTCAGTGTAGAGAGTGTGTCGGTGTAGAGAGTGTGTCGGTGTAGAGAGTGTGTCAGTGTAGAGAGTGTGTCAGTGTAGAGAGTGTGTCGGTGTAGAGAGTGTGTCTGTGTAGAGAGAGTGTGTCAGTGTAGAGAGTGTGTCGGTGTAGAGAGTGTGTCAGTGAAGAGAGAGTGTGTCAGTGTAGAGAGTGTGTCGGTGTAGAGAGTGTGTCGGTGTAGAGAGTGTGTCAGTGTAGAGAGGGTGTCAGTGTAGAGAGAGTGTCAGTGTAGAGAGAGTGTCAGTGTAGAGAGTGTGTCAATGTAGAGAGTGTGTCAATGTAGAGAGTTTGTCAGTGTAGAGAGCTTGTCAATGTAGAGAGTGTGTCAGTGTAGAGAGTGTGTCAGTGTAGAGAGTGTGTCAGTGTAGAAACTGTGTCAGTGTAGAGAGTATGTCAGTGTAGAGAGAGTCTGTCAGTGTAGAGATTTTGTCAGTGTAGAGAGTGTGTCAGTGTAGAGAGTGTGTTGGTGTAGAGAGAGTGTGTCAGTGTAGAGAGAGTGTGTCAGTGTAGAGAGTCTGTCAGTGTAGAGAGTCTGTCAGTGTAGAGAGTGTGTCAGTGTAGAGAGTGTGTCAGTGTAGAGAGTCTGTCCGTGTATAGATTGTGTCAGTGTAGAGAGAGTGTCAGTGTAGAGAGTTTCAGTGTAGAGAGTGTGTCAGTGTAGAGAGTGTGTCAGTGTATAGAGAGTGTCAGTGTAGAGAGTGTGTCAGTGTAGAGAGTGTGTCAGTGTAGAGAGTGTTCCAGTGTAGAGAGTGTGTCAGTGTAGAGAGTGTGTCGGTGTAGAGAGTGTGTCAGTGTAGAGAGAGTGTGTCAGTGTAGAGAGTGTGTCGGTGTAGAGAGTGTGTCAGTGAAGAGAGAGTGTGTCAGTGTAGAGAGTGTGTCGGTGTAGAGAGTGTGTCGGTGTAGAGAGTGTGTCAGTGTAGAGAGGGTGTCAGTGTAGAGAGAGTGTCAGTGTAGAGAGAGTGTCAGTGTAGAGAGTGTGTCAATGTAGAGAGTGTGTCAATGTAGAGAGTTTGTCAGTGTAGAGAGCTTGTCAATGTAGAGAGTGTGTCAGTGTAGAGAGTGTGTCAGTGTAGAGAGTGTGTCAGTGTAGAAACTGTGTCAGTGTAGAGAGTATGTCAGTGTAGAGAGAGTCTGTCAGTGTAGAGATTTTGTCAGTGTAGAGAGTGTGTCAGTGTAGAGAGTGTGTTGGTGTAGAGAGAGTGTGTCAGTGTAGAGAGAGTGTGTCAGTGTAGAGAGTCTGTCAGTGTAGAGAGTCTGTCAGTGTAGAGAGTGTGTCAGTGTAGAGAGTGTGTCAGTGTAGAGAGTCTGTCCGTGTATAGATTGTGTCAGTGTAGAGAGAGTGTCAGTGTAGAGAGTTTCAGTGTAGAGAGTGTGTCAGTGTAGAGAGTGTGTCAGTGTAGAGAGAGTGTCAGTGTAGAGAGTGTGTCAGTGTAGAGAGTGTGTCAGTGTAGAGTGTGTCAGTGTAGAGAGTGTGTCGGTGTAGAGAGTGTGTCGGTGTAGAGAGTGTGTCAGTGTAGAGAGTGTGTCAGTGTAGAGAGTGTGTCGGTGTAGAGAGTGTGTCAGTGTAGAGAGAGTGTGTCAGTGTAGAGAGTGTGTCGGTGTAGAGAGTGTGTCAGTGAAGAGAGAGTGTGTCAGTGTAGAGAGTGTGTCGGTGTAGAGAGTGTGTCGGTGTAGAGAGTGTGTCAGTGTAGAGAGGGTGTCAGTGTAGAGAGAGTGTCAGTGTAGAGAGAGTGTCAGTGTAGAGAGTGTGTCAATGTAGAGAGTGTGTCAATGTAGAGAGTTTGTCAGTGTAGAGAGCTTGTCAATGTAGAGAGTGTGTCAGTGTAGAGAGTGTGTCAGTGTAGAGAGTGTGTCAGTGTAGAAACTGTGTCAGTGTAGAGAGTATGTCAGTGTAGAGAGAGTCTGTCAGTGTAGAGATTTTGTCAGTGTAGAGAGTGTGTCAGTGTAGAGAGTGTGTTGGTGTAGAGAGAGTGTGTCAGTGTAGAGAGAGTGTGTCAGTGTAGAGAGTCTGTCAGTGTAGAGAGTCTGTCAGTGTAGAGAGTGTGTCAGTGTAGAGAGTGTGTCAGTGTAGAGAGTCTGTCCGTGTATAGATTGTGTCAGTGTAGAGAGAGTGTCAGTGTAGAGAGTTTCAGTGTAGAGAGTGTGTCAGTGTAGAGAGTGTGTCAGTGTATAGAGAGTGTCAGTGTAGAGAGTGTGTCAGTGTAGAGAGTGTGTCAGTGTAGAGAGTGTTCCAGTGTAGAGAGTGTGTCAGTGTAGAGAGTGTGTCGGTGTAGAGAGTGTGTCAGTGTAGAGAGAGTGTGTCAGTGTAGAGAGTGTGTCGGTGTAGAGAGTGTGTCAGTGAAGAGAGAGTGTGTCAGTGTAGAGAGTGTGTCGGTGTAGAGAGTGTGTCGGTGTAGAGAGTGTGTCAGTGTAGAGAGGGTGTCAGTGTAGAGAGAGTGTCAGTGTAGAGAGAGTGTCAGTGTAGAGAGTGTGTCAATGTAGAGAGTGTGTCAATGTAGAGAGTTTGTCAGTGTAGAGAGCTTGTCAATGTAGAGAGTGTGTCAGTGTAGAGAGTGTGTCAGTGTAGAGAGTGTGTCAGTGTAGAAACTGTGTCAGTGTAGAGAGTATGTCAGTGTAGAGAGAGTCTGTCAGTGTAGAGATTTTGTCAGTGTAGAGAGTGTGTCAGTGTAGAGAGTGTGTTGGTGTAGAGAGAGTGTGTCAGTGTAGAGAGAGTGTGTCAGTGTAGAGAGTCTGTCAGTGTAGAGAGTCTGTCAGTGTAGAGAGTGTGTCAGTGTAGAGAGTGTGTCAGTGTAGAGAGTGTGTCAGTGTAGAGAGAGTGTGTCAGTGTAGAGAGTGTGTCGGTGTAGAGAGTGTGTCAGTGAAGAGAGAGTGTGTCAGTGTAGAGAGTGTGTCGGTGTAGAGAGTGTGTCGGTGTAGAGAGTGTGTCAGTGTAGAGAGGGTGTCAGTGTAGAGAGAGTGTCAGTGTAGAGAGAGTGTCAGTGTAGAGAGTGTGTCAATGTAGAGAGTGTGTCAATGTAGAGAGTTTGTCAGTGTAGAGAGCTTGTCAATGTAGAGAGTGTGTCAGTGTAGAGAGTGTGTCAGTGTAGAGAGTGTGTCAGTGTAGAAACTGTGTCAGTGTAGAGAGTATGTCAGTGTAGAGAGAGTCTGTCAGTGTAGAGATTTTGTCAGTGTAGAGAGTGTGTCAGTGTAGAGAGTGTGTTGGTGTAGAGAGAGTGTGTCAGTGTAGAGAGAGTGTGTCAGTGTAGAGAGTCTGTCAGTGTAGAGAGTCTGTCAGTGTAGAGAGTGTGTCAGTGTAGAGAGTGTGTCAGTGTAGAGAGTCTGTCCGTGTATAGATTGTGTCAGTGTAGAGAGAGTGTCAGTGTAGAGAGTTTCAGTGTAGAGAGTGTGTCAGTGTAGAGAGTGTGTCAGTGTATAGAGAGTGTCAGTGTAGAGAGTGTGTCAGTGTAGAGAGTGTGTCAGTGTAGAGAGTGTTCCAGTGTAGAGAGTGTGTCAGTGTAGAGAGTGTGTCGGTGTAGAGAGTGTGTCAGTGTAGAGAGAGTGTGTCAGTGTAGAGAGTGTGTCGGTGTAGAGAGTGTGTCAGTGAAGAGAGAGTGTGTCAGTGTAGAGAGTGTGTCGGTGTAGAGAGTGTGTCGGTGTAGAGAGTGTGTCAGTGTAGAGAGGGTGTCAGTGTAGAGAGAGTGTCAGTGTAGAGAGAGTGTCAGTGTAGAGAGTGTGTCAATGTAGAGAGTGTGTCAATGTAGAGAGTTTGTCAGTGTAGAGAGCTTGTCAATGTAGAGAGTGTGTCAGTGTAGAGAGTGTGTCAGTGTAGAGAGTGTGTCAGTGTAGAAACTGTGTCAGTGTAGAGAGTATGTCAGTGTAGAGAGAGTCTGTCAGTGTAGAGATTTTGTCAGTGTAGAGAGTGTGTCAGTGTAGAGAGTGTGTTGGTGTAGAGAGAGTGTGTCAGTGTAGAGAGAGTGTGTCAGTGTAGAGAGTCTGTCAGTGTAGAGAGTCTGTCAGTGTAGAGAGTGTGTCAGTGTAGAGAGTGTGTCAGTGTAGAGAGTCTGTCCGTGTATAGATTGTGTCAGTGTAGAGAGAGTGTCAGTGTAGAGAGTTTCAGTGTAGAGAGTGTGTCAGTGTAGAGAGTGTGTCAGTGTATAGAGAGTGTCAGTGTAGAGAGTGTGTCAGTGTAGAGAGTGTGTCAGTGTAGAGAGTGTTCCAGTGTAGAGAGTGTGTCAGTGTAGAGAGTGTGTCGGTGTAGAGAGTGTGTCAGTGTAGAGAGAGTGTGTCAGTGTAGAGAGTGTGTCGGTGTAGAGAGTGTGTCAGTGAAGAGAGAGTGTGTCAGTGTAGAGAGTGTGTCGGTGTAGAGAGTGTGTCGGTGTAGAGAGTGTGTCAGTGTAGAGAGTGTGTCAGTGTAGAGAGAGTGTCAGTGTAGAGAGAGTGTCAGTGTAGAGAGTGTGTCAATGTAGAGAGTGTGTCAATGTAGAGAGTGTGTCAGTGTAGAGAGTGTGTCAATGTAGAGAGTGTGTCAGTGTAGAGAGAGTGTCAGTGTAGAGAGTGTGTCAATGTAGAGAGTGCGTCAATGTAGAGAGTTTGTCAGTGTAGAGAGTGTGTCAATGTAGAGAGTGTGTCAGTGTAGAGAGTGGGTCAGTGTAGAGAGAGTGTCAGTGTAGTGAGAGTGTGTCAGTGTAGAGAGAGTGTGTCAGTGTAGAGAGAGTGTGTCAGTGTAGAGAGAGTGTCAGTGTAGAGAGTGTGTCATTGTAGAGAGAGTGTGTCAGTTTAGAGAGAGTTTGTGTAGAGAGGGTGTCAGTGTAGGGAGTGTGTCAGTGTAGAGAGTGTGTCAGTGTAGAGAGAGTGTGTGTAGAGAGTGTGTCAGTTTAGAGAGAGTGTGTGAGAGTGTGTGTCAGTGTAGAGAGTGTGTCAGTGTAGAGGGAGTGTCAGTGTAGAGAGTGTGTCAATGTAGAGAGTGTGTCAGTGTAGAGAGAGTGTCAGTGTAGAGAGTGTGTCAGTGTAGAGAGTGTGTCAGTGTAGAGAGTGTGTCAGTGTAGAGAGTGTGTCGGTGTAGAGAGTGTGTCGGTGTAGAGAGTGTGTCAGTGTAGAGAGTGTGTCAGTGTAGAGAGTGTGTCGGTGTAGAGAGTGTGTCAGTGTAGAGAGAGTGTGTCAGTGTAGAGAGTGTGTCGGTGTAGAGAGTGTGTCAGTGAAGAGAGAGTGTGTCAGTGTAGAGAGTGTGTCGGTGTAGAGAGTGTGTCGGTGTAGAGAGTGTGTCAGTGTAGAGAGGGTGTCAGTGTAGAGAGAGTGTCAGTGTAGAGAGAGTGTCAGTGTAGAGAGTGTGTCAATGTAGAGAGTGTGTCAATGTAGAGAGTGTGTCAGTGTAGAGAGCTTGTCAATGTAGAGAGTGTGTCAGTGTAGAGAGTGTGTCAGTGTAGAGAGTGTGTCAGTGTAGAAACTGTGTCAGTGTAGAGAGTATGTCAGTGTAGAGAGAGTCTGTCAGTGTAGAGATTTTGTCAGTGTAGAGAGTGTGTCAGTGTAGAGAGTGTGTTGGTGTAGAGAGAGTGTGTCAGTGTAGAGAGAGTGTGTCAGTGTAGAGAGTGTGTTGGTGTAGAGAGTCTGTCCGTGTATAGATTGTGTCAGTGTAGAGAGAGTGTCAGTGTAGAGAGTTTCAGTGTAGAGAGTGTGTCAGTGTAGAGAGTGTGTCAGTGTATAGAGAGTGTCAGTGTAGAGAGTGTGTCAGTGAAGAGAGTGTGTCAGTGTAGAGAGTGTGTCAGTGTAGAGAGTGTGTCAATGTAGAGAGTTTGTCAGTGTAGAGAGTGTGTCAGTGTAGAGAGTGTGTCGGTGTAGAGAGTGTGTCGGTGTAGAGAGTGTGTCAGTGTAGAGAGTTTGTCAGTGTAGAGAGTGTGTCAGTGTAGAGAGGGTGTCAGTGTAGAGAGTGTGTCAGTGTAGAGAGTGTGTCAATGTAGAGAGTGTGTCAGTGTAGAGAGTGTGTCAGTGTAGAGAGTGTGTCAATGTAGAGAGAGTGTGTCAGTGTAGAGAGTGGGTCAGTGTAGAGAGAGTGTCAGTGTAGTGAGAGTGTGTCAGTGTAGAGAGAGTGTGTCAGTGTAGAGAGAGTGTGTCAGTGTAGAGAGAGTGTCAGTGTAGAGAGTGTGTCATTGTAGAGAGAGTGTGTCAGTTTAGAGAGAGTTTGTGTAGAGAGGGTGTCAGTGTAGGGAGTGTGTCAGTGTAGAGAGTGTGTCAGTGTAGAGAGAGTGTGTGTAGAGAGTGTGTCAGTTTAGAGAGAGTGTGTGAGAGTGTGTGTCAGTGTAGAGAGTGTGTCAGTGTAGAGGGAGTGTCAGTGTAGAGAGTGTGTCAATGTAGAGAGTGTGTCAGTGTAGAGAGAGTGTCAGTGTAGAGAGTGTGTCAGTGTAGAGAGTGTGTCAGTGTAGAGAGTGTGTCAGTGTAGAGAGTGTGTCGGTGTAGAGAGTGTGTCGGTGTAGAGAGTGTGTCAGTGTAGAGAGTGTGTCAGTGTAGAGAGTGTGTCGGTGTAGAGAGTGTGTCAGTGTAGAGAGAGTGTGTCAGTGTAGAGAGTGTGTCGGTGTAGAGAGTGTGTCAGTGAAGAGAGAGTGTGTCAGTGTAGAGAGTGTGTCGGTGTAGAGAGTGTGTCGGTGTAGAGAGTGTGTCAGTGTAGAGAGGGTGTCAGTGTAGAGAGAGTGTCAGTGTAGAGAGAGTGTCAGTGTAGAGAGTGTGTCAATGTAGAGAGTGTGTCAATGTAGAGAGTGTGTCAGTGTAGAGAGCTTGTCAATGTAGAGAGTGTGTCAGTGTAGAGAGTGTGTCAGTGTAGAGAGTGTGTCAGTGTAGAAACTGTGTCAGTGTAGAGAGTATGTCAGTGTAGAGAGAGTCTGTCAGTGTAGAGATTTTGTCAGTGTAGAGAGTGTGTCAGTGTAGAGAGTGTGTTGGTGTAGAGAGAGTGTGTCAGTGTAGAGAGAGTGTGTCAGTGTAGAGAGTGTGTTGGTGTAGAGAGTCTGTCCGTGTATAGATTGTGTCAGTGTAGAGAGAGTGTCAGTGTAGAGAGTTTCAGTGTAGAGAGTGTGTCAGTGTAGAGAGTGTGTCAGTGTATAGAGAGTGTCAGTGTAGAGAGTGTGTCAGTGAAGAGAGTGTGTCAGTGTAGAGAGTGTGTCAGTGTAGAGAGTGTGTCAATGTAGAGAGTTTGTCAGTGTAGAGAGTGTGTCAGTGTAGAGAGTGTGTCGGTGTAGAGAGTGTGTCGGTGTAGAGAGTGTGTCAGTGTAGAGAGTTTGTCAGTGTAGAGAGTGTGTCAGTGTAGAGAGGGTGTCAGTGTAGAGAGTGTGTCAGTGTAGAGAGTGTGTCAATGTAGAGAGTGTGTCAGTGTAGAGAGTGTGTCAGTGTAGAGAGTGTGTCAATGTAGAGAGTGTGTCAGTGTAGAGAGTGTGTCTGTGTAGAGAGTGTGTCAATGTAGAGAGTGTGTCAGTGTAGAGAGTGTGTCAGTGTAGAGAGTGTGTCAATGTAGAGAGAGTGTGTCAGTGTAGAGAGTGGGTCAGTGTAGAGAGTGTCAGTGTAGTGAGAGTGTGTCAGTGTAGAGAGAGTGTGTCAGTGTAGAGAGAGTGTGTCAGTGTAGAGAGAGTGTCAGTGTAGAGAGTGTGTCATTGTAGAGAGAGTGTGTCAGTTTAGAGAGAGTTTGTGTAGAGAGGGTGTCAGTGTAGGGAGTGTGTCAGTGTAGAGAGTGTGTCAGTGTAGAGAGAGTGTGTGTAGAGAGTGTGTCAGTTTAGAGAGAGTGTGTGAGAGTGTGTGTCAGTGTAGAGAGTGTGTCAGTGTAGAGAGTGTATCAGTGTAGAGTGTGTCAGTGTAGAGGGAGTGTCAGTGTAGAGAGTGTGTCAATGTAGAGAGTGTGTCAGTGTAGAGAGAGTGTCAGTGTAGAGAGTGTGTCAGTGTAGAGAGTGTGTCAGTGTAGAGAGTGTGTCAGTGTAGAGAGTGTGTCGGTGTAGAGAGTGTGTCGGTGTAGAGAGTGTGTCAGTGTAGAGAGTGTGTCAGTGTAGAGAGTGTGTCGGTGTAGAGAGTGTGTCTGTGTAGAGAGAGTGTGTCAGTGTAGAGAGTGTGTCGGTGTAGAGAGTGTGTCAGTGAAGAGAGAGTGTGTCAGTGTAGAGAGTGTGTCGGTGTAGAGAGTGTGTCGGTGTAGAGAGTGTGTCAGTGTAGAGAGGGTGTCAGTGTAGAGAGAGTGTCAGTGTAGAGAGAGTGTCAGTGTAGAGAGTGTGTCAATGTAGAGAGTGTGTCAATGTAGAGAGTTTGTCAGTGTAGAGAGCTTGTCAATGTAGAGAGTGTGTCAGTGTAGAGAGTGTGTCAGTGTAGAGAGTGTGTCAGTGTAGAAACTGTGTCAGTGTAGAGAGTATGTCAGTGTAGAGAGAGTCTGTCAGTGTAGAGATTTTGTCAGTGTAGAGAGTGTGTCAGTGTAGAGAGTGTGTTGGTGTAGAGAGAGTGTGTCAGTGTAGAGAGAGTGTGTCAGTGTAGAGAGTCTGTCAGTGTAGAGAGTCTGTCAGTGTAGAGAGTGTGTCAGTGTAGAGAGTGTGTCAGTGTAGAGAGTCTGTCCGTGTATAGATTGTGTCAGTGTAGAGAGAGTGTCAGTGTAGAGAGTTTCAGTGTAGAGAGTGTGTCAGTGTAGAGAGTGTGTCAGTGTATAGAGAGTGTCAGTGTAGAGAGTGTGTCAGTGTAGAGAGTGTGTCAGTGTAGAGAGTGTTCCAGTGTAGAGAGTGTGTCAGTGTAGAGAGTGTGTCGGTGTAGAGAGTGTGTCAGTGTAGAGAGAGTGTGTCAGTGTAGAGAGTGTGTCGGTGTAGAGAGTGTGTCAGTGAAGAGAGAGTGTGTCAGTGTAGAGAGTGTGTCGGTGTAGAGAGTGTGTCGGTGTAGAGAGTGTGTCAGTGTAGAGAGGGTGTCAGTGTAGAGAGAGTGTCAGTGTAGAGAGAGTGTCAGTGTAGAGAGTGTGTCAATGTAGAGAGTGTGTCAATGTAGAGAGTTTGTCAGTGTAGAGAGCTTGTCAATGTAGAGAGTGTGTCAGTGTAGAGAGTGTGTCAGTGTAGAGAGTGTGTCAGTGTAGAAACTGTGTCAGTGTAGAGAGTATGTCAGTGTAGAGAGAGTCTGTCAGTGTAGAGATTTTGTCAGTGTAGAGAGTGTGTCAGTGTAGAGAGTGTGTTGGTGTAGAGAGAGTGTGTCAGTGTAGAGAGAGTGTGTCAGTGTAGAGAGTCTGTCAGTGTAGAGAGTCTGTCAGTGTAGAGAGTGTGTCAGTGTAGAGAGTGTGTCAGTGTAGAGAGTCTGTCCGTGTATAGATTGTGTCAGTGTAGAGAGAGTGTCAGTGTAGACAGTTTCAGTGTAGAGAGTGTGTCAGTGTAGAGAGTGTGTCAGTGTAGAGAGAGTGTCAGTGTAGAGAGTGTGTCAGTGTAGAGAGTGTGTCAGTGTAGAGTGTGTCAGTGTAGAGAGTGTGTCGGTGTAGAGAGTGTGTCGGTGTAGAGAGTGTGTCAGTGTAGAGAGTGTGTCAGTGTAGAGAGTGTGTCGGTGTAGAGAGTGTGTCAGTGTAGAGAGAGTGTGTCAGTGTAGAGAGTGTGTCGGTGTAGAGAGTGTGTCAGTGAAGAGAGAGTGTGTCAGTGTAGAGAGTGTGTCGGTGTAGAGAGTGTGTCGGTGTAGAGAGTGTGTCAGTGTAGAGAGGGTGTCAGTGTAGAGAGAGTGTCAGTGTAGAGAGAGTGTCAGTGTAGAGAGTGTGTCAATGTAGAGAGTGTGTCAATGTAGAGAGTTTGTCAGTGTAGAGAGCTTGTCAATGTAGAGAGTGTGTCAGTGTAGAGAGTGTGTCAGTGTAGAGAGTGTGTCAGTGTAGAAACTGTGTCAGTGTAGAGAGTATGTCAGTGTAGAGAGAGTCTGTCAGTGTAGAGATTTTGTCAGTGTAGAGAGTGTGTCAGTGTAGAGAGTGTGTTGGTGTAGAGAGAGTGTGTCAGTGTAGAGAGAGTGTGTCAGTGTAGAGAGTCTGTCAGTGTAGAGAGTCTGTCAGTGTAGAGAGTGTGTCAGTGTAGAGAGTGTGTCAGTGTAGAGAGTCTGTCCGTGTATAGATTGTGTCAGTGTAGAGAGAGTGTCAGTGTAGAGAGTTTCAGTGTAGAGAGTGTGTCAGTGTAGAGAGTGTGTCAGTGTATAGAGAGTGTCAGTGTAGAGAGTGTGTCAGTGTAGAGAGTGTGTCAGTGTAGAGAGTGTTCCAGTGTAGAGAGTGTGTCAGTGTAGAGAGTGTGTCGGTGTAGAGAGTGTGTCAGTGTAGAGAGAGTGTGTCAGTGTAGAGAGTGTGTCGGTGTAGAGAGTGTGTCAGTGAAGAGAGAGTGTGTCAGTGTAGAGAGTGTGTCGGTGTAGAGAGTGTGTCGGTGTAGAGAGTGTGTCAGTGTAGAGAGGGTGTCAGTGTAGAGAGAGTGTCAGTGTAGAGAGAGTGTCAGTGTAGAGAGTGTGTCAATGTAGAGAGTGTGTCAATGTAGAGAGTTTGTCAGTGTAGAGAGCTTGTCAATGTAGAGAGTGTGTCAGTGTAGAGAGTGTGTCAGTGTAGAGAGTGTGTCAGTGTAGAAACTGTGTCAGTGTAGAGAGTATGTCAGTGTAGAGAGAGTCTGTCAGTGTAGAGATTTTGTCAGTGTAGAGAGTGTGTCAGTGTAGAGAGTGTGTTGGTGTAGAGAGAGTGTGTCAGTGTAGAGAGAGTGTGTCAGTGTAGAGAGTCTGTCAGTGTAGAGAGTCTGTCAGTGTAGAGAGTGTGTCAGTGTAGAGAGTGTGTCAGTGTAGAGAGTCTGTCCGTGTATAGATTGTGTCAGTGTAGAGAGAGTGTCAGTGTAGAGAGTTTCAGTGTAGAGAGTGTGTCAGTGTAGAGAGTGTGTCAGTGTATAGAGAGTGTCAGTGTAGAGAGTGTGTCAGTGTAGAGAGTGTGTCAGTGTAGAGAGTGTTCCAGTGTAGAGAGTGTGTCAGTGTAGAGAGTGTGTCGGTGTAGAGAGTGTGTCAGTGTAGAGAGAGTGTGTCAGTGTAGAGAGTGTGTCGGTGTAGAGAGTGTGTCAGTGAAGAGAGAGTGTGTCAGTGTAGAGAGTGTGTCGGTGTAGAGAGTGTGTCGGTGTAGAGAGTGTGTCAGTGTAGAGAGTGTGTCAGTGTAGAGAGAGTGTCAGTGTAGAGAGAGTGTCAGTGTAGAGAGTGTGTCAATGTAGAGAGTGTGTCAATGTAGAGAGTGTGTCAGTGTAGAGAGTGTGTCAATGTAGAGAGTGTGTCAGTGTAGAGAGAGTGTCAGTGTAGAGAGTGTGTCAATGTAGAGAGTGCGTCAATGTAGAGAGTTTGTCAGTGTAGAGAGTGTGTCAATGTAGAGAGTGTGTCAGTGTAGAGAGTGTGTCAGTGTAGAGAGTGTGTCAGTGTAGAAACTGTGTCAGTGTAGAGAGTATGTCAGTGTAGAGAGAGTCTGTCAGTGTAGAGATTTTGTCAGTGTAGAGAGTGTGTCAGTGTAGAGAGTGTGTTGGTGTAGAGAGTCTGTCCGTGTATAGATTGTGTCAGTGTAGAGAGAGTGTCAGTATAGAGAGTGTCAGTGTAGAGAGTGTGTCAGTGTAGAGAGTGTGTCAGTGTAGAGAGTGTGTCAGTGTAGAGAGTGTGTCAATGTAGAGAGTTTGTCAGTGTAGAGAGTGTGTCAGTGTAGAGAGTGTGTCGGTGTAGAGAGTGTGTCGGTGTAGAGAGTGTGTCAGTGTAGAGAGTGTGTCAGTGTAGAGAGTGTGTCAATGTAGAGAGTGTGTCAATGTAGAGAGTTTGTCAGTGTAGAGAGTGTGTCAGTGTAGAGAGTGTGTCGGTGTAGAGAGTGTGTCGGTGTAGAGAGTGTGTCAGTGTAGAGAGTGTGTCAGTGTAGAGAGTGTGTCAATGTAGAGAGAGTGTGTCAGTGTAGAGTGTGTCAGTGTAGAGTGTGTCTGTGTAGAGAGTGTGTGTAGAGAGTGTGTCAGTGTAGAGAGTGGGTCAGTGTAGAGAGTGTGTCAGTGTAGAGAGAGTGTCAGTGTAGTGAGAGTGTGTCAGGGTAGAGAGAGTGTGTCAGTGTAGAGAGAGTGTGTCAGTGTAGAGAGAGTGTCAGTGTAGAGAGTGTGACATTGTAGAGAGAGTGTGTCAGTTTAGAGAGAGTTTGTGTAGAGAGGGTGTCAGTGTAGGGAGTGTGTCAGTGTAGAGAGTGTGTCAGTGTAGAGAGAGTGTGTGTAGAGAGTGTGTCAGTTTAGAGAGAGTGTGTGAGAGTGTGTGTCAGTGTAGAGAGTGTGTCAGTGTAGAGAGTGTATCAGTGTAGAGTGTGTCAGTGTAGAGGGAGTGTCAGTGTAGAGAGTGTGTCAATGTAGAGAGTGTGTCAGTGTAGAGAGAGTGTCAGTGTAGAGAGTGTGTCAGTGTAGAGAGTGTGTCAGTGTAGAGAGTGTGTCGGTGTAGAGAGTGTGTCGGTGTAGAGAGTGTGTCAGTGTAGAGAGTGTGTCAGTGTAGAGAGTGTGTCGGTGTAGAGAGTGTGTCAGTGTAGAGAGAGTGTGTCAGTGTAGAGAGTGTGTCGGTGTAGAGAGTGTGTCAGTGAAGAGAGAGTGTGTCAGTGTAGAGAGTGTGTCGGTGTAGAGAGTGTGTCGGTGTAGAGAGTGTGTCAGTGTAGAGCGGGTGTCAGTGTAGAGAGAGTGTCAGTGTAGAGAGAGTGTCAGTGTAGAGAGTGTGTCAGTGTAGAGAGTGTGTCAGTGTAGAGAGTGTGTCGGTGTAGAGAGTGTGTCGGTGTAGAGAGTGTGTCAGTGTAGAGAGTGTGTCAGTGTAGAGAGTGTGTCAATGTAGAGAGAGTGTGTCAGTGTAGAGTGTGTCAGTGTAGAGTGTGTCTGTGTAGAGAGTGTGTGTAGAGAGTGTGTCAGTGTAGAGAGTGGGTCAGTGTAGAGAGTGTGTCAGTGTAGAGAGAGTGTCAGTGTAGTGAGAGTGTGTCAGTGTAGAGAGAGTGTGTCAGTGTAGAGAGAGTGTGTCAGTGTAGAGAGAGTGTCAGTGTAGAGAGTGTGTCATTGTAGAGAGAGTGTGTCAGTTTAGAGAGAGTTTGTGTAGAGAGGGTGTCAGTGTAGGGAGTGTGTCAGTGTAGAGAGTGTGTCAGTGTAGAGAGAGTGTGTGTAGAGAGTGTGTCAGTTTAGAGAGAGTGTGTGAGAGTGTGTGTCAGTGTAGAGAGTGTGTCAGTGTAGAGAGTGTATCAGTGTAGAGTGTGTCAGTGTAGAGGGAGTGTCAGTGTAGAGAGTGTGTCAATGTAGAGAGTGTGTCAGTGTAGAGAGAGTGTCAGTGTAGAGAGTGTGTCAGTGTAGAGAGTGTGTCAGTGTAGAGAGTGTGTCGGTGTAGAGAGTGTGTCGGTGTAGAGAGTGTGTCAGTGTAGAGAGTGTGTCAGTGTAGAGAGTGTGTCGGTGTAGAGAGTGTGTCAGTGTAGAGAGAGTGTGTCAGTGTAGAGAGTGTGTCGGTGTAGAGAGTGTGTCAGTGAAGAGAGAGTGTGTCAGTGTAGAGAGTGTGTCGGTGTAGAGAGTGTGTCGGTGTAGAGAGTGTGTCAGTGTAGAGCGGGTGTCAGTGTAGAGAGAGTGTCAGTGTAGAGAGAGTGTCAGTGTAGAGAGTGTGTCAATGTAGAGAGTGTGTCAATGTAGAGAGTGTGTCAGTGTAGAGAGCTTGTCAATGTAGAGAGTGTGTCAGTGTAGAGAGTGTGTCAGTGTAGAGAGTGTGTCAGTGTAGAAACTGTGTCAGTGTAGAGAGTATGTCAGTGTAGAGAGAGTCTGTCAGTGTAGAGATTTTGTCAGTGTAGAGAGTGTGTCAGTGTAGAGAGTGTGTTGGTGTAGAGAGAGTGTGTCAGTGTAGAGAGAGTGTGTCAGTGTAGAGAGTCTGTCAGTGTAGAGAGTCTGTCAGTGTAGAGAGTGTGTCAGTGTAGAGAGTCTGTCCGTGTATAGATTGTGTCAGTGTAGAGAGAGTGTCAGTGTAGAGAGTTTCAGTGTAGAGAGTGTGTCAGTGTAGAGAGTGTGTCAGTGTATAGAGAGTGTCAGTGTAGAGAGTGTGTCAGTGTAGAGAGTGTGTCAGTGTAGAGAGTGTGTCAGTGTAGAGAGTGTTCCAGTGTAGAGAGAGTGTGTGTAGAGAGTTTCAGTGTAGAGAGTGTGTCAGTGTAGAGAGTGTGTCAGTGTATAGAGAGTGTCAGTGTAGAGAGTGTGTCAGTGTAGAGAGTGTGTCAGTGTAGAGAGTGTGTCAGTGTAGAGTGTGTCAATGTAGAGAGTTTGTCAGTGTAGAGAGTGTGTCAGTGTAGAGAGTGTGTCGGTGTAGAGAGTGTGTCGGTGTAGAGAGTGTGTCGGTGTAGAGAGTGTGTCAGTGTAGAGAGTGTGTCAGTGTAGAGAGTGTGTCAATGTAGAGAGAGTGTGTCAGTGTAGAGTGTGTCAGTGTAGAGAGTGTGTGTAGAGAGTGTGTCAGTGTAGAGAGTGGGTCAGTGTAGAGAGTGTGTCAGTGTAGAGAGAGTGTCAGTGTAGCGAGAGTGTGTCAGTGTAGAGAGAGTGTGTCAGTGTAGAGAGAGTGTGTCAGTGTAGAGAGAGTGTCAGTGTAGAGAGTGTGTCATTGTAGAGAGAGTGTGTCAGTTTAGAGAGAGTTTGTGTAGAGAGGGTGTCAGTGTAGGGAGTGTGTCAGTGTAGAGAGTGTGTCAGTGTAGAGAGAGTGTGTGTAGAGAGTGTGTCAGTGTAGAGAGAGTGTGTGAGAGTGTGTGTCAGTGTAGAGAGTGTGTCAGTGTAGAGAGTGTATCAGTGTAGAGTGTGTCAGTGTAGAGGGAGTGTCAGTGTAGAGAGTGTGTCAATGTAGAGAGTGTGTCAGTGTAGAGAGAGTGTCAGTGTAGAGAGTGTGTCGGTGTAGAGAGTGTGTTGGTGTAGGTAGTGTGTCAGTGTAGAGAGTGTGTCGGTGTAGAGAGTGTGTCGGTGTAGAGAGTGTGTCAGTGTAGAGAGTGTGTCAGTGTAGAGAGTGTGTCGGTGTAGAGAGTGTGTCAGTGTAGAGAGAGTGTGTCAGTGTAGAGAGTGTGTCGGTGTAGAGAGTGTGTCAGTGAAGAGAGAGTGTGTCAGTGTAGAGAGTGTGTCGGTGTAGAGAGTGTGTCGGTGTAGAGATTGTGTCAGTGTAGAGAGGGTGTCAGTGTAGAGAGAGTGTCAGTGTAGAGAGAGTGTCAGTGTAGAGAGTGTGTCAATGTAGAGAGTGTGTCAATGTAGAGAGTGTGTCAGTGTAGAGAGCTTGTCAATGTAGAGAGTGTGTCAGTGTAGAGAGTGTGTCAGTGTAGAGAGTGTGTCAGTGTAGAAACTGTGTCAGTGTAGAGAGTATGTCAGTGTAGATAGAGTCTGTCAGTGTAGAGATTTTGTCAGTGTAGAGAGTGTGTCAGTATAGAGAGTGTGTTGATGTAGAGAGAGTGTGTCAGTGTAGAGAGAGTGTGTCAGTGTAGAGAGTCTGTCAGTGTAGAGAGTGTGTCAGTGTAGAGAGTGTGTCAGTGTAGAGAGTCTGTCCGTGTATAGATTGTGTCAGTGTAGAGAGAGTGTCAGTGTAGAGAGTTTCAGTGTAGAGAGTGTGTCAGTGTAGAGAGTGTGTCAGTGTATAGAGAGTGTCAGTGTAGAGAGTGTGTCAGTGTAGAGAGTGTGTCAGTGTAGAGAGTGTGTCAGTGTAGAGCGTGTTCCAGTGTAGAGAGAGTGTGTGTAGAGTGTGTCAGTGTAGAGAGAGGGTGTCAGTGTAGAGAGTCTGTCAGTGCAGAGAGTGTGTCGGTGTAGAGAGAATGTCAGTGTAGAGAGTGTCAGTGTAGAGAGTGTGTCAGTGTAGAGAAAGTGGCAGTGTAGAGAGTGTGTCAGTGTAGAGAGTGTGTCAGTGTAGAGAGTGTGTCAGTGTAGAGAGAGTGTGTGTAGAGTGTGTCAGTGGAGAGAGAGTGTGTCAGTGTAGAGAGTCTGTCAGTGCAGAGAGTGTGTCGGTGTAGAGAGAATGTCAGTGTAGAGAGTGTCAGTGTAGAGAGTGTGTCAGTGGAGAGAGTATGTCAGTGTAGAGAGTGTGTCAGTGTAGAGAAAGTGGCAGTGTAGAGAGTGTGTCAGCGTAGAGAGTGTGTCAGTGTAGAGAGAGTGGCAGTGTAGCGAGTCTGTCAGTGTAGAGAGTGTGTCAGTATAATGAGTGTGTCAGTGTAGAGAGTGTGTCAGTATAGAGAGTCTGTCCGTGTAGAGATTGTGTCAGTATAGAGAGAGTGTCAGTGTAGAGAGAGTGTCAGTATAGAGAGTGTCAGTGTAGAGAGTGTGTCAGTGTAGAGAGTGTGTCAGTAAAGAGAGTCTGTCCGTGTAGAGATTGTGTCAGTATAGAGAGAGTGTCAGTGTAGAGAGTGTGTCGGTGTAGAGAGTGTGTCAGTGTAGAGAGTGTGTTTGTGTATAGAGAGTGTCAGTGTAGAGAGAGTGTCAGTGTAGAGAGTGTGTCAGTGTAGAGAATGTGTCATTGTAGAGAGAGTGTGTGTAGAGAGTGTGTCAGTGTAGCGAGAGTGTCGGTGTAGAGAGAGTGTGTCAGTGTAGAGAGTGTGTCAGTGTAGAGAGTGTGTCAGTGTAGAGAGAGTGTGTCAGTGTAGAGAGAGTGTGTCAGTGTAGAGTCTGTCCGCGTAGAGATAGTGTCAGTGTAGAGAGAGTGTCAGTGTAGAGAGTGTCAGTGTAGACAGTGTGTCAGTGTAGAGAGTGTGTCAGTGTTTAGAGTCTGTCAGTGTAGAGAGAGTGTGTCAGTGTAGAGAGTGTGTCAGTGTAGAGAGTCTGTCAGTGTAGAGAGTGTGTCGGTGTAGAGAGAGTGTCAGTGTAGAGAGAGTGTCAGTGTAGAGAGTGTGTCCGTGTAGAGAGTCTGTCAGTGTAGAGAGTGTGTCAGTGTAGAGAGTGTGTCAGTGTAGAGAGATTGGCAGTGTAGAGAGTGTGTCAGTGCAGAGAGTGTGTCAGTGTAGAGAGAGTGGCAGTGTAGAGAGTGTGTCGGTGTAGAGAGTGTGTCGGTGTAGAGAGTGTGTCGGTGTAGAGAGTGTGTCAGTGTAGAGAGTGTGTCGGTGTAGAGAGTGTGTCAGTGTAGAGAGTGTGTCAGTGTAGAGAGTGTGTCGGTGTAGAGAGTGTGTCAGTGTAGAGAGAGTGTGTCAGTGTAGAGAGTGTGTCGGTGTAGAGAGAGTGTCAGTGTAGAGAGAGTGTCAGTGTAGAGAGTGTGTCAGTGTAGAGAGTGTGTCAGTGTAGATAGTGTGTTGGTGTAGAGAGTGTGTCGTTGTAGAGAGTGTGTCAGTGTAGAGAGTGTGTCGGTGTAGAGAGTGTTTCAGTGTAGAGAGTGTGTCAGTGTAGAGAGTGTGTCGGTGTAGAGAGTGTGTCAGTGTAGAGAGAGTGTGTCAGTTTAGAGAGTGTGTCGGTGTAGAGAGTGTGTCAGGGTAGAGAGTGTGTCAGTGCAGAGAGTGTGTCGGTGTAGAGAGAATGTCAGTGTAGAGAGTGTCAGTGTAGAGAGTGTGTCAGTGGAGAGAGTCTGTCAGTGTAGAGAGTGTGTCAGTGTAGAGAAAGTGGCAGTGTAGAGAGTGTGTCAGTGTAGAGAGTTTGTCAGTGTAGAGAGAGTGGCAGTGTAGAGAGTCTGTCAGTGTAGAGAGTGTGTCAGTATAGAGAGTGTGTCAGTGTAGAGAGTGTGTCAGTATAGAGAGTCTGTCCGTGTAGAGATTGTGTCAGTATAGAGAGAGTGTCAGTATAGAGAGAGTGTCAGTATAGAGAGTGTCAGTGTAGAGAGTGTGTCAGTGTAGAGAGTGTGTCATTAAAGAGAGTATGTCAGTGTAGAGAGTGTGTCAGTGTAGAGAGTGTGTCGGTGTAGAGAGTGTGTCAGTGTAGAGAGTGTGTCAGTGTAGAGAGTCTGTCAGTGTAGAGAGTCTGTCAGTGTAGAGAGTGTGTTAGTGTATAGAGAGTGTCAGTTTAGAGAGAGTTTCAGTGTAGAGAGTGTGTCAGTGTAGAGAGTGTGTGTAGAGAGTGTGTCAGTGTAGAGAATGTGTCATTGTAGAGAGAGTGTGTGTAGAGAGTGTGTCAGTGTAGATAGAGTGTCGGTGTAGAGAGAGTGTGTCAGTGTAGAGAGTGTGTCAGTGTAGAGAGTGTGTCAGTGTAGAGAGAGTGTGTCAGTGTAGAGAGAGTGTGTCAGTGTAGAGTCTGTCCGTGTAGAGATAGTGTCAGTGTAGAGAGAGTGTCAGTGTAGAGAGTGTGTCAGTGTAGACAGTGTGTCAGTGTAGAGAGTGTGTGTCAGTGTAGAGAGTCTGTCAGTGTACAGAGTGTGTCAGTGTATAGAGAGTGTCAGTGTAGAGAGTGTGTAAGTGTAGAGAGTGTGTCAGTGTAGAGAGTGTGTCAGTGTAGAGAGTCTGTCAGTGTAGAGAGTGTGTCGGTGTAGAGAGAGTGTCAGTGTAGAGATAGTGTCAGTGTAGAGAGTGTGTCAGTGTAGAGAGTCTGTCAGTGTAGAGAGTGTGTCAGTGTAGAGAGTGTGTCAGTGTAGAGAGATTGGCAGTGTAGAGAGTGTGTCAGTGCAGAGAGTGTGTCAGTGTAGAGAGAGTGGCAGTGTAGAGAGTGTGTCGGTGTAGAGAGTGTGTCGGTGTAGAGAGTGTGTCGGTGTAGAGAGTGTGTCGGTGTAGAGAGTGTGTCGGTGTAGAGAGTGTGTCAGTGTAGAGAGTGTGTCAGTGTAGAGAGTGTGTCGGTGTAGAGAGTGTGTCAGTGTAGAGAGAGTGTGTCAGTGTAGAGAGTGTGTCGGTGTAGAGAGAGTGTCAGTGTAGAGAGAGTGTCAGTGTAGAGAGTGTGTCAGTGTAGAGAGTGTGTCAGTGTAGATAGTGTGTTGGTGTAGAGAGTGTGTCGTTGTAGAGAGTGTTTCAGTGTAGAGAGTGTGTTTGTGTGGAGAGTGTTTCAGTGTAGAGAGTGTGTCAGTGTAGAGAGTGTGTCGGTGTAGAGTGTGTCAGTGTAGAGAGAGTGTGTCAGTGTAGAGAGTGTGTCGGTGTAGAGAGTGTGTCGGTGTAGAGAGTGTGTCAGTGTAGAGAGTGTGTCGGTGTAGAGAGTGTGTCAGTGTAGAGAGTCTGTCAGTGTAGAGAGTGTGTCAGTGTAAAGAGTGTGTAGAGAGTGTGTCAGTGTAGAGAGAGTGTCGGTGTAGAGAGAGTGTGTCAGTGTAGAGAGTGTGTCAGTGTAGAGAGTGTGTCAGTGTAGAGAGAGTGTGTCAGTGTAGAGAGAGTGTGTCAGTGTAGAGAGAGTGTCAGTGTAGAGAGTGTGTCATTGTAGAGAGTGTGTGTCAGTGTAGAGGGGGTGTGTCAGTGTAGAGAGAGTGTGTGTAGAGAGGGTGTCAGTGTAGAGAGTGTGTCAGTGTAGAGAGTGTGTCAGTGTAGAGAGAGTGTGTGTAGAGAGTGTGTCAGTGTAGAGAGAGTGTGTGAGAGTGTGTGTCAGTGTAGAGAGAGTGTGTGTAGAGAGGGTGTCAGTGTAGAGAGAGTGTCAGTGTAGAGTGTGTGTCAGTGTAGAGAGTGTGTCAGTGTAGAGAGTGTGTCGGTGTAGAGAGAGTGTCAGTGTAGAGAGAGTGTCAGTGTAGAGAGTGTGTCAGTGTAGAGAGTGTGTCAGTGTAGATAGTGTGTTGGTGTAGAGAGTGTGTCGTTGTAGAGAGTGTTTCAGTGTAGAGAGTGTGTTGGTGTGGAGAGTGTTTCAGTGTAGAGAGTGTGTCAGTGTAGAGAGTGTGTCGGTGTAGAGTGTGTCAGTGTAGAGAGAGTGTGTCAGTGTAGAGAGTGTGTCGGTGTAGAGAGTGTGTCGGTGTAGAGAGTGTGTCAGTGTAGAGAGTGTGTCGGTGTAGAGAGTGTGTCAGTGTAGAGAGTCTGTCAGTGTAGAGAGTGTGTCAGTGTAAAGAGTGTGTGTAGAGAGTGTGTCAGTGTAGAGAGAGTGTCGGTGTAGAGAGAGTGTGTCAGTGTAGAGAGTGTGTCAGTGTAGAGAGTGTGTCAGTGTAGAGAGAGTGTGTCAGTGTAGAGAGAGTGTGTCAGTGTAGAGAGAGTGTCAGTGTAGAGAGTGTGTCATTGTAGAGAGTGTGTGTCAGTGTAGAGGGGGTGTGTCAGTGTAGAGAGAGTGTGTGTAGAGAGGGTGTCAGTGTAGAGAGTGTGTCAGTGTAGAGAGTGTGTCAGTGTAGAGAGAGTGTGTGTAGAGAGTGTGTCAGTGTAGAGAGAGTGTGTGAGAGTGTGTGTCAGTGTAGAGAGAGTGTGTGTAGAGAGGGTGTCAGTGTAGAGAGAGTGTCAGTGTAGAGTGTGTGTCAGTGTAGAGAGTGTGTCAGTGTAGAGAGTGTGTCAGTGTAGAGAGTGTGTCAGTGTAGAGAGTGTGTCAGTGTAGAAACTGTGTCAGTGTAGAGAGAGTGTGTGTAGAGAGTGTGTCAGTGTAGAGAGTGTGTGTGGGAGTGTGTGTCAGTGTAGAGAGAGTGTGTGTAGAGAGGGTGTCAGTGTAGAGAGTGTGTCAATGTAGAGAGTGTGTCAGTGTAGAGAGTCTGTTCGTGTAGAGATTGTGTCAGTGTAGAGATTGTGTCAGTGTAAAGAGTCTGTCAGTGTAGAGAGTGTGTCAGTGTATAGAGAGTGTCAGTGTAGAGAGAGTGTCAGTGTAGAGTGTGTCAGTGTAGAGAGTGTGTCAGTGTAGAGAGTGTGTCAGTGTAGAGAGAGTGTGTTTAGAGAGTGTGTCAGTGTAGAGAGTGTGTGTGGGAGTGTGTGTCAGTGTAGAGAGAGTGTGTGTAGAGAGGGTGTCAGTGTAGAGAGTGTGTCAATGTAGAGAGTGTGTCAGTGTAGAGAGTCTGTTCGTGTAGAGATTGTGTCAGTGTAGAGATTGTGTCAGTGTAAAGAGTCTGTCAGTGTAGAGAGTGTGTCAGTGTATAGAGAGTGTCAGTGTAGAGAGAGTGTCAGTGTAGAGTGTGTCAGTGTAGAGAGTGTGTCAGTGTAGAGAGTGTGTCAGTGTAGAGAGAGTGCGTGTAGAGAGTGTGTCAGTGTAGAGAGTGTGTCAGTGTATAGAGAGTGTCAGTGTAGAGAGTGTGTCAGTGTAGAGAGTGTGTCAGTGTAGAGAGTGTGTCAGTGTAGAGAGAATGTCAGTGTAGAGAGAGTGGCAGTGTAGAGAGTCTGTCAGTGTAGAGAGTGTGTCAGTGTAGAGAGTGTGTCAGTGTAGAGAGTCTGTTCGTGTAGAGATTGTGTCAGTGTAGAGAGTGTGTCAGTGTAGATAGAGTGTATGTAGAGAGAGTGTGTCAGTGTAGAGAGAGTGTGTCAGTTTCGAGAGAGTGTGTCAGTGTAGAGAGTGTGTCAGTTTAGAGAGAGTGTGTCAGTGTAGAGAGTGTGTCAGTGTAGAGAGTGTGTCAGTGTAGAGAGAGTGTGTCAGTGTAGAGAGAGTTTGTCAGTGTAGAGAGAGTGTGTCAGTGTAGAAAGTGTGTGTGTAGAGACAGTGTGTCAGTGTAGAGTGAGTGTCAGTGTAGAGAGAGTATCAGTGTAGAGAGTGTGTCAGTGTAGAGAGAGTGTGTCAGTGTAGAAAGTGTGTGTGTAGAGAGAGTGTTTCAGTGTAGAAAGTGTGTGTGTAGAGAGAGTGTGTCAGTGTAGAGAGAGTGTGTCAGTGTAGAGAGAGTGTGTCAGTGTAGAAAGTGTGTGTGTAGAGTGTGTCAGTGTAGAGAGAGTGTGTCAGTATAGAGAGTGTGTGTGTAGAGAGAGTGTGTCAGTGTAGAGGGAGTGTGTCAGTGTAGAGAGTGTGTCGGTGTAGAGAGAGTGTGTCAGTGTAGAGAGAGTGTGTCAGTGTAGAAAGTGTGTGTGTAGAGAGTGTTTCAGTGTAGAAAGTGTGTGTGTAGAGAGAGTGTGTCAGTGTAGAGGGAGTGTGTCAGTGTAGAGAGTGTGTCGGTGTAGAGAGAGTGTGTCAGTGTAGAGAGAGTGTGTCAGTATAGAGAGTGTGTCAGTGTAGAGAGAGTGTGTCAGTGTAGAGAGAGTGTGTCAGTGTAGAGAGAGTATGTCAGTGTAGAAAGTGTGTGTGTAGAGAGAGTGTGTCAGTGTAGAGAGAGTGTGTCAGTGTATAAAGTGTGTGTGTAGAGAGAGTGTGTCAGTGTAGAGAGAGTGTGTCAGTGTAGAGAGAGTGTGTCAGTGTAGAGAGAGTGTGTCAGTGTAGAGAGGGTGTGTCAGTGTAGAGAGAGTGTGTCAGTGTAGAAAGTGTGTGTGTAGAGAGTGTGTGTCAGTGTAGAGAGAGTGTGTCAGTGTATAAAGTGTGTGTGTAGAGAGAGTGTGTCAGTGTAGAGAGAGTGTGTCAGTGTAGAGGGAGTGTGTCAGTGTAGAAAGTGTGTGTGTAGAGAGAGTGTGTCAGTGTAGAGAGTGTGTCAGTGTATAAAGTGTGTGTGTAGAGAGAGTGTGTCAGTGTAGAGAGAGTGTGTCAGTGTAGAGAGAGTGTGTCAGTGTAGAGAGAGTGTGTCAGTGTAGAGAGAGTGTGTCAGTGTAGAGAGAGTGTGTCAGTGTAGAGAGAGTGTGTCAGTGTAGAGAGTCTGTCAGTGTAGAGGGAGTCTGTCAGTGTAGAGGGAGTGTGTCAGTGTAGAGAGAGTGTGTCAGTGTAGAGAGTGTGTGTCAGTGTAGAAAGTGTGTGTGTAGAGAGTGTGTCAGTGTAGAGAGAGTGTGTCAGTGTAGAAAGTGTGTGTGTAGAGAGAGTGTGTCAGTGTAGACGGAGTGTGTCAGTGTAGAGAGAGTGTGTCAGTGTAGAGAGAGTGTGTCAGTGTAGAAAGTGTGTGTGTAGAGAGAGTGAATTAAACCACAGGATTAGCTGGTTGGTAGTG